>NC_081411.1:290276261-290602072 GCF_030272615.1 Cryptomeria japonica | reverse complement strand
ACATTGGAGAGTACTCCAAGTGTGTAGAGAAGACTATGATAGATGACTGTAGATGCCAAACTGACAAAAACACCTAGACTAGGGTGTCTTCTAGTTGTGTCTAATATTTTTTGGCTCAAATTCTTGGAACCAAGCTTACAGGACCTCTTCCCTGTGTTTTTAAACCTTTTTGTTAACCTATTTAATTATCATCTTAATGATCATAGATCATCCAACAATAGAAAGGGTGAGTTATTTTAATTTCTATTCATGGTCTTTGATAATTGGTTTCTTACATGTTGAAGCTCGTGATGATTATCCTAGTTTAAATTCTCAAATATATTACTAAGATGATAACTAAAATTTTCATCACTTGATAAATTTAATTATTGTTTCATGATGGATATCTTTTATAATAGTTGATATTGAAATGGTGTTCTTGATGATTAATTTATCTTAAAATTGAAAATGCATTGGGTAAGGTGTTAATATCCTTTAACATCATATAATTTTGACTTTTATTTTATGAATTATGATATAGTTCATAAAATATTATATGGATGAATTATGCTTATGTATACATTTGTAATTGATTTTATATTCTTAGTATTTTGAGTCATTTTTAGATGGGTATAATATATGGAGCAATATAGAAGAGTAAGTTTCTACTTCAAATTTACCTACTTATAGTTGGCCTAAAAAGATTCTTTGTGAAATGATCATTATTTTTTAGTAAATGCTTGAGATTTGATTGTTTATTGTCTTTCTCTCAAGCATATCATGATATTTTTTATATATTACATTTAGAATGTAAATATATCACACTACAATAGATTCCTTCACTCTTGCTTGTTTTGGATTGCTAGGCATCCTCATGCAAGATAAGGTATTCTTCATTAGGAGGATTTTGGGGAAGCATGGTGCTTTAAAATTATGCTATAAGGTGCTTCGATGATGTTTTCACCCATAGTGTTCTTGCATGGAGATTGCAAGTTAGGAGTACCTATCAAGATTGATTCAATCATGTACTTTATATACTAGTTCTACTCGACCTTACATTCTTCATATAAAGGAAATAGTTTCCTTATGTTGTGCCTAGTTTTGGGCTTATGTCCACAAATATTTTACCAAACACTAATAACATATCTTTATTCATATATTTGTTCAAGTCAATTTAGTGTTTTGATTACATATGTGTATTGTATGTAACTTCTTGTTTTATTAATATGAGATTCCTTACATGTGATTATTTTGATGATGTATATACATTATTTTTGACATGATAAATCTTTCTTACTTGTTAATTATGATATCTTAATGATTAGTGAGTTTAGATTTCATTTGAGTAGTAGAAAGTTGCAATAATTTTATTAATCGTGTTGATTCTATAATTGAAATATGTGGTTGGTAAATATATTTATTCAAATTTGTAGCCTTAGTAGACATAGGGATAGTATGTACTTAATGATGCTTGTCCAACCTTAATTCCAAAAAAACTTATCTATGATGAATGTCCTATTAGAATTGGTTGTCCTCGTATGGATTCTCCTAATTATGCATAATCTAGTTCATCTTACCTATATAAAACTTTTTTTGATCTTACATTGACTTTTTACAAAGAAATATGACAAAAAATTGATGTCATGTTATATTTTTTAAAAATTCAATTAAACAAAATTTTGATCAATCATCATTAATCCTTATTTAATTAATAGTGACTCAAAGGGTCTATATTTTTTTTCACTAAATATTTATTAATGGCAAGAGACATTGTATCATTGTAGAAGGTGATGTAAAGAAATTTATTCTCATGAGAAAAATATTAGAATATAGAATGAGATCATTATCTTTATTTTAAAAATATCATTTGAAATTATCTTGAATTAAATTTTAATCATTGTTTTGCTCTAAAGTTAACATTTTAATTCAATCTTATCTTGACATTTTTTTTAAAATGAAATATTAAAAATTAGAAAATAAAATAGTAATCAATTGATATTAATAAATGTATTGAAAAATCTAGTTCACAACATTATGATGTATCTAAATTTTTTTTAAAATATATCTTTAAATTGTTTTTATATAATTTTTTAAAAGATATATATGCTAATTATGATATGATTGTAAAACTTTTTGTCACATAAAGATATAAAAATTCACTAATTTTTTTAAAGCAAAACCAAAATCTATAAATGGAGGTGCCTTTAACATCTACAATATATTATTGTATGATTGAAGAACTAGACAGCTTAAAAATATTGACTAATAGGTTACAGATGGCTGCTAGTGCTAATCAACACTACCATAGCTTTATAGACCGCCTTATTATGCAAGCAGAAATAAACACAATAACCGCTAATTCGCGAGAGGAGGAATGCTCTGAGAGTTTCTGAAGTAATTCATGGGATCGACTTGGGTTTTTGCCCTTACAAGCCTATTGTAGTTGTGATGGAAGTACTTGTCACCCCAAGCTCTCGCCTTTTCAACAGAAGCACTCCCGTTGAAGGCACTGCCCAGATCAAGGTCGAGATAATTGACATACGAAGCCCTTGGAGAATGGGAAACATAAGGCTTCATATATTTGTGAAGCTTCCTCATCCATTCAATGTAGTGATCATCCTCACTTTTATTGGTCCAGGTTACCTTATACTGAACATCGAACAATGTACCCTTCCGCTGAGGAAACGGCAACGCAGTCGAGGGAATCATGTTCATTATACCTCCTAGAGGAGAGAAAATGGCGTAGGCGCTAACCTCCTCTTCCATTATCGACCACAGTCCTCTCAAAGCGGCTTTTGGCAGAGGTTTTTTTCCAAAATCTGACTTGATTTTGAAGAAAACTTTGTTGGTGTAATATCTGTTGGTCATCTGGCTCACATTGATGCTATCAAAGTTGCCAATTGTCTCTATCCATTTCATTTCTTTACAATGTGCAGCCACCATTCCCAACTCGGGGAAGATTTTGCCCATTTTAGTCACAAGCTCGGTCTGACGTCCGAGGTATATTCCATGGAACGACGCTCTGATGGTTGTGCTGTTGTTTACATTTATGCCGAAGAACTGTACTCGCATGAAGATATCTTCCTCCATTTGAGGACCCACGTATTGCCATCTATGGACAGCCTCCGTGACATTATCGGCCCCGGTTTTTAACACTGTGAAAGCCGTCAAAATGGTGGGAACGCTCACCAGCTGGAGTTTCCAAGCATATACAACTCCCCAGCTACCGCCACCGCCGCCTCTCAGAGCCCAAAAGACATCTTTACCCATGGTGTTCTTATCCATCACCTTTCCTGACGCATTTATCAGCAGTGCATCCAACACATTATCGGCTGCAAGGCCGTATTTTCTCGACAGGAAGCTCAGCCCTCCGCCAGCAATATGACCGCCGGATCCAACCGTGTGGCAAACTCCAGCAGGAAACGCCAGGTTAGGCGAGCTGTTTGCAATGGCAGAATAGACTTCACCCAAGGTAGCGCCAGTTTGTACCCAAGCCGTCTTTGATTTTACATCCACTTTGATTTTGTTGAGTTTCAGCAAATCGATGAGCACGAATGGCACGTCCGAGGTGTAGGAGAGCCCCTCATAGCTGTGTCCTCCGCTTCTCACACGAACCTCCCATCCGCGTTGTATGCTGCACACCACGGATTGCTCCAATTGGCTTTGGCTTTCAGGAATAATGATAACATAAGGCCTGGGTGTCTGAGGTTCTGTGAATCGAAGATTTTGGGCGGAGAAATTCAGCAGAGAATAAAACTCAGAAGCAGAGGAGGAGACGGTTGTAACGTTTGTTAGGCCGCTGGCATGCAAGCATGACAATAATCCTTCACCATCCTCACTTTTGGCAGATTTAGAAGATGCTGAAGTGCTGCAGACTGCGACAAGCAAAATCAAAAGCATACAAAACTTTGCCATCTCTTAGTTTTGCTATCTATAACAGATGCTTTGTGGTAATACTCTTTAATCTTCTTCAATTTATAGACAGCAGTTTCGTGTCTGTTAACAACTATGACTAATTCTAGATCAAATTCTACGGATAAGCTCGCAACAGGGTGTATCTTGACTTTAACGTTTCACTCCCGATATATTATTTTCTTAACGTTCAACGTGATAAGCACGCTTTTCCTTTTGAGCGTTTGGAGTAGTCTGAAATTGCCCTTCTAAAAATGTTTCCCTTTCTCGACAGGGTAGTTGAAAACACAAATTAATAACAATCTAAAAATTAAAGCTTACCGCTCTTGAAATCCTGAATAATTTCATTTTTTCTTAAACTAACCGCTTTGCTATAAACAATTATCACATTGTGGTCAACGTGCTTATTAAAATCAATAATACAAAATATAATACCTGACTTTTTCAGTTATGAAGAATAAATATGTTTTAACTTGATCATAAAGATACGGATGCTTGAATTGTACTGCTAACTTTTTGCAAATAATACTCACAAAATCAGCAATTTGCATTTTTCAGTTATTTTTTTCGGTAAAAGCCTTGTAGCAACTACAAAAGAATATCTGCATACAAATTTAAAAATTGCAGGCGTCTCATACTAACGGTTCCAAATTATATTCAGAATCTTGGTCTTTAATGGTTAGTATTTAGAGTAAACTAATATTTAAACTTTGTCAAATTTGTAATGAATAGTATTTAGAGTAAACGAATATTTTACAATTTCGAATTTGAACTTTCTTTTACCCTCCATTTAGTAGAGAGTCAAACGCACATGTTGATTATAACTACACAACTTGACATAAACTTGCAAAATGATGATATACATTGCATCTTACGCTCTCTCATCAACACGGATGCTCATAAAGGATGCGTCGTTACCATATAAGCCTATGTATAATAGGCTTTAATGATGCAACATAACTTTTTAATATTATTGTGACTGAAATTAGCATACCCATCCTTGTTTATTTTCCAATTTTGATGTTAATGTTCACAACTTAAATACTTTTGTGTTAAGTAATTTAGATTTCGTTTTATATTGGTATTATTTTGTATTTCCCAATTTTGATGTTAATGTTCAAACGTAAAATACTTTTGGGTTAAGTAATTTATATTTATTCATTTCTTATTGGTATTATTATTCTTCATGCATTATATTGAATGATTATTTATCTACTAATGTCTCTAATTATTTATAGGTTTGCAAATCTTATTCGTAAATTGTAATTTATTATTAGTTCTTTAATAAAAATTTTAATACATTTATGTGCATTAATGCTTCTAATTACATATGTGTGTGCAAATAATAGTTGTAAATCTCATTTTATGTTGTGATCCTATATGCCCTATTTTTGGTAAATGTACACTTCTGCTAGTATAGAGGGTATAGCACGTGCATATATATCCAATGAATCAAAAAACTAATGTAGTCACTATGGGATACCACATTAAGGCCCAAGGTGGAAGAAGGAATATAAAAAATGGATATAAAGAGGCCTTTAAGAAACAAAAATTGATGATAGAGTAGGTAACTTTGCAACAAGGTATTAGGGCTTGAGGATAAGTAAAGAAGCATAATAAGAGATTTGTTGTTCATTTTCGTGAAGTGAATGGCACCTTAAAATTAATGCCTTTAATCACAAGGAGAAATATTAGAAATTTAACTCATTATATTGTGCCACATGTGGTGAAAGGAATAGTCACCCTATAAAAACTAGCCATGCTAATCAAATATGCATCTAGAAAGTTGAGGATCATTCAGACTCAATATGTCCACTGCATCGTAAATGTGATAGATAAATATATTGAAACATGGTTTATATCAAAGGCCTTGTGGAGCAAAATTTGTACGCTGGTGATGATAGATATCGAAAACCCTCATGGAGAAATGAAATAAATGCCTATGCATTTCAAAAAATCTTTTTAAAACAATCCAAAGAATAATACACAATCCAATCATATAGGGGGAGAAATATCTTGAAGGAATAGCCATAAGGAAAATTATGTAACCACCTATAACTATTGTAAAGTAGGTTAATTTTCTATGAAATACTATTTTAACAATAAGAAAAGTTGTGCACTATACAATGATGATACTTGTGATCTATTCAAATATGAAAGGGCACATCAATACTTTTTAGAATGCCCAAAACCACTTTCAAGAAGAAATGACCTAAAAGGAAATTGAGGAGCAAGGGTTATAAGGAGAAATGTACTATAGGGTATAAAAGGATGCCAAAGAATAGACAATTAGTCATCAGATACTTCAAATAGAGAATATTCAAGAGAAGAACAACATGTACGAACCCCAAAGCAGAAATTAGGCATTAAAAAGGATAAAGTTATAGTACTAAGCCACCAAGGTATCGATGTTAGGATAAAAAATAAGGATATTGTTGAATAAATCATTGAAGTCTCTAGTATGAGAGAAGAATAATATGATTAGTTTTGAACTATTAAAGACTAGCATGATAAGCTATACTTAGAAATTTTTAAACAACACATCATACAATGACAAAATGAAGATGTGACTTATTTTCTTAAAAAAAGAAGCAATAATGTTGAAAATATTGGCCACCTTGGCTAAACAAAAATATTTAATGGGAAAACTAAAATAATTGGTCAAATATTAGAACAATAAAAAATAATCACAAATCCATAAAATTACAAAAGATCAAACGTAGAAGAATGGACCTCTTATAATGACCACAAATCTCAATAATGATCACCATTTAATCACTCCACATACAAATTATAAGAGAAAAATGCATATACCCTCACCATATATTAAATATAAAAGAAAATGAAAATACATAGAAAATATATTGAATAAGAATTCATTGATGTTAGTAAAAAGGACAATACACAAAAATATCTTCCACCCCTTATCATACCTACCAAGTACAATTTACTTCCATAAGAAATACATATTACCACTTACTTTTGAGTCTAAAAAAATTATTTCCTTGGCCAACCTTATGAATAAAAGGCATATAATTATAAAAGAATATTCTAAGTACACCTTCAAATAAGATATTATTACTTTATAATTGTTTGTATAATCATAGTGTATCAAGCCTAAATTTTGAAATAGTTCATTGAGATCGAGACAGAGAAAAATTAATGGCTAAAAACCACGAGAAGATGAAAAATGGCCTCAACATTAAATATAATCCTTAATTCCATAGCAATAAACATATAAAGTCTTTTCCAAAAATATTTCACTTTTCTCTCACACTAGATCTATATTCATGTGCTATGCTATACTACAATACTAAACCATTTTCTAGCCCCTCTTAATGATTACCCCAACCTAGTGTTGATATCTCTTAGAAGCCATGGCACATATACAAGAAGTTTACCTCTAAGGCCATGGAGATTAGTCAATCTAGAGCTTTCTCTAAAGTCCTTGTAAATTTCATCTACATAAAATAAATATACAAATACATCGATGTGCCACTTAGTAAGATTGACCACATAAAATTTGAAGTCTTGAGGCTCACCTTTATTTAGCTTAGAACCAAAAATTACCTAGCATGTCACAACTACATAGAGAAAAATAATCTTGACATATGGAGGGAGTTCCCTACTTTCACCATAGAAGAGGGATGGATCCACATAATTTTGACAAATATTTGCATGATAATTAGTTATATCTGGACTGAAATTTTTGAATAATCAAATAGACCATTGAATCCATTACATTATTAATTCTTGTGGAGAAGTACTACCAAAGATGGACAAAAAAATTATAGATGTCACTAACTTGACTTGAGACACATACAATAGAAGGAGCTTGGATGTCACCAATATCGAAAACCCTACTATAAGTATGCAATTATGCGAATCACATAGATCTACTACACTAACAAGAAGAATTATGCTACCACATCCTCTATACATGCATCTTATTAGATGGTGGTAAAAGGGAAATACATTGACCCCTACAAGGTCATACATCATGAGATGTTGGAGAGTTTGAAGCACAATAAACAATCACACTATCATTTCTAGTATGGTACCCTAATTATTTTCCTAGCATTCTTCTTCATTAATTAATTACCATCATTTATAGGGAAAGCTTAGATTTTTATAGACAAGTTATGACCCAAATCTAAGATCATTTTTAGCATTTTAGGGATGCCATATCATACATTACTAACTACTCTATATTTTTAAGATCATTTTAAATAAAAGATACGAGACAAAGAGATGATCTCCTATGACATGGTCTAAAAGTACATTGACATAATAATCTTCATTGTTAATAATGACTTTATACTCAGAGAAAAAATTGAATAGAATACCTCCTAGATTTTTCAATTTCTATATGAGGTGACAAATGTAGATATATACTCATACACTAACACACTTCTTAGCCTCCCTAAGGATCCCAAGGAAAAATGGTTTACAAGCTACAAATAATTCAAGGACAACATGGTAAAAAAAAAGCTGGAGGAGCACATAGAAAATAGTAAAGAATAGTTAAGGGAGACTGGGGCCTTCCCAATGTAGAACCAACGTAATAGAGCACTACCACTTTGTGTAGCTCTAGATGATTATAGGTCAACACATCCCCAATGAATCAACATAATCTGAAAGCAAGGTCGAAACTCCCTACCACACCATGACAAATAGAACTATTAGGAGATGACTCTGCAAATCTCATCCAAATGGTGTAACAAAAAAATAAAAGAGAAGAAATGAGAAATAAAATAGGGAAGCCTTGCTAGAGGAAGAAGAAGAAGAGAAAAACTTACCATAATATACTTCCAATCTAGAGAAAGTAGCATCATTAGTCAATGAATATCAACCTTACAATAGCCTATTAAATAGTGAAGTGATAGAAAAAACCTTCTAAATCTACATAGACTTGGTGAGACCCAAAAAACTCATCATCGAAAAGGCCTTAACTAGCTTATGGTGGCCACTAATACAAACTTTGATTATAAAATGGACCACCTTCTAGATTACTTAGCTAATACGCTCAAAATCAAGATGAAGTAAAAAATAAAAGAAGAATAAAATTTAAGGGAGATAGCCCCTACTGCCACTCCTCAAAAATAAAAAACTAGATCAAAATTTAGATCAACTAATTGTCGCCCAAATAGAGTATTGATAAATTGATGCTTGCAAAGCTAGAGGTAACCAAGAACATTCAAATGGAGAAAAATGAACTATAGCATCATAAGTTGTATCCTTATGCAATTTTATAGTCACGTAGGCCTCACATTAGCATTTTGGCCTTTCATGCTCTAATTGTGCCTTGTTCTACTCACTCAAGCTTGAAACTAGAAATCCTCATCTTCCACCCTGCTATCTTGTCTCTTTTTCAACCCAAATAGACCTGATAAAGGTGCCCAAAATCTCAAGTCCTTTGGATAATGGTGCACAAGCGCCCTTGTCTAATCCAAAAAGGCCCAATTTTGGACCCTCTAATAGTTTGTAAATGTGGGTGGGAATTCCTTTTCCATGTTAGCCTACTTCATAATTTCAAACACTGTTCATGTGGAGAGGTATAAAAGAAAGCCTTACCCTTTTATTTGAAACAAACTTCCAATTATATCTCTCAATTTCAAATTCAATTCCTATCCAACAAATTTAAGTGAGCAAGAAATCAAGCATTACCAAGGCAGTGAAGGAGAGCTCAAGTGTTAAAATTTCAAGCATTGGAGATGGCATCTATGATCAAGTTCTTATGAAGACACCTATTAATTACTAAATGAAATCATCGACCTTTTCATGAAGACTTCAAATCAATATTCATAAAGGTATAACATTCCAATTAAGGATTTCAATTTCAGATCTAGCATCTACCCTTTCAAGGCATGCTTTCCATTTCAATTTGAATTCAATTATAAGGTTAATTCCAAACCAGGGGTTTTCGTTAGGTAAACCCTATCAAACAAACAATAATTTTCTCTTTTCTATGTGCAAGTGATAGATTTAGGAGACAAGAAACATAGATTCAAGAACATTTGATAGAGGTGCACAAAACCAACTTTTGTGAAAGCCAAAATTAGAGGATAAGGTCACTAAGTCATCGTTGTCTAACAATTTTCTAATGAAACTTTAGGGAAACACTTAAAACAATATCATAAACATAAAAACACATATTTTATATGGATCTGAGATCCAACACAAGGACAACCAAGCACCATTGTGATGGATTTGCTGAAGGGAATGAAATAATGAGAGGGGGGGGGGGGGGGTGAATCAGTATTCCCACATATTCTAAAATTTTCTCACAATTTCTAATTTTTTTACTGATATATCAAATTATTTAATTAATCACAACAACATGAAATAAAAAATATAGAATAAATAAGAAAACACAACCACAAATGGGATACTGAATTTTATATGTGGAAAAACCAAATGGGAAAAACCACATAGAGTGTTAACTTTCAAGATAATATAACTAGTTATATGGTGTTTACAAAATGGGTGGCTCACTACCAAATGACTTTCGACCAAATTACAAAAGTAGCTCACTATCTGAATGCTCACTGCAATAGATATAAATGAACTAAGGAAAGTTGCATCTCGAAATGCATTAAAGTAGTTCCAGATTAATCTTAGATCATAATCCACATAACTTACAATATATCTAGTAAATAATCTATATAACATTATCCACAAACACCTACAATAGATTTGGTAAAGAATTATTGCATTGTTTTGTCAAACCAATCACTTCCAGTGGATCCGATGAGGGATTATTGCAACATTATTTGCATTCTGACTCTACTCCAACTGCTTCATTATCCACAAATTGCACTTCACTCATTGCACCCTTATTTTCCACTTCTCATCCACTCACTCACATCTTATACACACATCTATCCATCATCCATACCTCTTCTAAAAGCATATACACATATATGTACCAAAAAGGTCTTGCATTGGGATAATATATTGGCCAAGCCTAAGTAATATGCTACTCAAATCAACTTCTTATCCAATGAAGCATTAATAAAAAATATGATAATAAAGTTAGCCTCCACAAGATCCCTATAGACTTGATTTATGCAATTCATTAATTGATGCATATTCCTTAATTACTGGAATAGAACAGGTGTCAGCGAGACCCATAGATATTGACCCGTAAGCACAAAACTCCAGCCACAACAAAGTTCCAAACTCCAAAATTCAGATACCACACACACTATAGATGCCATACCACAAAAAGTGATAGATAGAACTGATATAACTAACATGACAGATGTTAGAACACACAATTGATACCGGGATAGAATATAAACCAAAATAAGTATAACTCAAAATTTTGGAGATGGTGATCTTCCAAAAGTAACTTGAGTAGATTACCTATGCCTTACTGCATCATATCACATATATACCTATCTTCCATTTATACCAATACTAGAACACCAACAACATACACCATTCGGTCCAAATTGAATAACCATTTTTGATATCAGTGATAACAATGACAATATTGTCTGAGAAGGAGAAGGAGAAGGAAAGACTGAGGGTTACGAAGATGGTGAACAATGGCTATAATAGGAAAGAGATGATTTCCCTCTAGGCTGATTTGGAAGAATTTATCATAAGGTACATCACCCTGGATGGTACAAATGCTAGTATTTTTTCTCATTATTTTACTATCTTAAACCATTTTAGGCATGGTAGATTGATTTTCATTCCCTTTTATCTAGTTTCATCCTTGGAGAATAGTTTAGTTAAAGACTCTGAACATCAGGATAACCCTGTGATTCATGAAGGGCTTATCTTGTTGATTATGGAATACGCCCAAGCCCATGAAGTGAAACCCTCCCCCAAGGATAAAACCCACATTTCCTCTTCTAACCCTGATGTGCAGTTGGTTTCTGATACAGAAATGGATGAGGATGACATTGGTATGGCCATGGACTAGTGGGATATCAAGGATATGGAGGACCCTGAGAATAAACCAAAAATTGAAGGGGAGTTTATGGTGACCCTGAGAACTCACAACAATAGGAGAACCAATCCCCCAAGGTGGGCGGCTAGTAAATTTAAATCTAGTAGGAAGAAAATGCAAGACTTGGAGCCTCCCACCAAAAAGAAATCGAAACTTACCAAATCTAGTGGGTCCAAAGCCCTAGACCATGAGATTAGGTTAGACATCCCTATCAAGGTGGATGATGAGAAACATGGGAGTGTGATTAAGGAAAATAAAGGCAAGATAAAGGAGGAGAGGGTGATGGGGAATTTTCTATTGGAGGTTACCAGGAGTAAGGAGGAATGTTGGAAGTGGGTGGAGAAGGAAATAGGATCCCTAAAAGATGGGATTAAAGATATTGTTGACATCTTCATAGAATCCCCTAGGTCCAACAAGTCTGAGATGATCATGAGTATGATCTAGAAAATTTTACAGGATGTGGAAACCATGAAGGTTAACCAAGAGCGCAAAATTGAGAAGATGGAAGAGGATGTGAGTGAGATTAAGGAAAACCTAAACAATCTGGTGGAAATCAGTAAGTAGATAATAAGCAATAGCGTTGATGGCTTGTAAAAGTTTAATTGCATGATGAATGATTATAGAACTAGGACCATCTCCAGTGACCCTCCCATGGGTGAAAAGAAGAAAATGATTGCTTCGGAGGGTAGACAGAGTGTTGTTGCTGGGAAGATTAGTTCAAGTCCGTGTACTAGAACCAGGAGTCAGAGCCAGGACCAAGGAACCTCCAGATTCATCATGGAGGAATTGGAGAAGATTAATAGGAGTATTATTTAGAAAAACACTGAATTGATGCACTCTCTTAGTTGAGTGTGTGGTCCTATTTTTTGGTTCTATTTTTTTGTTTTATGTTGTCGATCTGTGTGGGGATCGTCCCCTATTCTGCTTAGTTTTTTGGTTTGTTTGGCTGCTAGCCTTGGTCTATAATACTTTGGGTTTCATTTCCCTGTTAAACCTATTTATCTTTATAAAAAATAATGAAAATATTCACACAATTTTGACAATCTCCACCCTTTTCATTGATGGAAAAAAATCGCGAAAATAAACATATGTGCATGCAACCCCCCCAACTAATATATGTCCTTATTTCTCCTACTCCATTACCTTTCTCCTATTCCATTTACCTTTCTCTCCCTTTGACATCTAGCACAAAGGATTCCTTTGATGAAAAAGAAAATAAATTAAATGTTAAAATACTTTTAGCTGCAAAAAGAATGTTAAAATTGTGTACCAACCCAAAAGAATTCTCAAATTCTCTTCTTCTAAAATATTAGCTTATACTTCTCCTTTAGTTCTAGAAGAAGAGCCTCCCAAGAATTCATAGCCAATTTAATGATAACTAACAAACTCCTACACTCTACCAACAAATCAACAACATGAGAAAAGTTGTCTGGAATAGATGGAATCTACTCATATTCAACTATACTATCAAGCAATGCTGAGAAATGCTCTAATTTTACCTCAACAATTACCTTCACTTTCCAAAAAATGCTCACAAAGTCCTCTTTGTCTTTGTAAAAACAATAGTTTATCCTGAAGAGAAATTTATCTTGTTCCTCTAGTCTCCATTTTTGTCTTTTAAAAAATCAAATTATTTGCCCAATGAACTTAATTTGTCTTCAATAACATCAATCCTAGCCTTATGCTTCATTGCAACTATTGTCCATTAAATACAATACCTATAAAATCTGCTATAACTACCAATATAATCTTTCATCTCATCAATGCATATGGATATGGCTCTTTGTGCATCATTGGACTCCTTCAATAGACTCTCCATATCATCACCTTTTCCTTCTAAATCTTCTACATCAACAAATTGCTCAGTCATTTTTTCCTTAATAATTTCACACAAGGATTCCAAAGGTACGTTCCCAACATCTTCAATTCTAATATTGTTCCAGAACAAATGATTTATTAGGACACTCTCAATACTATCTTACTCAATCAAAGTCGAACACATCTTATCGATATTCCTTATTCCATTAGTACGATCAATAATCTCTAGCAAGTTTGATTCATCATTAGATTATTTTGCTTCCTGCTCTACAACATCTAACTCTCCCTTAGCCACAAGAGATTCTAGATCCTCAATTATCACAATGTCTTTTTTCTTTTGATCCTTCTTTCTCTTCTTTGATTCTTGGACACTAATAGGTACAAACTCTTTCCTTTTGTTGTTATCGGAGGAAGAACCTCCTTCAATAAAACCAATAGCAGGGGATACCAAATTGATACTCCACATATCTAGGAGAGATTTGAAATAAATATTGCATGCCTCCTCTCTCTTGCCTAATCCATTCAAATATCTAAAGATGTTATTTGCAATCAGAACACCCTATTCCCATATCCCATTTTCCTTAACCGAAAGGGATCCCAAACAATACATAGCCAAAAAAATAAGAAATGATCAAAGCCAGAAGGGGTAATTCTACTCTTTTGACATCTTAATATTTTCTAACAATAATTCCATCAATTACTCACATAATTTGAAAGCTTTATCTTCCATAACAAGCATATGTGCCATGTACACAACCATGGCCAAAGTGGAACTTACCCTATTTATGAAAATATATCTTGTAGGAAATGCCATATGCAACATACCTCACAATGGGATTGATAATTTTATCAATAATCAATGCTCATTGATCACCCGTTACACTAGCTAGGGTTTTAACCTCTTTATTATTTATTGATTTCTTAACTAGAATGGATCCGTTGTTGCACAAACCAGTAATAACCAAAATAATATCCTTCATGGTTGGATAGGGTTTACCCAACATGATGCAATATTTTTGCACATGACTAAGGATCACACTGATCACCTCCTCCTCATCAAACTAGGGAAACTTAGTTCATAAATTTAGTCCTTTATGTTCTAAATCCTTGATCCTCTACAAATCTACATTACTTAGACTCTTTTCTACTTTTCAAATCTTCTTAGAGTAAAATTCATCCAAAAATACCTTCTCCACAACCTGAAAGCCTCTACTACTCAATTCTTTGATGATCATCTTGGCTTCCATGATTATTTTCTCTCCTCTTCTGCTCTTTTACTCTTTAACTGCTCACAACACCTTCAAGCACTATTAACATGATAAAGAAAAAAATGATCTCAACATCAACTTATTTTGCCAAGAATCTCCTTTAGGGTTTTGCTACCAAAAGGTGTCTTATCAATGATGTTAACACAAACCTCTGATTACCAGATAGCCTCTCTACCATAGACATGCTAGATTGATGACATGATCCACTCAAGAAGGGGCATCAAAAGTTTTTTCTTCAAAAACTCCCCCTGAGCCAAAGCAATATGCTCAATAATTGGAGGAAGAGTTGCCTAAACTAGACTCCAATACACCAAGCTTGCATCCATTCTTAACTTCCTTCTTTATCTAAACCAAAATTTCCTTTTTCTTTTTTCCATTATCCTTCACTACACTCTTTTTAGTGGATTTCTCCATATTTCCATTTCTGCATTGATTAGCACAATGTCGTAATTACTTGCACTTGTAACAATTGATGTTCTTCTATACTGAATTCATCAGAAGTGTTCTAGATCTGCACTTATTTGTGTTATGACCATAACCATTGCATGCATGTCAATATCCTTGAAATTTTTTATTTATCTTATTTTCTCTGACCTGATTATGATTTTGTAGTAATTTGCCTTATGACCAAACCTATTGCAATTGTAACATTGAATGCTTCTACAATTTGCAGCCTTACGAGTAAATTTGTTGAATTGAAAACAATAACATTAAATGATGGGTACCTTTGCGCATCAGGTTGACAAACTGGCAGTCTCCTCACATTAGTAGTCTAGTTTCAGGTCTTGCTTGCATCTTATGATTTCTTCTTATCTTCTGCCTTAACCTCTTTTCTTTTGTCTTTGTATTCTGATTTGGACATTCACCGAGCTAAAATCCAAGTCCAGTCTTGTCTAAATGAGCTTTTTCCATATTGGTCAATTCTTCCAAGAGCTTATTGCTATCAAGAACCTTATTTTCTAACTTCAACTGCTTCACTTCTTCCTCTATCTTCTCACATTCTTTAGTCTTTATCTTGATTGATTTTTTTATGGTTTCAGGTCTACTTTTTTTTTCTCCTCAACTTTCTACATCAAACCTTTAACAGTCTTATTTGCCTGCTTCAATGGACTGTTAACTTCCTTATGCCTCAATTTGAATTTCTAGATTTTCTATCTCAGTTTATGCACACATTCATTCACTACCTTCACATTCTCTTTAATTCCTTATTCTCAGATTCAACACTTTCCATTTCTTCAAGAGCTATTTGTAATTCCTCATCTAGTTGAAATTCTTCGGTCATACCCATCGGTGCCATGATACAACCAACAAGATCTCCCTCAAGAAGTTAATCTTTCAAGTAAGGGACCAAAGCCTTGATACCAATTGTTGGATTTTTTGAAGGGACCAGAATAATAAGAGGGGGCAGGGCTAAATCAGTATTCCCACATATTTTAAAATTTTCTTATAATTTCTAAACCTTTTACTAATATATCAAATTATTCAATTAAGCACAACAACATGATATAGAAAATGTAGAATAAACGAGAAAATATAGCCACAAATGGAACATCCAAATTTATACGTGGAAAACCCAAATGGTAAAAACCATGGAGAGTGTTAGCTCTCAAGATAACATAACTAGTTATATGGTGTTTTAAAAATGGGTGGCTCACTACCAGATGGCTCACTGCCAAATTACAAAAGTGGCTTACTATTGGAATGCTCATTGCAATAGATATAAATGAATTGAGGAAAGTTGCATCTCCAAATTCATGAAATCAGTTCCATATTAAGCTCAAATCATAATCCACAAAAATTACAAAAGATCTGGTAAAATATCTTTGTACCACTATCCACAAATGCCTGTAGTATATCTAGTGAATTATTACTACACCATTTTGTTGAACCAATCACTTAAAGCAATTCTGATGAGGGATTACTACAACACTATTCACACTCTAACTCTACTCCAACTGATTCATTATCACAACTCGCACTTCATTCACTGCACCCTTATCTGCCACTTCTCATTCACTCACTCACATCTTGCACACACATCCATCCATCACTCATACCTCTACTAAAACCATATACACATGTATATGCCAGAAAGCTTACACACTGGTATAATATGTCGGCCAAGAATAAGTAGTATGTTGCTCGAATCAACATGTTATCCAATTAAGTCTTAATTAGAAACATTATAAAAAACTCAACCTCTGCAAGATCTCTACATGCTTCTTTTACATAATTGATTCACCGATGCATAATCCTTAATTACTGGAATAGAACAGGGGTCAACTAGACCCATAGATATTGACCCATAAGCACAAAACTCTAGGCACAACAACTCCAGATTCTAAAATACAGATAACACGCATACCATAGATGTTAGATAAAAATATATGATAAATAGAATTGATATAACTGACATGACCAATTTCAGAACACAGAACTAATATCGAGGACAAAATATAAACCGAAATAAGCATAACTAAAGATTCTGAAGATGAGGATCTTCTAGAAATAACTCTAGTAGATTATCTATTCTTTACTGTATCATATCTCATACATACCTATCTTCCAGCAATACCAAGACTACCATTGTTGGCAATTGATACTCAATTTATTTGGTTTCAATATTATCATTAATGGAAACATGTTCTATCTTCATATTTTGGTTTATTTGTGTATCGACTGACACTTCTTCAGCACTGGCACCGGCACCAACAAGTTGGAAGGAATTCTTTGGTTACTGACATTGTAGGCTGACATGACTTCATCAGATTATAAGTATTGGAGGCCAACATCATTTGGGAGATCTGACATTGGCAATTGTTTTTGATATTCATTTGTTTATGTTATTGAGTCAGAATGTATATTCATATTGTAAATATCTTTGTAAGGTGACATAAGGCATGATGGATTGTAAAGGGGTATATAGGTCAGTTGATTAGATCATTTTGTATATAGGAAAGGATATGGATATGTAAGGTTATGGAATGTAATGGAGATGCAAAATATATAAGAGAGATCATGTATGTGAGGATATTTATGTAAGAGGGTATTCCGGTAAGGGTTTAGGGTTTCAGACCAGAACAGACAAAGATTAACTACAACTATATTCAGGCATAAAAGAAGCTATCATTGTAGTTCAATCATTTCTCCAGATTGTAGTCTAGATTTGTATGTAGTCAATGAGGCTCCTTTTGTGATTGAGGAGTGTGCTCTAGGATGTAAATCTTCCTACAAGTGCAGGCCCCTATATTTTGTAATATCTCTTCATATGGCCAGTGGATTGATATCGTGGGTCACAAATCCCACCATGGTTTTTCTTCTTTGAGGTTTTCTACGTATAACTCTCTGTGTTATGGTATTCATTTGTGTGATTGGCTTATTGGTTTCTATACTTCTTTCAATTCTATATATACTGGTATACCAGTTGGTGAATGCATATTTTAATAAGGTTAAAATTGATCATTCTGGTAGAACATTGATTTACCCCCCCCCCCTCTTAGTGTTCTTGGATTCCAACAAATTGTATCTGAGCCTTGTGCCTTAGAGGAAGTTGAACAGATTAAGGAAGATCCTAAATCCAGAATCCATGGATATGAGTTTAGAGAATCAACTTGATGTAGCACTTGAAGATTATGATGCTGAAAGGATGAAGAACTTGAAGTTACAAGATGAATTAAATTTTTCTCAGGAATTTATTCTTGTCCTAAAGGAGAGACTGTCACCTGTTTAAGCCAAGAGGAAGAAAATTTTGCAGAATAAGGATACCCTTAATGAGAGATGTCAAAAGCTAAGTCAGGAGAAAATGGTTATGAGGAATGAAATGCAATCTATAACTATGAGGATGTCTAAAGAGATTGAGGACTAGAAGAAAAAGGAAGAAAATCTTGTTGTATCTCTAAAAAACAATTTTGAAGAATGTGTAAGGTTGGTTTATGAAAATGACATGTTGAGAACTGATTTAGTACAAGCCCAAAGTAATGAACAAGAACTTGAGAGACAAATGATAATTTTGAGAGATGGTCTGACTATTACAAGTGAGTATAAAGAAAAATTCAAGATTATTTCAGCACAGCTAGATGAGTTATTGAAAAGACAAAGGTAGAATGGAGATTCCAGTGGACTTGGATTTGAACAAGGTTAGAGTTTTGGTACTGCAAATCAAGATCAAAACCATAAGTCACCAGTAAGGAAACTTAATGCTTACAAATTTAATTGTAGATTATTTATTTGTAATAAATTTTGTCACATGGCTAGGAAATGTAGAAATAGAGGAAATCAGAACCCTAATTCTACTCTTGGTCAATGTTCTAAAAGTAATAAGTATGGTCATAAGACAAAAGATTGTAGAATGAATATTAAATGTTATGCATATGGAAAATTTGGACATATGGCTAATCAATGCAGGTCCAACAATTATTTAGGTCTTAGCAAAGCAATTCAAAAGAACAATGTTACATGTTATGCATGTAATAAGGTTGGACATATTGCTAGGTTCTGTAGAAGAAGAAATCCACCGGTTGGTAATGATGGATCAAAAGAGAAAGGAAAAGAGAAGGCTAATGAAATCCAAAAGATCATACCCAGAGATGGGTCAAGAAGTCAAAAGAACAATTAGCAGATGGAAATGCTTCGGTTACTCAATCAGCAGAGGAGGTTGCTCCTGCACCGATAGGAAGCTCATCCGATAATTAAGGCATATACCTTAGGGGTAGGAAAAATTCATGAAGATAGTGCATATTCCCTAGGAAGAGGTTTTGGAAGATGTTCCAGACATTGGAGATGCTTATCCAGCATGGAGATGTTTAATCGAGATCTGGTATCTTCCATCGAAATTCATTCATATCAATGAAAGATTAAGGTTTCTTAGAGGTTAAAAGGATGAATTCACTTCATTTCTGATCACTTTGGATGGAGAACGATTCAGAGGAATTCTAAGGTGATTCAGTGCGATCGATATATTCTTGAATGATTTCACCAATGATCGAAAGAGTTCTTTAGGGTTTTCAACTGACAACTATTCACAGGTATTTATCTTTTATCATGGAAGTGGGATAATCATATGTACTTATGTTTATTGAAAATCTTACTATTGTTGAGGTTAAGGACCATCATAGGCCTATTTTCAAGTGATATCCACATATTGCTACCCTGGACAATTTAGTTGGCGTATTTTCCTTTGTCCTGGAAGGAGTCATGTATGTTGAAGATGTCAGAGCTTAAATTTACTTTCATATTGAGGATCTAGGAATGAGTGCTATTAAGAGAATGTACATGAGAGAGTTAATGGGAGATTCTAGAAATATTAAGCTCGAGTACCAGCATATTGAGGATCTAGGGTTTACCAACATTCTGGATATTCTGGAATTTGAAGATGAGATTGTTAGATATGTTTTGAGCAGAGAGTATGGATATTTTATCTGGTTAGATAGACCATATAAGATTTCAAAGGAGGCCATCAGGGCCATCACTAGTTTACCGCAGGTTGGACAACGTCCTTAGAAGAAGGTTTCTAATGATCAGGTCAACAAGATCACCCACACAACATTAGACAAGCGATTAATGAGGATTAGCACTATCATCAATAGAGATATCCGATTCAGAAGCATGGTCATTGGTTACAAGGTAACTTAATCAAATCGACTGAATTCTATTTCTAGCTACTGCATTTATGTAGCTCATAAAATGATGAGGGAAAATGAGAACTTAGATCTATGTGGTTGGATGTTGGATGAATTATTGATTAACCTAGTAAAGATCAAAGGAGAGAAGAAAGGAATATTATGGTATGGAAACCTAATTGTCTATTTAATGTTGTTTTCCATTAATGAGACTCGTGGTTTTGGGAAGAGACAATAGGCATTCGATATCATGGTAGGGAGGCAACTAAAATAATCAATTGCTACATTGGGTAGTGTGAGATTTTTCCAAGATCAAGAGCTCAATGAAATGTACAAAATAGAGACAAAATATAGGACAAGAATAAACTATATTCTCATCAATAGATAGATGATCAAAAGATCAATAGTTGTTCATACAATGAAATGAGCCTGCATATATAGGCAAGGCTATATGGATATGTGAGCACACAAACATGACATGTGGCTCAATAGGAAACAAGGGTAGATTGGAAATAGGTTTGGTAAGTAGGAGAAACAATAAAATATTCCACATGAGGTGGATCACCCACTAGAGGTGGAATTGTCACCCCACAATAAGTGGATATGATAGTGTAGTAACAAGATCAACACCATAAAAGGTGGAAATTCTCCTACACACACTATCCCAATGTGGCACAAACACGCAAGTGTCTCATACCCAAACTACTATGAGATGCATTATCCTAAGTAAACTTAAGTAATGTGTAATAATATCCATGATGAATAATTACTTACACCAACATCCCCCCTTAAGTGCAACTTAGGGGAATGCAATTAAGTCTACAATGTAACTAAGCAATGAAAGATGGATCCCATGTACGAGGCCATATTAGGTACCCATGTACAAATGCAAATTCATGCAAACCAATGCAATGAAATCTCTCACAAAGTAGGGAAAAGAGAGAAAAACCCAATGGGAAAAAACCCTCCCCCAAAAGAGAGATGAAAGTTGTACAAGAGAACTCTCATATAAGTGTGTGAGGAACAAAACCCCATGTGAGGAAAAAGTCTCCCCATATGAGAGAAGAAGAGAAGCTAGGTAGCCCCCCCTCAATGTAGAATCTACACCAATGATAGAAGCTCGATGATGTATGAAGAAACTTCTCCATGAACGTCAAACAACATTCCTCCCTTTAGTAAGAAAGAAAACCAAAGGTGTATCCATGAAGTCTCCCCAATCATGAAGGGAAGATGTATGAAAAAAAACTCTAATGAATGGAATCTCTGAAAAATGCTCAAGTGTCCCCATGTCGATGCTGAAAGATACCCCTTCCAAAGGTGGTAAACTTCTCCACACTGCTGAAAAAGGTACTCCAATATCTAGTGGAGATGAATTTAGAACATGTCCCAAAGACTCACATGTCTCCTCAAAGGATAAAGATACCTCCTCCAAGTGTTGTACATAAGAATCCAAAATCATGTCAACCTCGAAAGAATAATCATGTAGAGAATGAATAAGAGGCTCAGAGTGCTCCCTCGCAACAATCAAAGAAGGATCGTCTTCATCAAAGAGAAGATGAATATCATCAATGATGTCTCCCAAATTCGCAATGTAGGATTCCACAAACAAACCCGCAATGTCTGTCAAGTAATCATCCCATGAAACTGAAGCTGGAAGACAAGATATATCTTGTTGCACTGAGTCACAAGAAGGCAAAAATAGCACACTATCTGCATCATCAAGTGCAATAGGTGATGTGATATCAATAGGAGGAGATGAAACACTAGTCTCAAGAATGGGTTTATATGTGAGAATCCCCAAGTTCAAGTACCCAAAGTTCTCCTCAAAATCTGAATAATCACAAGTAGTGTGATCATCATGTGTAGAATCATCATATGTGAAATCAATATCATCAACAAAATTTGAAAAGGAGTATAACCAAGATGCATGATCAACCACCCTAGTTGCAATGATAGCTCTAGTCTCCAATTATCTAATGAAAACTGACTTAGGTGTGAACTCCACAATTTTGTTAGTTGTTCCATGTGTGATTTGATAGATGGAAAGGATATTGTTTGTCAAATGGGGTACACACAACACATCATTGAAGTAGTTATCCCTAATGGTAATAGATCCTTTACCAATCACATCCATGTATGTATGATTTCCCATCAAAATCTGTGGCATGGTGCAAGGCTCAAATGAAGAGAACATAGACTGCGAAGATGCCATATGATGAGAAGCCCCTAAATTTAGAAGCCATCTCCCTGAATCATAACTTGTATTACCACAAAGAACTTTTCCTTTTCTTGTCCCAAAAGAGTGAGTCTTTCCACTTGTAGAAGCCATGAATGCTTGCCCTTTTCCTTTTGATTGTGAGGAAGTGGAAGTTGATGAATCCTCCTTGTTGACATTAGGCAAATCAATGTTATGCTTTTTGAGGATATGTGTGAGCTCATCAATCTTCTTAGAATAGCAATGATTCTCATCATGACCAAATTTTTTACAATAGGCACAAGTAGGTCTCTCCCTCTTTGGTGAATTGTCCCTCTTGGAAGAGGATGAATCTCCTTGTTTTGGAGAAGGTGATGCTTTGTCCTTAGGCTTTGATTGCCATTTCTTCTTGTTTGAGTTGTCCTTTCCTTGATTTCCTTTGTTCCCTTGATTTACCACTAATGCTTGAGACTTAGAAGCCTTAAGAATGCCCATGTTTATCAACTTAGTTTGTTCCATCATCAACTTTTCAGCGAAAGCGTCAAATGTAGGCATTATGTAGATTGAACCCATTGTCATCCTATGGGTTTGGAAACTAGAAACAAATGTTGCATATTCTTGTGGAAGTTTCCCATCAAATTTAAGATGAATTGAGTATCCTTCTTATCAATGCCACAATCCTTGAGTTGTGCCCTCAACTCTTTTTCCTTAGTGACATAATCTTGTATAGTATCAAAGTTCTTGGGATCCAACATGGTGAGATCACTATCAATTTGATATCCCCTAATCTCATCAACTTGACCATACAAGTCTTGAAACTTTTGCAAAGCATCCTTAACTATAGTGCATTTCTCAATATGAAAAATGAGATCCTTTGATACATACTTTCTTAAGGTACCAATTGCCATGATATTTTTAGTAAGACAATCCAAGTGACCAACAGGACCAGCCCTAGGATTAGTGGGAGCAACAATAATTCCATCAATATAATGAGAGTCATTTTTCCATAAGTTTACTCCATGCATCAATTTTCCAAGTAACATTATTATGAGGATTTAAGATAGGAAACTTAGAAGAACCAATAGAAGCAAAAAAGAAAAAATGCAAGAGCACAAAAGCACAAGAGACACTCCCTCAAAATAGATCAATCAAAGTACCCCCCCAAAAATGATGATTTTGGCACTTTATATGTAGTGCGTGTACAATAGGCCACTTGCAAACAATGGCAAGGTGGACTTCTGATTTTGTTTTACAACTTCCCCAATAGGTTGAGAACTACAATGCAAAAGACCAACAAGATAGATCTATGCAATACAAGTGCCAAATTGGCCAAAAAAGACCATATACTGAAAGTACAATTTCTACCCTTAATTTCTGCAAACTTATAGCATATTATGAGAGTAGACAAAAAATAATGCACTTTCAAAAAAATGGCACTTGAAAAAGGAGTTCGTATGAGCCCAAACGAAGTCTTGGAAGTTGTAGAAATGAGGATTGGACATGTATAGTCACCAAAAGCTAAGATTTCTATAGACTCTATCCATCAAAATCAGAAAATAATGCCACAACAAGAAAGTAAATGAAATTATAGCCCATTTCAAAATGAATTACACCAAAAAAGGAGGAAAAATGAGCAAGATATGGCCATTTGAAGTTGAACTGCAAAATCAAATAGCTCAATGAAGGAGGCCTGCGATTTTTTTCTTTTAAAATGATGATGTTAGCAAACTGCAAACCTAAATTTGATGGTCGTCTAGCCATCGAAAAAAATTTGCCTCCCTGTCCGCGTGGCATTTGTACTCTATGAACAAATGATAAGGCAAAATTTGATTGGCAGGCAATGCTGATGTGTTTTACGGAAAGATTGATGTGTTTTTGGTGACTGGGTAGGTCGTGGGAGGTGACGTGGTGGAGGGGCCTGGCAAGTGACGTGGCTGGCGGGTTGGTAGCGCAGTCGTTGGTGGCTCAGGAAATGGGGGGCCGAAAGAGAGGTCGGCGGCTGGGAGGGCCAAAAGGATTGCAGGAGGTGAGGTTGCTCGCGGTGGTGGAGGGGGCTTCCAGAAGCTGGGAGAAGCCGACAACGGGAGGTGAGGTTGCCGTCGGTGCTGGGAGCAAGGTCAATCGGGGAGTTGAGGTTGCCATCGGTGCTGGGAGCAAGGTCGATCGGGGAGTTGAGGTTGCTGAAGGCAGTGATAGCGGTAGGGACCATGATGGTCAGCCCTATAAAAAACAAAGTCTGTAGTATGGTGGGGATCATGGAGGAGGGGGCAGGGGGTCTGTGGACCCCACAAAAATATTTCATTTTTTTTTCTTTCAAAATAACTTTTTCGAATTTTTTTTTGCAAATAATGAAATTTTTTTTTTAAAGCAAATTTCGAAATCCGTACCGTACCACCCAAATTGGGCAATTTTTTTTCCTCCAAGCCCAAAATTTGACTTTCACCAAAATAGGCCAAATTTATACTCAAAATTCATGGAAACGACCACCCGGATGCAATGACGAGGTCGGATCTGGTCTAGGACACCTCCAAAAAATTTTGCTCCTCAGATTTCCCTCTTGATGTCGCAAAAATGCCTTTAGTGACTCTGATACCATGTGAGATTTTTCCAAGATCATGAGCTCAATGAAATGTACAAAATAGAAACAAAATATAGGACAAGAATAAACTGTATTCTCATCAATAGATAGAAGATCAAAAGATCAATAGTTGTTCATACAATGAAATGAGCCTACATATATAAGCAAGGCTATATGGATATGTGAGGACACAAACATGACATGTGGCTCAATAAGAAACAAGGGTAGGTAGGAAATAGGTGTGGTAGGTAGGAGAAATAATAAAATATTCCACATGAGATGGATCACCCACTGAAGATGGAATTATCACTCCAGAATAAGTGGATATGATAGTGTAGTAACAAGATCAACACCATAAAAGGTGAAATTCTCCTACACACACTATCCCAATGTGGCACAAACACCCAAGTGTCTCATACCCAAACTACTATGAAATGCATTATCCTAAGAAAACTTAAGTAAGGTGTACTAATATCCATGATGAATAATTATTTACACCAATAGGTAGTCAAAGAGATGACAAAGTGTGGGGTTACTTTAAAGCATTTCAGAAAGCTGTGAATTCTAGGGAGAGGGTTTCAAAGAACATTATTGAGAAGTACTCAACCGAGATATGCTTCATGGTTAAGAAAGATGAAACTTTGATGGAAGTTGTAAAGCCCAAGAAGATTTGGATTGAGGAAATGGGTTATGAAGTTGATGCTCAGATTCTAGATGCTTCTGCACAGTTGCTAATTGATGCACCTATTGATGAAACTGTAAAAACCTTTGGTATTGCTAAGAAGAAAAAGAAAGAGATTGAAACTGAGTTCAACTGGAAGAAGAGGGAGAAGCAGCAGGGAAAGGCAAGAAATTTTGTGGAATAGGTTTCACAAGACATCAAGGCATTAATTGATTTTGTTTCGAAGAAAGGGAGAAAAAGAAAAGAGCCAGAAATATTCATTAAGCCAATTGCAGTAGAATCTAGATCTGATGCTGACACACCCTTTGCATTCAAGAGGGTATTAAGGAAGAAAAATGAAGAGACTAAGGTAGAAGCAAAGAAGCAACTAGTTAGGAAAGTTACAATCAGGGTACCGACACAGAAATGAGCTCCAAAGGAAAAACCTTTAGCCCCATCTAATAATGGAAGAAGAAAGAAGAAAGATGACATGATCTTTCACTTGTATGTGGTAATGTAACTATTATTCCACCCAAGACTTGTGTAGACTTAGTTGATGAAATAACTAAAGATGGTATGTTGAAGAATTTTTTTTATTTTATTATGAGCATTTGGATGATGGTGAACAAAGAGAAGTAGAGGAATTAGTTTTGTCTTATTTGGATATTTATAAGAAAGCCTTGTTAGAAATTGAAAAAAAAATACCGACAAAGTTATATGACATATTAGATGCTAGAAGATTATCATCAATGGAAGAGGATAGGCATATAAAGATTCAAGAGTTGTTATCTATTTGTGTTTCTATTACTCCAGAGGAGATGGATAGGACACTTGAGGTCACAGATAGAAATATTTTTCACAACAAACACAGAATAGTAAGTCTTAGGTTAGTTAGGGTTAATGAGATAGTCAAGGAGACCGACAAGGCATGGCTTAAATTCTTTTCAGTAAAATGTGGTTTTTATACTTCACCGGAACCCAAAATAGATGATACAGATATCCTAGTTGAAGGGAAAGGTAAAGGTATTATGGATACTTCACCCTCAATTTTGAAATATATTAAGATATTAGATATAGAGCCCCTGGTAGAGACTAATGTACAAGAAAATTTTGAGATACTGATAGAATCAGAGAGTGTAAAAGTTGCAAGTGCATAGGTTACTAATGTTGAGGACAACAATCCTCCAGATCAGATTGTATAGGATGAGGACACAGGTCCTAAGGAGGAACCGATAGTAACTGAGACTGCACCAAGTGGTGAAGCCATCAGTGCAAGTGGGGAATCTATAAAAGTTAAACCATCAGAAGAGAAGAAAGGGGAATCTGACAGGGAACCGGTAGTGAGTCCATCATTATTATCAATTGATGGCTTGCAGGTTGAAAAGAAAATCATAACGGAGATGTGTTCTACTGAACTTATGATGATGGCTTCACAGAAAATGATGAAGGAATTAGGATCTATGGATAAAGGGGTTATTGATCAGTCTATCACTATTTCGCATAGAGTTGTCCCAAAGTGCAAATTTGACAATGAAGCAAGCCCATCTAGAAAGCTTAAGATAATCACAAAGCACATTTCTAAGGACTTTTAGTCTTTACAACAAATATCAAACCGACATGCACTGGAGAGGTTTACATAGGAAAAGAGAGCTACATTCAATCAAATGATTGAGTCGAAGAGGAAGGAGATTAATGATAAGTTGAAATTGATAGATAAATCTTTAAGGCAGTGTACTAATATTTATAGATTATGTTGTAATACAAGTTTACTCATAGCTGAAACAAATAAAAGGATTAAGGATATTCAATAGGAGATTGTAGGTATAGTCAATTCTTTTGATGGTTCACACTCATTGAGTATATCTATAGATGGTCAGATTTTGGTTTTGGAAGCCCAAGTTTTAGCTCTTGAGAGGGAAAAAGATAAAATCATAAGGAGAGTCAGAGGTCTTAGAAGATTGGTGAGTCCCTGGTTGGATTCATTAAGTGTACATAAGAAGGAGTGTATAGATATGGTTGGTAAGCCCACACCAATATAGCTTGATGAGAAAGAGTCATATGCCCATATGCTAAATAGACTTGTATCTATTTCTATAACTTTCAAATCAGGTTGGGATACTTATCTAGAGATTTTGGAGAAGTCCTATCTGGAAATTTTCAAATATATTCAGCTTTGGTAAGGTATTTTGGGACATTCATTGTACAGTTTTTAATTCTCCGTCCCGATTTTTGGTATTTTTGGCATTGATGTCAAAGGGGGAGTATAGGTCAAAAATATTTAGGAGGTATGGAGTATTTTGTTCAGATGGATATTCAGCTCAGGGGGACTAGGCTTAGGATGAAACCGACAGATGGAAACCATGATCATTTTTTACATGAGTGTTGCCATCAATGCCAAAGCGGGAGATTGTTGGCAATTGACACTGAATTTGGTTGGTTTCAATATGTTTTCATTGATGGAAACATGTTTGGCTTCATATTTTGGTTTATTTGTGTACCGGCAGACACTTCACCAACACCGACATGTTTGAAGGAATTATTTGGTTACCGACATTACAGGATGACATGACTTCATCAGGTTATAAGTATTGGAGGCCAACATCATTTGGGAGATCCGACATTGACAATTGTTATTGATATTCATGTGTTTATGTTATTGAGTCGACGTGTATATGCATATTGTAATTATCTTTGTAAGCCGACATAAGACATGATGGATTGTAAAGGGGTATATAGGTTAGTTGATTAGATCATTTTGCATATAGGAGAGGATATGGATATGTAAGGTTATGGAATGTAATGGAGATGTGAAAGATATAAGAGAGATCATGTATGTGAGGATATTTATGTAAGAGGGTATTCCGGTAAGGGTTTAGGGTTTCAGACTGGAACAAATAGAGCTTAATTGAAACTGTATTCAGACAAAGAAGATGCTATCATGTTTAACCATTTCTACAGATTGCAGTTAGGATTTGTATGTAGTTAGTGAGGCTCCTTTTGTCATTGAGTAGTGTGCTCTAGGCTATAAGCCTTCCTGCAAGTGCAGGCCCCTATATTTTGTAATATCTCTTCATATGGCCAGTGGATTGATATTGTGGGTCACAAATCCCATTTGGTTTTTCCTCTATGAGGTTTTCCATGTATAATTCTCTGAATAATGGGATTTATTTGTGTGGTTGTCTTATTGGTTGGTTTACTTCTTTCAATTCTATATGTGTTGGTATACCGGTTGGTGAATGCATGTTTTCATAAGGTTAAAATTGATCATCCTGGTAGAACACTGATTCACCCCCCCCCCCCCCCCCCCTCAGTGTTCTTGGATTCCAACAACAACACCAATAACATACACCATCCGATCCAAAATGGATAACCAAATTTAACATCAATGATAACACTGATAATATTCATACAAGTTTGACACACTGTCCTACATTTTTGGCTCAAGATCTTAGACACAAGTCTTATCACATAAATGTGGTTGTACAAAATTTACATATTTCATATTTGTTCTTATCTTTTCTTGATGACCTCACCAACATTATTTGTCTATATTTTAATAGTGAGGATTTATTTCTTTTAACTTCTATCTATTTTTTCTTAGAAGGAATAAATGATTCCTTTGAGCAAGTATTAGAACTTGCAGAAATTGGAGTTTTTTGTGATGTTGGAGAAACCTTTAATTTTGTAGAATTTATTGAGATAGTTGAGTCATCTATTATAAATTTATCATCATAAATAGTCATACAATATTGAACCTTAGAACTTGCAACCACTAGAGTTTCTCATGATCTTGGAGAGACCTCCAATTTTATAGAAATTAACAAGGCATAGAGTCATATTCTTTGGATTTGTATAATTAAAAGAAGCTAAACAATTATTAAACTAAGATCATTGAGTAGAGGTCTCAATGGGAGAATTATTATTGTCTATAAGAGAAACATCCTTGTAATATTCGAGGGTTTCAGGTCCCCTCAAAACCTAATTTTTCCTTAATAAAAAAAATCAATATAATAGAACTAAAAAGGGAGATAGGGAAGATGCACTGAATAGAAAGTAGAGGAGAAAGGCTCTTTTCACAAATCAAATGAAGGATACCATCTCTTCATGCATAAAAATTCTCCTTTTAAGACCTAAGGCCCATTTTCAAGTACCCATTGTTTGTCCTTTATAACTTAAAATTCTAGAACAAAAATCCCCATGACACAAGGAAAAATACAAATTTCCTCCAAAAAGTCTTTCTAGGTATGAAAACCCCAAAAATACAAGTCACTTATTTTAGGCTAGAGCTTTATTAAAACATTACACTACAAATCTCTTCCCTATTGCTAACTAAACCATACAAACAAATTTTAGGAACACTAGAAGATTGACTTACACAACAAATTTGTGGTGAGCAGGATTGTCAAACCTAGAAGTGTTATTTTGATCACTGGGAAGAGGCAGTCGATTTGGGTCAAGGGAAGAGCCTTGAAAACAACATTCTAGAGACTGTAGAGATAGGTATAGGTGCTAGGTATGAGAAACCATGCATTTTTATCCCTAATCTCATTTTTTGTCATCCATAGAGCTAGAAAAGAGGAAGTGGAGACATTCTTCCCAACAAAAGTCGAGTATGTATCTTTGGAAGTGGATTAAAGAATGTATTTTTATATTTAAAGTATGAAGAAAAAAATGGTACATTTCAAAAGTTTAATCCACTAATGGGCATAGTCCTATCTACTTACTATGAGACAACTTAGGGAATTTTCATTCAAACTTTTTACATAGATACTTTCTTATCTGAAACAAAGTATATACATTTGTTTCTCAATAACAAAAAATTTACAAACATGGATCTTTTCGTAGATCTTCCTAATCAATATTCTATCCAAGTTGTCCATCCAAGAGGACCCTCCATCGATTTAATATTTTTATTCTAGTTCGTTTGTATAATAGCTAAGAATTCCACTACCACTACTACTTGATTAACTTCTTCTTATGCCTCAATCTTCCTTCCTTTGTTAAGCTCTTTCATAAAAGTCTCCAGGGCATTCACAAATGACATTCTTTCTTCTTTGTACATTTCCCAAGTGTATCCATGGAAAATATTGAATGGGTATACTCTAGTTGTAATTCTTCTTTGCTAGCCTCATGGGAGGCCAATGGGTATACTTCTTCCTTGTTAGCCTCATAACAATAATGACCTACATGTCAACATTGTAAAAAATAAGTCTTCTCAAAGATTCAGTAACCATCTTGTTCTTCCCTTGGAATTTATCTTTATTCCTGAGGGTCCAAATCAACCATTGGATGTCACATGAAAGAAGAAACCAAATTAAATTATTGTCCTTCTTAATCTCATCAATGAATAAAGAAAAAGCATCATGAAAAAAAAACTTATTAGAAAAATTAATGGCAAACATATTCAATATCTCATTAGCCACCACATAGTCAAAAAATATTTGCATAATTGATTGAACATGTTGACTAGGTTGAATGGATTAGAATACTGAGAGGGCCAAGTGAATCAATATTCCTATAGGTATAAAAACTTTCCTCAAAATTTAATATTCCTTTGAAATATTTATCTTCATCAAACAAACTTAACAGATATAAAATAACAAATCTAGAATAAACATGAGGAGCACAACCACAAGAGAAACATCAGACTTTATACGTGGAAAACCCAAATGGGAAAAAACATAGAGAGTATTAACTCTTAGAAGAATATAACTAGTTATATCATGTTTGCAAAAGGGGTGGCTCACTATCAAATTCCAAAAATGGATCACTGTCAGACTGCTCACTGCAAAGATACAAAAGAATGGCTTACTGCCAGAAAGCTCACTACAATAGGAAAGGTTGAACTTAAAAGGATTGCATCTCCAAATGCATGAGATCAGTTCTAAGATTGATATCTTATTAAAATTCACAAGCCCTACAATAGATCTTGTTAGAGATCTTTGCACAACTATTCTACAGTAGGTCCGATGAAGAACTACTTCACCACTGCAACACTATCTACCTTCGTTGTCCACAACTCACACTTTACACACTGCTACCTTCACTTCTAACTCTCTTTTACATAACTCATGTACTTCCTTAATCTCTTTCTTGCACACACAGAAACACCTCTTCTTATCACAACCATGCTAATATGTATATATATACTAGAGGACACAAATGCAAAATAGTGTGTCGGCCAAGCCCAACACATTATCAAGACAACTCATGTTGGCCTCCGCAAGATCTCTACATGCTTCCCTTTTTTATACTTCATTTTCCAATGCATATACCAAGATTACCAAAATGGGGCAGGGTCATCTAAACCCAAGAATACTGACCCGTTATTATAAAATTAAATACAACATATCAAAACTATAGACTCCACACATACCCAAGGTACCGCAACACAAAACTCGAAGAGATACTACTAACATGACCAAAACAACTAATGTCAGGACACATGACTGATATTGTTGGCAATTGACACTATTGGTTGGTTTCACTATGTTGTCATTGATGGCAACATGATTTTGTGTTCCAGATTCATATGGTGTACCAGCAGGCACTTCACAGATTCTACACTGTCACTGACACCAGCAAGACAGAGGGCTTCTTTTGTCACTGACAATACAGGCTGACATGGTATACTAAAGATCATTGGTATTGGAGGCTAATATATCCTAGATCCAGCATCAATAACTTATTTTAATGATTATAAATTTATGTTATCTGGCCGACATGTAATTTGATATTATATTTATCTTTGTAAGCCAACATAAGGCATAAAAGTTGTATAGGGTATATAGGTCAGTTTGATAAATCATTTTGTGTGAGACTTAAAATGGATATGTAAATGTAATATGATATGAAATTATTTAGAGAGATTATGTATGTGAGGAATTTATTGTAAGGGTTATTCCGGTAAAGGGGTTTAGGGTTTCAGACCGGAACATATAGAACTTAAACCAAAACTATATTCTGGCATAGAAGATGCTATCTTAGCAGTTCACATTTCTCCAGATTGTTGTCTGGAATTCTATGTAGTTAGTGAGGCTCTTATTGTGATTGAGCAATGTGCTCTAGGCTGTAAGCCTTCCTGTAAGTGCAGGCCCCTCATATATTGTAATATCTCTTCATATGGCCAGTGGATTGATATTGTGGGTCACAAATCCCACCGTGTTTTTTCCTCTTTGAGGTTTTCCACTTATAAATCTGTGTTATGATTCCCATTTATGTGTTTGGCTTATTGGTTGCTTTACTTCTTTCATTTCTGTTTATACCAGTATACTGGTTGGTGTATGAATATTTTGTTAAGGCTAAACTCTACTATTCCGATATAACACTGATTCACCCCCCAGTGTTATTGGTTTCCAACAATTGGTATCAAAGCCTTGTGCCTCAGAGGAAGTTTAACAGCTTAAGGAAGATCTTGAAACTGTAATCATTGAATATGGCTTTGGAGAAGCAACTTGAGATGGCATTTGAAGATTATGATGCTGAAAGATTGAAGAAATTAAAGCTACAAGATGAATTGAATTTTGCTAAGGATTTCTTTTTTGTCCTACAAGAGAGACTATCATCTGTTCAAGCTAGGAGGAAGGAACTTTTGCCAAATCAGGATGATGATGAAGAGAAAAATGTACTTAGGAGCAATGTTAGAAATTGAGTCAGGAGAACATGGTTATGAAAAAGGAAATACAATCTATAACTACGAGGATGTCTAAGGAGATTGAGAACGGAAAGAAAAATGAAGAAAATCTTGTTGTATCCCTAAAGAACACGTTTGAAGAATATGGTAGGTTGTTTCATGAAAATGACATGTTGAGAACTAATTTGGTACAATCCCAAAGTAATGAGCAAGACCTTAAGAGACAAATGATAATACTAAGAGAATATTTAACTTATGCAAGTGAGTAAAAAAGAAAAATTCAAGATCAACTCAGCAAAACTTGATGATTTATTGAAGAGACAGAGGCAGACTGGAGATTCCAGTGGACTTGGATTTGAGCAAGGACAGAGTTCTAGTACTGCAAATGAAGATGAAAACCATAAGGCATCGATAAGACAATTCAATTCTTATAAATTCATTGGTAGATGTTTTGTTTGCAATATATTTGGTCACATGTCTAGGCAATGTAGAAATAGAGCAAATCAGAACCCTGATTCTTCTCTCGGTAAATGTTTTAAATGCAATAAGTTTGGTCATAAGATAGAATATTGTAGAATGAATGTAAAATGCAATTCTTGTGGAAAATTTGGACATATGTCTAATCAGTGCAGGTCAAGTAATTTCACCGATTTTAGCAAAGAAATTCAAAAGAACAATGGTACATGTTATGCATGTAATGAAGTTGGACGTATTGCTAAGTTTTGTAGAAGCAGAAATCCACTGGTTAGTAATGGAGGATCAAATGAAAAAGGGAAAGAGAATGTTAGTGAAATCCAACAAGATCACACTCAGAGATGGGTTAGGAAGAATAAAGAACAATCATCAGATGAGAATGTCCTGGTTACTTATCTAGCAGAGGAGGTTGCTCCTGCACCGACAATAAGCTCATATGCCTTAGGGGTAGGAAAAATTCATGAAGATGGTGCATATGCCACGAAAAGAGTTTCTGGAAGATGTTTCAAAAATTGGAGAGGATTATCCGGCATGGATATGTTCTGAGCAAGATCCTGTATCTTTCACGACAATCATTTATGTCAATGGAAGATTAGGGTTTTTCTTGAAGAATAAAAGGTTGAATACACTTCATTGTTAATCACCCTGTATTTAGAGCGATTTCAGAGCGATTTAGAGAGACCAAGTGTGGTCAGAGGCTATTCAGAGGCAATCAGATTTCTTCTTGAGTGATTTCACTGACATCTAAAATAATTTGTTGAAGGTTTTCACCGAGAGTGATCAAAAGGTATTTTTCTTGAAACATGGAAGCAAGATCATCTTCTATTCCTATTTTTGTTGCAAACCCAACTGTAGTGAGGGTCACGGATTGCCCCAGGCCAATTTTCAAGCAATATCCACATGTGGCAACCCTGGAAGATTAGGTTGGAGTGTTTTCTTGTGTTTTGGAGAGAGTTGTGTATGTAGAGGATGTTAGGGCATACATTCCCTATCATATAGAGGACTTAGGAACTTCAAAAATCAAGGGAATATATATGAATGAACTAATGGGAGAATCTGGAAAGATCAAACCAACATAGCAACATATCAAAGAACTAGGGTTTACAGACATTCTGGATATTCCAGAGTTTGAGGATGAAATAATCAGATATGTACTAAGGAGAGTACAAGGGGAATTCATATGGCTAGACATACCTTAGAAAGTCACCAAGGATTCCATCTAGGCAATTACTGGTTTGTCATCGGTAGGGCAACATCTAGATAAGAAAGTCTCAAATGACTTCATGAGGAAGATCACCGACGCTACATTTGACAAGAGATCCATGAAAGTGAGCACTAACACCAACACCGACATCAAATTTGGTAGGTTATAGGATATAAGGTAACTCAGTCAAATCGACTGAATTCTGTTTCCAATTCATGTATTTTGGCTATATATAAAATGATAAGAGATAATGTAAAGTTAGATCTATGTGGTTGGATGCTTGATGAGCTGTTAATCAACTTAGGAAAGATTAAAGGTGAAAAGAAGGGCACTTTCTGGCATGGAAATTTGTTAGTCTACTTGATACTATATTTTCTGAATGATACACCCAGTTCTAGTAGGAAACAATGGGCTTTTGACATTTTGATAGGAAGACAATTAAAACAGTCAATTGCTGCATTAGGAAGCCAGAGAGATGATAAGATTTGGGGTTATTTTAAGGAATTTCAAAAGTCTATGAGGTCTAACGTAAGGGTACCCGAGCATATAGTAGAGAAATACTCTACCGACATATGTTTCATGGTAAAGAAGGATGAGACTCTCATGGAAGCAGTTAAGCCCCAGAAGATTTGGATTGAAAAAATGGGCTATGAGGTGGATGCATAGATTCTTGATGCCTACACAAAAATGCTAATTGATGAAGAAATAGATGAGGTAGAGAAGCCCTGTGGAATTGCACATCAGAAGACTCAATAGGTTGAAACAAAGTTCATCTAGAAGAAAAGGGAGAAACAAGAACGAAAAGTAAGTAAATTTGTACAAAAGGTCTCAAAGGACATAAAGGCACTAATTGATGTTGTCCTAGAGAAAGGTTGAAAGAGGAAAGATCTGGTAGTTCATACTGAACATGTTACTGCAAATTCTAAATCAGAGGATGACACATCATTAGCATTCAAGAGGGTTATTAGGAAGAAACCGAAAGAAACAAAGGTGGAAGCAAATAAGCAATCAGTTAGGAAGGTCACAATCAAGATACCGACACAAAAGAAAGCACCTAAAGCTACACCTACAGCTGCATCTGGTACTGCCAAGAGGAAGAAGAAGAGTGACATTGATTTAGCACTTGAAATTAGTAATGTAACTATCATACCACATAAAACTTGTGCTGAAATTGTAGATGAAATCACTAAAGATGGCATACTAAAGAATGTCAAATTTAATTATGAAAACTTGGAGGATGATGAACAGAGAGAGGTAGAAGAAGCAGTCCTATTATACTTAGATATCTATAAGAAAGCCTTAATAGAGATAGAAAATCAAATACTGACTGTTATATAACATGTTAGATGATAGAAGATTATTTGTTATGCAAGAAGATAAACACATTAAAATGCAAGAACTATTAGCTATCTATGTTACTATAGCTCCAGATGAAATAGAAAAGACAATTGAGGTGGAAGAAAAAAAGGTCTTCAATAGAAAACATAGGATAATGAGTCTGATGCTAGGGAGAGTGAATGAAGTAATAAAGGAAACTCAAAAAGCATGGATTAAATTTTTGGGAGAACATGGAGGATTCTTTACTTCACTAGAGACCAAGACAGATACTGTAGATACACTAGTTGAAGGTAAACAAAAGGGGATTATGGGTATTTTACCCTCAGTTTTCAAAAATATCAAGACAGTGGAAATTGAGCCACCGATAAATATAGATGTACAGACAAATACTAAGACACCAGTTAATACTGAAAATGAAAAAGATAACATTGTACAGGATACTAACATTGAGGACAGTTGTCCTCCGAATACTAATGTATAGGTTGAGGATATTGTTCCTTCAGAGGAACCGACAGTTACACAGACTGCACCAAGTGGTGAAGCCACCGATTCAAGAGAGGAGGTAATAAAGGATAAAATATCAAAAGACAAAATAGGGGAATCCAGTAGGGCACCAGTTGTTGCTTCATCATTATTGTCAATTGAGACTTCTCAAGTAGAAAAGAAAACCATCACACAGATGAGTCGAACTAAACTAATGATGATGGTTGCTCAAAAACTGATGAAGGAGGGATCCACAGACAAGGGAATTATAGATCAATCAATCATTGTTCTACATAGATTGGTCCCGGAGTGTAAGATTGAAAATGAAGTGAGCCCTTCCGGGAAGCTTAAGGTAATCACTGAGCACATATCAAAAGACTTTCAATCCTTACAAAAAATCTCTAAAAGGAAAGCACTAGAAAGAATCACTCAGGATAAGAGAGCCACTTTTGACCAGGTAATTGAGACAGAGAAGAAAAAGATTGAGGAGAAGCTAACTCTAATAGAAAATTCTTTGAAATAATGTACAAATATATATAGGGTATGTTACAATATTGAAATACTTACAACAAATATAGATAAAAAGATAAAGGAGATACAAGAGAAAATGGCAAGTATTGCCAACTCTTTTGATGGATTAATTTCATTGACAACATCAATTGATGGTCAAATTTTAATTTTGGAGAACCAAATTTCTACTCTTGAAAAGGAAAGAGATAAAATAATTTAGAGAGCTAGAAGTCTAAGAGGCTTGGTGAGTCCAAAATTGGATTCACTCTATGTACATGAAAAAGAATGCATGGATATGGTGGGAAATCCCACATCGACAGAGGTAAACGAAAAAAAATCTTTTGCACATTTATTGAGTGGAATTGTATCTAATGCTTTGCAAAAAGGAATGGTTAGGATGACAATCACAAACAAAAATGTAATTGTTAGTGTTAGAAAATCAGAAATCAAACACTAACCTAAGCAATCATATCAAGAGAGGCACTAAAAGAAAAATAGAGAGCTTAACAAAGAAAATAAATGCTCTAAGACATCTCCAAATGCCTTCCACCATGCTTGTAGCTTCTCCTCCCTTGTTCCTCTCCTCTCCAAGTTCCCAAATGTGTGTAGCTCTCAATAGCTTTCTACACTATTCTGGATGTCTTATGGAGGTTCAAGATTGTAAAATGGATGATTATGAAAATGCAAATGTGAACAACATAAAATGATATATTATCTAATTATCTAATATCAATTTTAGCCCAAAATGACAAATATAGATGATTATGCTAAATGCTCTCTAAAATTCACTATAAGTTAGATGCATACAAGATTTTAGGATCTGGATTATGAAGAAATGAGCTCTATTTATAGGTAAAATGGAGCAATGGAGGGCTGAGATTGAGTATTCTCATCAAGGGTCAGGATTGATGGGTTTATGATCTATGTGAGGTCTTTCAACCCAATCCCAGGAGGACAAATGTCAACATGAGATGGGTTGAGAGGGGAGGGAATAAGCATTAAATGCTTGACATGACTTGAAGGTTAACTTGGGAGGTAAGGTTAATGTTGAGTTGAAAGAATAAAGCCATTATCCAATAAATAATGTCTTTATCCAATGGATAAACTCTTGTGCAAGAGTTAGTGAGGATAACCATGGTCAAAGCAATAAATTCTTGAAGAGACCCATGAGTCAAATGGAGGTTGAGTTAGAGGTAAAGTCTCTAACCATGGGGGTGAGTTGAGTTAACCATAAATGGTTATGTAAGAGCCATTAGTGGTTTGGAAGACTTTCGAGGTTAGCTTGTTGAACACATAAAGCATTAAATGCTTTTCAAAGACTTTGGAGTCTTTGATAAGTGACCTCAGGTTGCTTAGGAATGTGACAATATTTAAGTGATGGATTAGGATAATTAGGAATGGTTTAGAAGAGTCTAGAAGGGGATTTAGGAATTGCAAGTGGGTTTGGTGGGTGAGAGAAAATAGGATTTAAATTAAATTAAAATTAATTTATTTCAATTGTGGTTGCAACTTGCATTTGTAGGAGAATGCAAGTGGGGGGATTTTTAATGATTTAAATAAATTTTTTATTTATTTATTTAAAAGAGGAAAGGGGATTAAATTAAGTAGATAGGATTTATTCATTTAATTGATTGTGAATTTGGTTTAATGAATTAATTGAAATAAATTGAATAATTTATTTAAATAATAGTAGAAAGGTTGAGAATGAATTAATTAAATGTTAATTTAATTAACTATTGGCTAGTGGGCTTATTAATCAAATAAATAGTAAATATTCATTTAATTAAATGGATAGATTTATGTGACTACATTTGCCCCTCTTAGAGACGGTGTGGTTTATCGCGTCGTTTCAAAGAAAAAAAATAGGTGTGAAGAAATATGCCCCATAAATGTTAATTTAATGGGTGGTATGCCCCCTCGAGAGATGGGCTGATTTTTTTTGAAAAATCGGGCAATCTCTCAAAAAAGAACAAGATTGGGTGGGGAGGTAGAAGAGAAGAAAATAGAAATAACGGTGAAAAAATAGAAGAAATCGGAGATAAAACGGAGAAATGGGAGGCGGTAGAAGTTCATGAGGACCACGACGGTGAGCGGGGTAAAATTAGGTTGAGGGTTGTGGGTATATATGGGGCTGAAGGGGTAAAAATAGGATCATTTGCATCCATCTCCACAGTGATTCAGAGTTCTGATAGTGACACGTGTGAAAGAGTGAGTACCAGTCAACATGCCGGTACCGATAGCAGAAAATTGGCTAGAGCAAGTTTGTCGATTCCAGCGGCCAAATGACTATGGACCAGCGGTACACAAATTTGAATTTTTGTGTTTCATGCATTTTTTATGTCTTTTTGCAAGTATCCAAGTCAACCTAAGACAATAGCGCTAAGACTATGTTTTAGCGCCTTTGTCCGCTAAAATAGTTCTTTTGTGCCGCTATAGTGCTATTGCATAGTAGTTTTAGTGCTATCAGCTGTTGTAGCGCATGTGTGTAATAGTTTTAGTGCTAATGTAGTTTTCGTGCAATCAAGTCATTTTTGTAGCGCTATTGCTCCATTATGGCACTTTTGTCTAGGTCGTGTAGCATTGTTGTTATTTTAGCACAAGTGCATGGTGGTTTGAATGCGATTGTCATCATAATAGTGTTATTGTTTTGTTAGCGTTATTGTGGGCCTGTTGTAGCACTTTGTGTGTTTTAGCAAAATTACACTTGTGTCAAAAATAGATGCCCCAGTGTTTAGGAACATGATCTCCTGATGCCTGTGTTGGGTGGATGGATGGATAAGTTAGTTGTTTTGAACCATAGCAGTCCCATTGAGACTAGGTTATTTAGGATAAATGTCTACATTGTAGTCTAGGTTTGGCATGATTGCTTACCTATTAAGACCCAAAGATACTTGATCAGAGTATTTGTTGATAGTCTAGGTTTAAACTAAAAAAAGTTTGATGATGTGGATGTGTTTTTGTGTAGGAGGATCTTCCTATTTTGTAGATGTGGGAGCAACATCCAGTCACCTAACAACTGAGAGATTGGTTGACAGACGCCGAGATTGATTGCATTGCAGTGACAGGCCTTTATGATGTGATGCACATGATAACTCAATGATGAACGGTAAGTACCAAACCAGTACTAAGAGGGGCGGGTGAATCAGTACAAGCACAAAAACTTTTCCCGAACCGATTTGATTGCAAATAGTGAACTTGACTAGCAATCACTAACACCGGTCTGAACCAGATTACTACTGGTTAAACACAATGCAATTGGGAAAGACATAAATCAGCAACACTTAGCTTTCCATATAGCCTACTCCCTCATTTCCACTTTATCCTTATGCATAAACAAATAATCTATCATCAGAGATACAATAATTTACTAGCATAACATGATTCATTGCTTGATAGACAATAACAAAGCATCACATGAAAGAGGCATCACATATGACACACATATTTTTCATGTGAAAACCCAACTAGGAAAAACCACCGTGGGGATGAATACCCACAAGCTATTTTTGAACTCTTTAGAAGTCCGCTCTATTAGGAGCTTAGTCCAGTTAAAGACTATTACAATAGGTTCTGTAAGGAACCGATCCTGTTAGGGATCATCTGGTTAAGGGATGACTAGAATACTTGGTTAAGGGTTAAACCCTATTAGAGGTTACCTTGTTAGAGGATTTTATGAACTCAATGGCTTTGAGTCACCCTGTTAAAGGATTTATAGCAAACTGGTTAAAGCTACCCGGTTAAGGGATTTTCCAATTGTTGAAGTGGTTAAAGATCAACAAGTATTGCAATGATCTGGCAATAGCACACAATGCCAATGCAGATCCGCTTTAGTTCCTTCCTTCTGCACACACACTATGCAGATATCAATCCTCTTATCTAGTCTGGCAAGAATCACGTATCTCTGCACTTAGATACACACACACCATTTTCCAACAAACTCAGCATGAAACACAACATCGACCTTATAGGAAATAGATAGGTCGGTAGCATAAACCCTAAACCCTAAACATTTAGGTTAAGCAATTGATCAGTTAAATCCTGACCATTGAACAGTTTGCATTTGAATACAACGGTCTTGAACAGATCTCAAGACATTGTCCATCATTCATTCTTCATCGCTTCATGGAGGCGATAACCCATCACGCGTTCTCCACTGTTTATAGGGACTTCAGACATTCCCAAGGTAGATAGGATCAATCTTCTTCATGCAAGATCCTTTACGTGCACAAGACTGACATGGCAACATGATCTGATCTTCATTACAATGCTAACTCATCACATGATGTCATCGGTTGGATCACATAGGCTTGGAACACTTCAACCAGAAACCCTGAAGCTAAGACTACCAACCGGTAGTCCTGCCACATTCCATGTACCGGTTCACATTTCACCACACCGGTTCACTTGGACAAACATACTACTTCACCTATTGCTCATATACCGGTTTACAACACCATACTAGTTCTCTTTGCCGGTTACTTACCTTCAATATACCAGTTCACTTCTTAGCATATTGACATCAATGACAACATACAATATCATCATGTCATCATACTCTTGCACATATGCCAACAGTGCATGCCCATGATTCAGATGAATCGTGGCCTGATGAGGGCATTAGCAAAGTGGTGGCATAGTGAGACTTGCACGTTCCATCTGGCTATAAGTGAGATGACTTTGACATTGGAGGATGTGTGGTAGATTTTGCACATCCCTATCCAAGGGGAGGTGGTGACATATGACTGAGCATGGGGGACAACAGCTATGCAGTGGATATTTTTAGAGGATGTTTTTATTGATGATGGCTTGGTAGCATGGGAGGAGATAATTGCATTATATGAGCCACTTTCAGCTGTGTTATCAGGGATTATTGGGGGCCTTCTATGCCCTGATCAATGATCGCATGGACTGGCTGTGGGTTGGGGCTAGGTTATAGAGTAGATGGTGACTGAGGGGACCTGCTTTGCATGGGGACCGTGTGTTTTGGCACATTTATATCAGGATCTGCATGAGGTGGTGTACCGAGAGACGAGTTCTCTAGGAGTTGGAATCACTCTTTTACATATCTGGGCATGGGAGCACATACCCATGACACGACCTGTTACTTTGAGATTTAGGGTAGTAGATCAGCCCTATGTCTACATGTATGGAGGTATGATGAATCGGCCCCACCTAGGGATGTTAGAGTGGTGGCGACAGACATTAGAAGATTTAGATATAGTGATATGGGGGCCCTATATTGAGTGTGAGCCTTGGGATGATGATGCAGAGGCCTTGTCATATGTATTTATTGCATGATATTTGATTGGTAGGATATCCTATAATATTGAGAGACAGGTACCCGACAGAGTGATGAGGTAGTTTGTTCAGAGGTAGGGATTGCCGAGTGAATCAAGGGAGTATGCATGGGTGGTACAAGGGAGATTCCAATGGGGGCCAATGTTACTGTATGATCAGGCCTTAGCTGATTTTTGGACTTTACAGGGGAGACCATGGCATATGAGGTCGGGGATTGTAGATGCAGGGAATACAGATGAGTATACCTAGTATATTACTGCACATCATATTCCATGCATATCATTTTTGGTGGAGCCGATTCCTATATTTGAGGATGATAGGAGACAGAGAGGGAGGAGGAGAGGAGGTCGAGGACTTGTTGTAGGTGGATGAGGTAGAGGTGATGGAGGAGGAGGTGGTGGTGGTGGAAGAGGATGATTACAGTGGAGAGGGAGAGGCGGGCAGTCGTTGCGACTGTCACAGGGTCCTTTGATTCATGGAGGAGTCAGATTAGGTGGTAGGGATATTGGGGAGGGAGAGGCACCTATGGATATGGGAGAGGGAGCTACTGGTGGAGGAGAGGGAGCTACAAGTGGATGAGATGTGTTGGAGCATGTGCTAGTATATATGCATTCTCGACTTACAGCAGCCAAGGCATGGTTGGAGGAGATGGAGGTAGAGGTTGCACCTATAGATGTTCATTTGTTTGCACGGGAGTAAGAGTTGACTATAGTGTTGTGAGAGAGAGATGATGCAGTGGAGAGATTGAGGGAGCTATACGATAGAGGGTGAGTTGTGGCAGGAGCACAAGGTCCTACTGGGGAGGTGTTGAGGGAGATGCGATGGGCTCAGGCGAAGATAGATTATTGGTAGGGTTTATATGAGAAGGTGGTGCCATCCAGTCAGTGGGCACCGAGCTATTCATAGATGCGTTAGGCAAGATCAGAGCGGTCTTAGAGGATGTAGAGCAGTGGTGGTGTTATGGGTTCTCCACCGTGAGATAGTGCGGGTGGTGCAGGGGGTAGTGGTAGAGCAAGCAGTGATGGGGGAGCAACATTTGGCCAGAGTGCTATTTGAGAGAGATTTATGTATTTTATTACATTGTCATTTTGGATTGTGCTTTGGATGGCTCCTGGTAGCCGATATTTTTGACATCACTATACTCTGATACATGTATATTTTTGTGAGATGATATATGATGTAATATATGATGAGATCCCATATTTTGTGATGATATGCATTTTGATGATATGTATGGATTTCTGTAGGATGATGATTTAAGATTTATGCTTAGATGGATGTTTTTACTTGTTAGATGTATATGTTGATGAGACAATTTCTATATGCATGTGATCATGATTTTATGATGTCTATATGCATGTTTATGAATGTGATGCTAACATGTGGATGTAGCTTAATATATGTATGATGCATTGTTGTAATGCTTTATGTATGTAATGCCATGATGATGATGATGATGTATGCAAAATGATGAATGAAGGATGTTGACTATGAGATAGATAGTACTAGTGTTTTGATATGATGAGATGTATCTTGTGTTTGATATGATGAAATGAAATGAATCGAATGGTTTATGTAAATGTTTATAGATGGTTAAAAATGAATGCAAAATGGATAAACAAATGGTGATTCAAATGTTAATGTGATGATCTTAAATGAATGCACTTTGTAAAAATGGATAAACAAATGTTGAGATAAATGTTTATGTTATAATTCTAAATGACTTAAAATGACTAAGTGAAATGATAATGCAAATAAATGCAATTAAGGGATAATGAATAACTACACCTTAATGTAATTAAAAGGATAATGAATGCATCTTAATGAATCCAGATGAAACTGTTAAAGATGAGAATGAAATAAATGAGTATAAGAATATACTGGATGGATAAATAAATCTACTTAACTAATAGATAGATAAATGCAAATGAATGCAACTAAATGAATCTAGATGAATGTATTGTAAACAAACTTAAATGATGATGAATGATTTTGAATGATTTAAAAGACATCTAACTATACCTAGATGACTAAATGAATGTACGTTAATGGCTAATAATAGTAGTAAATGAAATGATGGGAATTTATACAAATGAATCTAAATGCCTTTATTTTGCAATGATGAAATGATGTAAGGATGCTAATGTAAGTAAATAATATTGAATTTGACTAAATGATATTAAATGCACTTAAATGAATATCTAAAATGGATGTAACGAACCTAAATGCAAGTAAAAGATAATGAACTAGATGCATTTAAATGCAACTAAAATGCAATGGAATGATGATGTCATGCGTTCATGATAGATGAATGTAAGTTGGTGAGAAATTGTATGATGCACTGATGATGTATCAAAGAACTCTGTCATGATTGTATTGAAGACCAATAACTTCTCGTATTCTAACTTAATCCCATTTGCATACAAAACCATAAATATGAATAATGAATGATAAATGGATGGGTGATATGCAATAGAATGCAATATAAACAGATGAGATGAAATGATGATCCATAGTGCTTTATTTTGTTCATCATTGAGCAATGGTAGTATCAATCTTGGACGAGGAAGTAGGAACCAAGTTTGGAGCATTGTACTTGTAAGCAAGTAGCATAGATAAACAATATGGACCCTCCATTCTAGCTCATGTGTAGACGGTTGAGGTATCCATTGTAGTCAACAAGCCATAGTGATCTATGACTATATTTTTGCATATGATCACGTAGCTTAGTGAACTTCCCACGTAGACACCATTAGTACATGCCCCAGAACTTCATTGGAACAATTCATAGATAATAAACAAGATGATACTTAGGAACCATCCTGGCTACTCTAATCACTTGTGGATATCCCAGAGTAGTGTAGGAACCTTATATAAATGAATAAATAACTTTATCAAACTAACCAAGTACTTGACATCTTACATAGAATTTTCTTGTCAAAGAAAATGTTATCATGTCTTTGTTTTGGTAAGGAAGGATGCATCCTTGTTAAGACAATTGTGTGTCGATGTTGATTGTTTGGTTGATTTGAAAAGTGATCATTGTTTGAGTATCTTAAAATGTTTGTTTCGATGTGTGTGTACAAAGGATATTATGCATTGCCATGTTTTTGGTTGATTTTTGATGTTTTATGATTTTTTTGGATTTTGTGAGTGTTTTTTAATGTTTTTGGATTTTGTGAGATAGTTTTTGAATGTTTTTGGATTTTGTGAGGTAGTTTTGAATGAAGAACTCAATGAATTACAAATAATGTAGAATCTACTTCCATCAATAGGTTAAGGGAATTGCCCCTAGTTTAGACATTACTATGAAAAAGTGGGATGCAAGACACATGAAGTACTATCCTTGATTGCAGATCAATAACAAGCCATGGTTTGACTGATGGATTAGTGGATGCAGTGAATGTGATTGCAACAAGTCTAAAAGACAATGGAGCCATAGCCTTTATGAGTGGTGCCCATTTTCCAGGTTTTCACCATCGTATTTACGCAAGGTGCCACCGGACTGGTTGTTCACCGTTAAGATGCATGATTTTTCTTTACTATTTTTATTTTTTTGTATTTTCTTTAGGACATTTATCTAAATGTTTTTGGTGATCTTTCTAATATGTATTGGAGCCTAATGCTCTCTAAAACTTATGTATGAAACCATTTGAGGTGCATGTTGTTGATCGGATCTGTTAGCGGTTCTCCTTTTGAAGTAGCCAACTGATATGCCCCAGACCCAAATACAGTAGTGATGACATATGGACCCAGCCAGTTTGATTTAAAATTTCCCTGATGTTCTCTGTTTGGATGGTTACGAGGATTCTCTCTGAGAACAAGATCACCTACCTCAAATGTATGAGGTTTAACTCGGTGATTATAGCTTATGTTCATGCGCTGTTGATAGGCTTTGAGGTGGTTGTATATAGCTTGTCACCTTTCATCAAGTAGTTCCAAGTCTTGAAGATGAGAGACTCAGTATGCTTCATCATCTATCAAATTATGCAAGGAAACCCATAGAGATGGTATCTCAACCTCAATAGGAAGGATGACTTCTGCTCCATAGACCAGTGAGTAGGGAGTTGCGCTTGTAGGGGTTCAAATGCTAGTTAGATACGCCAATAGTGTTGGATTTAATTGAATGTGCCAATCACGGCTAGAATCATTGACTGTCTTCTTCAGGATTCTCAATATGTTCTTGTTCGATGCTTTGGCCTAACCATTTCCTTGTGGGTAATAGGGAGTCAAAAAGCGGTGTTGGATGTGAAACTTCTCATAGAGCTCATGGACATCTTGATTTTTAAAAGGAAGCCCATTATCTGTGATGATGGACATGGGTACACCATACCGACAGGTAATGTAATTAAGGATGAATGAGACGATTTACTTTCTGGTGACTTGGGTAAGTGGAATAGCTTTGATCCACTTTGTGAAGTATTCGGTGGTAGTAATAATGAATTTGTGGCCATTGGATGAAGATGGATGAATTTTACCCACAAGGTCAAGTCCCCATTGACAAAAGGGCCATGGTTTTGTGATTGGTTGCAATTCCTGTGTTGGTGCATGTACCAGGTCTCCATGAATTTGGCATTTCTTGCATTTTCTAACAAAATAGGAGGAGTCTTTTTCCATGGATGGCCAATAGTATCCAGCGTGCATGATATTTTTTGCTAAGGAAGGACCACTTTAGTGAGTCCCACAAATTCCTTCATGTACCTCTTCCAAGGCCTTTGTTGTCTCATCTTATTCCAAACATCGAAGGAGGGTACCATCAATACTGCGTCGGTATAGGGTTTTAGCAATGATTGTGTATCAAGCAGTTTGTCAGATGAAGGTTTTGCGTTGGTTATTTGATTGGTTAGGAGGAGGTGTGTGATCACGTAGGTAGGTGTAGAACTCACTGTACCATGGGGATTCAGAAATGATAAAGAGACATATCATCTCGGATTCGGGGATATCATAAGCGGGAATCCAAAGTTGCTCTACCAAGAACTCGTAGCATGTTGAATTATGTGGAAGATCTAGGAGAGTTGCAATGGTAGCCATAGCATCAACAACTCGATTCTGATCTCTAGGTATCTGCTCAAAGGTGATAGTTGTAAATGATTCTTTTAAACTATCCATCATTTTCTTGTACAACATGAGTTTATCATCCTTGGTCTAATATTCGTTTGTGACTTGTCGGATGACTAGTTGGGAGTCGCCATATATCTGTAGCTCTTTTAGTTTCCATTGTATGGATAGTCTGAGTCTAATGATCAGGGTCTCATATTCTGCTATGTTGTTTGTACATGGAAAAGTTAGCCTGTAAGACTTCGGGATGCTGTCACCTTGAGGTGTGATAAACAGAATACCTGCCCCCGAGCCATGCCTAGTATATGAACCAACAAAGTAGAGCTTCCATGGCTGCGTTATTGTGATCATGAATATCTCTTCATCTGGAAAATTGGAAACAAGAGGATGATCACCTATGAGGGGTGCATCGACCAACTGATTGACAATAACTTGGCCCTTGATAGCCTTACGGTCCACATACTCAATGTTGAATTCACTTAGAATCATCACCCATTTGGCCAAGTGGCCTATGAATGCTACTTTGCTGAGTAGGTACTTTAGTGGATTGATCTTTGCAATGAGTTGTACTTTATGTGTTAATAGGTAGTGCCTTAGTTTAGTGGTTGCCAAGATTACTGCTAGGCAAGCTCGCTCAATAGGTGTGTAATTGAGTTCATAGCCGACCAGTGTGTGAGAGATATAGTATACAACACACTCTTTCCTTCTATATTATTTTGTGCCAGTAGTACTCCCAATGTTGTATTAGTTGCTGAAATATAGAGAAATAGAGGTCTACTTGGATTTGGTGGGATTAGCAATGATGTATTCATGAGATAGTCCTTAAGCATCTGGAATGCTTGCTGACATCTGGCATCCCATTGAAAGTGGATGTTTTTGTGTAACAGATGTGTAAAGGGATGACACTTATCTGCTAGTTGTGCAATGAATCTTTGGATGGATTGTAGCTGCCCTTGTAATGTCCTTAGTTCACTGATGTTCCTAGGAGGTGGCATGTCCGTGATTGATTTGACCTTTTCCGGATTGACCTTAATGCCTTTGCTTGAGACAATGTATCCTAGAAGCTTCCCTGAGGTTACTCCAAAGACGCATTTCTTTGGGTTGAGTCAAACATGATATTGTTCTAGTCTGTCAAAGATTTTCTCTAACATTTACAGATGACTTTCTCTTGTTAATGATTTTGCCAATAAGTCATCGACATAATCCTCCATTATGGTATGCATCATATCATGAAAGATGGTGGTCATTCCTCTTTGATAGGTTGCCCCTGCATTCTTTAGACCAAAAGGCATGACATTCCAACAGTATGTTCCCCATGGACATGTGAAGGTCGTCTTATGTTGATCCTCTGGTGCGATCTTTATTTGGTTGTACCCTAAAAATCCATCCATAAGAGAAAGAATGACATGTCCTGTTGTTAGGTCCACGATCATGTCAATGTTTGGTAGGGGGAAGTCATCTTTAGGACATGCCTTGTTTAGATCTCTGAAGTTAGTACAGATACAGATGCCCCCATTTGGTTTGTCGACAGGTACAATGTTGGAGATCCAATCTGCATAATCAATTGGTCTAATAAAACCAACATCCAGGAGTTTCTTAAGTTTTGCTTTGACTAGTACCGCAATCTAGGGGTGCATCTTGCAAAGCTTCTGTTTTAGTGGTTTAGTTTCTGCTGCCATGGTGAGGTGATGCATGACCAAATCAGGATCTAGACTAGGCATGTTTGTATATGACCATGCGAAGTTGATCTAATGCTTCTGGAAGAATTCTATAAACTTAGGTTGTTCCTCTGGAGTTAAAAGAGATGCCAGATGTATGTGGTGAGGAGTCTCAGGAGTCGCCACATTGAATTCTTTTGTTTTCTTAATAAGGATTGTTGATCGTTCCTGATTTGTACTGGAGGGGAGGATGTCAAACCTTTCATCCATAGGTTCCTTAGAGAGGTTTTCACCATTGGATATGCTCTTTCTTTTTACTTTTTTGGGATCAAATAGTGCCACAGTGTGGTTTTCACTAGAAGATCCATGTTTTATTGTAATATTTTTGCAGCTGAAAGGTTTGGCATCCACCTCGAAGTATGTTGCGCTATTAAGTTCAATGGAGAATCCATCTTTGTGATCCCCACTTGGTATGTTATCCCGTAGTTCCAAAAATTCAATGATCACCTCATCGTTTTGGAATTGGTGAAGGCATGGGGGATTAGATTGGTTCCATTCGATGAATTCAGGATGTATAAAGGGCATTACCTCATTGATTAGGTTAAGTTCATAAGATGTGTCAGTGAGGGTTAAGACATTGTGGTGAAGGTCATTGATGGTACTCTCCCTATCAGAATCAGGCGTAGGATGCGACACAGGGTCTGTGGAAGGTGTTTCCAGTTCAGGAACCCAAGAGGTTTTAATCTATGCTTCTCTGTAAATAGGGATTTCTTTGTGAAGTGGAGGTGGTGATGCGTCTTCCTCATCTAAAGTATTGAGATGTACGGAATAAAATTACCACTCATGTGAGTCAGTTTCTGAGTCACTTTCCAGTATCCAATTACTATACCAAACCGGGATATCTTTTGAGTTAAACATTGTAGGTGTAATCAGCCGATGTACCTTTGGAGATGGAATGGTTGGTGTTGCAGGGAGGATTATTGGGATCAGTGAATCTGATACTAGGATTATCAACGTTGTTGAATCTGTTGTTTCTGATGGAATTATCAATGTTGTCGCTATTACTGGGGGTTCTGATACTGCTAATGGTGTTGTTGATGCGGTTGCTGCTGCTAATGGGGTTGTTGGTTTGATTGGTGGGATGATTGGTGTTGTTGATATAATCAAGGGTGGCCTCTTTAGAGTATTAGGCTGACATAGAGGTTTGATGGGTTTCCCTTTGAATCTGAGCTTAGGAAGAGTCTCCTCTTGAAAGCCTAATCCAGTACTATCTTTAGGCTTTAATTCAGGCTGCAACAGCTTGTGTCATCCTTTCTTGTGAGGTCCCAAAGCACTCTGACCATCATAGCCCATTCTTTGCATAATGGTAAGGCCTTTTCCATATTGATCTGTGGGAAGCTTAGCTTGTGGGATTTTCATGGTGGTAGGGCCGTTATAGATCCATTCTGCTAAGTCCTCATTTCTAGTCTCCTCTTCTTGACTCTTTCCAAGGATAAAAGGCACCAAAGTGCATGTTATCTTGATGAGTGGTGCTCAAAGTAACCTTTGAGGTTTACCATGAGTTCTAGGGGAAGTGGGTAGTTGCCCCACACAAAAGCATTGGCATAGATTATACTCCCCAGGACCTTCCTTTGCATTTTTATTTTTAGCTTCTCTTGCTTTGGTATAGTGGTGTTTGAACTGGAAAGAGAGGTTGGACTTAAATATGATGTGGATGGGATAGCTTCTCTATTGTTAGGAATGGTAATCTCTAGCTGATGGTTGATATTGTTATAATATGCAAATGGATTTGCATCACCAATGACACCTTTATGAGGGAACTTGATACACTGGTGATAGGTGGATGGAATGGCTTGCATGGCGTGTATCCAAGGTCTTCCTAACAACAAATTATATGGCAGAGGAAGGTCCATAACTTGACATATGATGTGCTTCACCACTGGGCCCACTCAAATTGGTAACACAATTGCTCCTTTTGAAGAACGCTCTATATCATCATAGGCTTTTATGGTTATCTTTTTGCAGGGAACCACTATTTCAATTGCATATCCCAATATTGTGGCCAATTGTAATGTACATATATTTAGGTCAGATCCATTGTTGATCAAGACTCGCTTGATCCTGTGTTGGTTGATAAATCCTTCAATATGGAGTGAAGCATTATGAGCTTGTTGGAAGGATGTATTGTTGCTTTCAAAGAAATTGAGACATGGTGATGACCTCAGATTACCAACCATAGCTTGAAATTGATCTATATTTAGATTGGCAGGGACTGATGCCTCTAGGAGAGCTTGTTCACAGATTGTTTTATGAGATGGGGATAGGTGCAAAAGCTCTAAGATGGATATAAGTGCGGGTGTCTTATCTAATTATTCCACAAGGTTATACTACTTTGGGATGGAGGTTGTGCCTTGTGGAGCTGATTTAATGGTGATCTTTCTATTATGTATAACAACATTGCAGGTAGGGGTTTGATCTTTGATGGTAATGGTTGCAATTTGTTTATTGGCATCATATAGGTGATTCATAGTGTATTTATAGGCGGCTCGCGTGTAATCAGTTGTATCTATGTTTCTCCTTGAAGTGGAAGGACCCCTTTGATCTTGTGATGGAAGGGGATTCTTAAACATGAGATGATCATTATTTGAGGTTTTTGGGTCGTGTCCTTCAAATTCAATCTCTCCTTGGTCAATAAGATCCTGAACAAGATCTTTCAATCTATGACAGTTACTTGTTTTATGCCCTTTCCCTTGATGGAATTTGCAATGTTCATTATCTGTCCACCATGGAGGTTTGACTTGAGGTTCGTAGTTAGATATCTTTGGTAAGGTCACCAGATTTGAAGAGACCAATTGACGTAACACTATTTCAATAGGTTCCCATAAGGGAGTGTATGTACATTTTGGTTTATAATTTTGTTGTCGTTGTCTCGGTTCCTCTTGTGGTGCATTGTGTCCTTGATTTTGTGGAGGAGCAACCGTGTTGTTTTTAGGAGGGGGATTTTGCCCCACAAATTGAACCACACATTGTGCACTCTTTATGGTTCTTGCATCTACAACCCCGTCATTGACGATGTTTTTGTTTTTATTCTAAAAATTAGGTTTATCACTATTAAAGTGTGGGTGAGGGCCATCTTTTGGTTCATTGTATATCTTGATAAGTCCCTTTTTAACGAGGTCCCGTTCACATTTTAATCCCTAGGTGATCATGTCACCAAAGGATTTTGCGCCCTTCATGTCTAGGTGGAATTCTATTTCATTGTTCAAGTTGGAAATAAATATTTCCACTAGCTCTCATTTAGGTAGATGAAGAGAACGCCTACTAGATAGTTGTCTCCACCATTGTATGAAAGTTGAAAATAGCTCCCCTGGTTTTTGCTTGGTGTTACATAAATCTACCATGGTGACATCGCATTCTATGTTGTGTGAATAATGTGCAATGAACTTTTGGACCAGTTCTTCGAATGTCCTAATGCCACATATTAGTTAGGAAAACCATTGTGTGGTTGTCCCTCCCAAAATCTGAGGAAATAGGCACATTAGATATGTGTCTTCATATGCCACTTCTAGGCAAGCTAAGTGAAATTCCCTAACATGATCTCTAGGGTCTCCTTTTCCCCGATACTTTTTGAACTTAGGTGATTCAAACCCTCATGGAAAAGGTGGCATATGTATATTCCTATCAAAGGGATAGGGACAAATATCATTAAGTGAAAAATGGGTAGTTTTCACACCATTGTGGAGTTGTTGGGCTAGATTCTCAACTTGTTACCTCAACATGTCAATGTCATTAGGAGGAGGTGGGGGATTTCCTTGATTAAGGTCATATCTCAAGTTATCTCGACCTCTTCCACCCTCATTACAACTATGGTGTTTTGATGCTTGCCTTAATTGTGCGGTATCAAAATCAGAGGGTAGTTTGGCTCCCTCTTGAGCAAGTCTCAAAAAATGAGCATCAACGCTGTTTTTGAGGATTTCATCGAAAAGTTGATTGAAGAGGGGGTTGTGTTGTGTCCTTTCTATTGCTTCAAGAGTGGGAGTACTAGGATTTTCATCATTTTCATTTCCTCCAAGGGCTTCTTGAAATTCATTGAGATTTTCCTCCTCTTCCTCTTCGATCTCTAGTTGTCTAGTCCTTGATCTGGTTTGAGCCATTCTATTTGAAAGTTGTTGTTGATGTTTGGTGAAAAGGATTACGAGTTGGTGATTGAATGAGAGATAAATTTTTGGTGAACTATTTAGCATATGGATCTCTAACACTAAAGTTTTGATGTAACCAAAGTCCTTTTATGAATTGCTTTTTTGTGTTGTCAACAATGTTTGATATGATAAGGTATAGCAAGGTCTGAGATGTGTTACAAACCAAGCTACCTAGTAATTAGAGGATGCACTCATAGACTAGTTTTAACCTGCATAGAAATGCCTCTTAGGATGAGTTTATCCTAGATGTAGAGACACTCTAAAGAGTGATGTGTTGTTTTGATTCAAGCAATATCTAAGAAAGAACTTAGTGTTACTACTTATTAAATTGCCATTAGTTTTATATCCAAAGTCATTCTATATACTCTAATCGGTTTCTACTAATGAAATATTCAGTCGGTATGCACAGAGCAGTTGGTAATAGAAGAAACTAGTCTCAGAGCCCAATATACACCGAGCTATCTACCGAGTATCATTCTATGTCTACCAAGCAGCAAAGATGATACACTGAGTTGATATACACCGAGTGAAACGTGTTACCAGATTCATTGAACCTTGACAAACATATGGAAACATGTTACAAGATCGAGGAACATAGAACCATTATCACATTGGAAATTGCACTTAAAGATTGTGCATGATTTCAAGGTCATTTAACCAATGAAATATTTTGTATTGTTATTCATTCGAGAAATCATGTTTGTAAGATCGAAGCAATGAACCAGATCACCGACATAAGAGATCTATTTATACAGCATGGATTAAGGATAAAGAAGGAGACAGAGACATACATGAGTGTATGAAGCAAGACATGTGTGATAAATGATAAAGCACTAAGTGTTATGACTATTACAGAGACACAGAGGTCACCAAGAAGGATTTAAGAGAACAGTCAAAGAACAGAGTAAATAGAAGGGTTTACTGAGTTATTTTATGGGTTACCGAGGTATGCTATAAGGAAGGTAATCTTATTTGAGCACATAGAATCTACTATAACATTCCAGATGTAAAGTTGCAGATATTTGTAATGATTTCATTGTAATATGTTGAGTTATAAAGAAACCTTTAATAGGGTAAAAGACTCTAACCAAGTCTATAAATTGTAAAGCCTTTAACCAGGTGTAGCATTTAGATTAAGTATTGTAAAATCCTTTAGCAAGGTAGATCTAACAGATCTTGATACTCCTAATAGGGTAAGCTATCAGAAATAGCTAAACATGTAGCTTTAACTGAGCATCCTTTATTATTGCAGTAGTGAAGTTGTGGGTGCCATCCCCACCATAGTTTTTCTCTCTAACCAAGAGTTTCTGCGTAACCAAATATATGTGTTATGGAGTGAATCATGTATGATTGTTATTTATTTGTTTTAGCTTTATGTTATGTTACAACAGTTTTTGGTTTATGCATAACAGTAAAGATATTGTTGACAAAAGGATTTGAGGTACTAATTCACCCCTCCCCTCTCAGTACATTAGCTTTCCGTATTGGGCCTAACAATTGGTATCAGAGCTTGAATCTTGGAAAAGGGTTTAACTACCTAAAGAGAAAGATCTTATCAATGGAAGGCTATAAACAATCTCGGAGGATTGTGTATCTGCAAGAAGAGTTAGATCATGCTAATCAAGTGATTGCAGACATGCAAAGACAAATGCAAAAATCATTGAAAGTGAGAAGAAGATTATCTGATGATTTGCAGGACTCTCAAGAGTTAGTGGAACAAATTGAGACATCATCTGAGAATAGTATATCTAAAGAGACTGAAGAAATGATTAGAGTATTGAAAGAAAAGAACAACGCACTGGTTGATCAACTAAAAGTAATGAAAAGGGAACATGAACATTTTAGCACACAGATGATTGAAAATCTTGATGCATTGAGGATAGTCGAGGATAAAGTAAGAGATCTAGAAAGAGAGAAACAACAGCTTGAAGCATTAGTATCTGAAAAGAATGATGAAATCACAAGGTTGACTGGGATTCAACAAAATTTATTAGATCAACTAGGTTATGCACATCATGAAGCAAATCTGAAAGATGATGAGAATCAAGCATTGAAACTTGAAGTATCAAGGCTAACCAATAAACTTGAAATCGAGAAGAAATCCAAAGAAACACTAAAGAAGAGTTATGAAGCATCAAAGATGTTGGATGAGCAACTGAATACAAGATGACCCAACAAAGATGCAAGACTCGGTTACAAAGGAAAACACTCTACTGAGAAGGGAATTCATACTACCGAGAGAGGAGAATCATCAAAGCAAGCTGGAATCAAGAAGAACATCAAAAGAAAGAAGCCTATTTGCAACTACTGTGGAAATCAAGGTCATACTGCCAACATGTGCCAAATCATAAAAAGTAAGCAACCAAATGTCACTAAGTCTAATGGTTATTGTCACAATTGCAATAAATATGGTCACACATTTAACCAATGTAGGACAAAGTCTGTTAACAATTATCAAAAGGCAAAATTCAAAGGGTTTTGTAAAAACTGCAATAGATATGGTCATAGTACTGAGAAGTGTTGGTTTAAGCAAAAGAACTATATGTGGTCTGCACACCAAGCAAATACTAGAGGTTACCGAACTCACACAGATCCTTACTGATAATATTCTACAGTACCATGGGATTACAATACAAGGATATGGTGTGAATGTTGTGGAAGATATGGACATATAAGTGCCAACTGCTTTATAAGGTTTGGGATGAACAACCGAAGATCATGGAGAAATCCTGGTATGGCATGTTTCCATTGTCACAAAGTTGGACACTTGGCTGGAGATTGCAGAGATCAACCTAGAGAGAACACTAAGGAAATAAAAGAAAAATTAAAGATGATTTGGAAAAAGAAGGAAATTGTGTCAAATAAAGAAAGCATCTTACCTACCGAGTTAGGTGCACCTATTCCAAATTAATCAGTAAAGGTATGAAGGGACTGCATTCTCTCAAAGGTTAAATCTTAAACAGTTCCTACTTTAGTATGTACTTAATTCAAAATCTGCATAGCTAAGATGTATTAGTAAGTTTCAAATTCTATCAAAGTCTTTTTGAATCCCTATAAAGGAAGACTATCAAGTCGGTGAATACAGGAAGCCTATCAAATCGGTAAATGAAGGAAGTTTGGCTACTTAGTTAAAGCAAAAAAGGAAAGAAGGTTTAGTGGAACTAAGTGCATTTAATGTTTTTGACCTAACCTGCATGGAGCACGATAAGGTATACTGTGTACTTAAATCATTTATGCGGTCATTTTTCACTCACCAAGTTTTCAAGAGAGCAGAGCAAAGCGATTCAAAGGCGATCAAACCTCCTCCAAAGCAAAATTCAAGGTATTTACATCAATCTCAATGCATTGTTAAGCTGGTTTACTAATCATATCAAGTTGTTATTATCTGCTAAGTGTAAAGCATATTCCATTTGAAAATCTTCAAACCCTAAGGATTTTTTGTTAGTTTTTATCTGAAATCTACAAATAGCACCTAAGATCCACGATCCCATTGTTGTTAAGAACATCGAAAAGCTCTCACTGAAATACTCTTTAACTCCCAAAATTGCATCTGAACTGGATGACAAAACTGTATTTTCACTCATCCTGGATCAAGTTTTATTAGTTGAAGATGTGAGATTCTTCACCAAATGTCGTGTTGAAGAACTCGGTCATGTTGAAATCAAAGACACATATGATGAACTATGCACCGATGGTAAAATAGATAGCAAGTATGAGCACATTAAAATTAAGGGATTGACTGAAGCCCTGACCTATCCCCGTGTGTTCAAACCCTAGTGGGTCAAGTTTGTTCTGAGCAGAGTTCATGATGACTTCATGTGGCTAGAAGAGAAACCATTTAAGATCACCAAGGAAATCATTCATTTGATCACCAGTTACCCTATTTATGATCATGCCCAAGCCCAGAAAATGATATCACAGAAGGAATTGATCAGTTTAACCGGAGTAGAATCAGATTGCAGAGGATTGAAATTGAACAATGTCACTGATGTAGAACTAAAGTTTGCCATTAGAGTAATAGGTTACTATTTCTTCCAATCGGCAAGGGAAAACAGTGTACCCTATGCAGCAGTAGACTTAGCATACAAAATTGTGAAAAAGGGAATGAAAATTGATCTTTGTGAAGTATTGCTGAAAAATCTATTTGAGAATCTGAACACAATAAGGAAGTTGAAGAAGAACAACTCGGCTAATACACTAAAGTTTGGATCACTGTTAGTATGCATGTTTTTCTACTTTGAGAAATTCTTTCCATTAGTCAGTAAAGTTGTTTGGGAACTACACCGACTAATCACCCATCAGATCAATGACTTCATCAAGAAGCTAGGTGATAATTTTAATGATATTATGGATGATTATTTCAGCAAGTTTCAGGAAAGGATGCATAACAGGTACCGAATTCCACCCAAGCTAGTGGAGAAATACAAAGATGACATATGTTTTGAAGTGGACACTGATTACTGTTATGTGAATACCGTGGAACCAAGAAGTCAATCTTTGCCACCTATGGGTTACAAGATTGATTTTGACATCACACAACAACAAATAGATGCATTTCTTACATTACCAAGGCATGCTACCGAGCTGAGGTATGGAACATATGAAGAAGTGAAGGAAAAAGTAAAAATGAGCATTGTAGTACCCAAAGCTACAAGGAAGGCAAAAAAGATGATAAAGGCATTAACGAAGAAATCTGGAGAAGATTCTTCCTCCACACCTGACAAAGGCACTCTAGTCATTACCAAAGAGGAATCTGAAGCCCAAGAGGCAGCTATCACACTGAGCACTGAATTGCCTAAGGGAAAAGTGTTGAAGAGAAAGAAACAGGATACATCAAAGGCCTCACCAACTCCTCCTACAAAGCGACCTAATACAAGAGCATTTGCAGCTTTGCCAAGTAAGAAAACAAAGAGTTTTGCCACACCCAAGGTACAACAAAAACTTACAAGAAATCTACTCGGAGACTCATTTTGGCAAAAGAGTCTAGTGATACTGAATCTGAAGACAAGAACAAATTTCAGATTGTCAAAAGTACAAAAGAAAATGTACATAGTGTTGAAAACTTTTGTGCTAATCTGAAACAATATGGTGGATTTGGATCCTTCAGATATGTTAAATATGAATCTAGAAATGATGCAGAAAAGAGACAAATAGAAGAAGCTGTCATCTACACACTTTTGAAATTCTAACTGGTCCCAATGGACTTGAAGAAAAAAATTAGAGAAAGAAGTCTGGTACATCTCTTTCCAGACATGTCGGTAGATGAAATAAAGAAAATCTGAAACACTACCACAAAAGCTTCCTAGTCAAGCAAAAGGCCTTGAAACTGATGAATGGCCTATATATTGAAGTGGAGAAGGAAACAAAAGAACAGTGGCAGGAAATGTTTCACATCAAGGATGCTGGTGAACAAGTTGAAATTGAAATAGTAGATGTCACTGAACAAGATCTTGATGTCACCGAGCAAGACCCTGCTGACACCATACAAGTAGATGAAGAAATCTTGGATACAGAGGCACCTGAATAGGAAATGATAGAAGGGAATACTTATGCCCAACTTGTATCCAGTGAATCAATTTTGGAACAAGTTTAGCCCTATCCTCTGGTCAATCAACCTGTCTCAACCGAAGCCCCTCAAGATACAGAGCAAGGCACCGAAGGTCACAAGTCTACAATAGGAGAAGGTACTTCTCAAGAACAGACCTCACAAGCACCTTCTAGCACTGAAAATGTTGCATCCAAGACACCAAGTATCGAGACACCAAAGGACAATATAGAGGCTAAATTAACCAACCAAAGTGTTGCCTCTACCGAGCAACCTAGGGAGGGCCATCAAGCCTCACAAGCCATTGTCTTAGTTCAATCGGTGCAAGGTAAAGAAAAGAAGATGAAAAAGCATAGTTTCAAAGTTGATTTGTCAAAACCAATAGTGTTTCCAAATGTTGATATATCTAAATTAAAAGGGCAAGCACTTATTGATTTCGGTGAACTATGCAAAGCCAAAGCTGAACAAGAGAAGCAAATGGCTATTCAAAAGAAAAATAAAGTACTTCAGAAGGTAAAAGCACTCTTAACCGATATGCTACCTGAAGCTACAATAACCACAGATGCAGCTGTCCATGTTCAATTGGATAAACTCCTAACAAAGATAGAGACATCTAGAGTAGATGCATCAGAATATTTGAACAAATTAAAAGACAAAGAGCTCACTGCAAAGATGATTGAAGAGGTATAGAAGGCTATAGCTATTGGCAAAGTTAAACTTGTCAAATTTATTACTGAGTTGACCCCTCAACTCAAGCACATTCTTTATTTATTTCAAAAACTCTGTACATTCTCTTTATTCATTAAGGACATCATAAATAAAACAGAAGCAATTGAGAAAGAGATCACCGATCTCTCAAATAAGTTGACCCCAGAGCCCAATTCAGTTTAGAATTTTTATACAAAGTTACAACAGCTCATGACTCAACAATTGGACCTAAGAAATGAAGAACACAAGATAAGGATGGACATAATGACACTTCAGACATTATTCCTTCCTCATCTTTCATCCGTCCAAGAACAGATCAACCGAGCCACATACCTATCTACTACACAAGAGGGAAGCACATTAGATGGCTTAATATCATTATTGGTTGATATTCAAGCACAAAATTCTTTAATGGATAGTGTAAAGGGTGCCCTCTCTATCACTCTCACAGAAGTAAGGACAAAGTACAAATCCATTTTTGCCTAGTTGCCACCACCGAATGGTAACTAAATTTTGATGTTTGTCAAAAGGGGGAGTGATATAGTATTCAAAGCATCAAAGTATCAAACAAAAGAAGTGTAGTATACAGGGGGAGTATACCGAGCAGAGTAAGCAGAGTATGCCAAGCAGTGAACCGAGCAGAAGCAAAACAACAATGATTATAGATCATTGATCATCAAGCATGCAAAATCAGAGTTCTGTACAGTATATTGATAAGGGGAGTAAATCTGAATATTTTTATTGACAAATGTATATACTATCATTTTTTTGTCAAAATTTTGTAAGTATATAGATTTTTTGAGTTATGACTTTGAAAGTAGTTTTGTCAAACATCTCAACTAATGTCAAAAGGGGAGATTGTTACTACTTATTAAATTACCATTAGTTTTATATCAGAAGTCATTCTATATACTCTAATCAGTGTCTACTACCGAAATATTCAGTCGGTATGCATAGAGCAGTCGGTAATAGAAGAAACTAGTCTCAGAGCCCAATATACACTGAGCTATCTACCGAGTATCATTCTATGTCTATCGAGAAACAAAGATGATACACCGAGTTGATATACACTAAGTGAAACGTGTTACCAGATTCATTGAACCTAGACAAACATATGGAAATGTGTTACAAGATCGAGGAACATAGAACCGTTATCACATTGGAAATTGTACTTAAAGATTGTGTATGATTTTGAGGTCATTTAACCAATGAAATATTTTGTATGGTTATTCATTCGAGAAATCATGTTTGTAAGATCGAAGCAATGAACCAAATCACCGACATAAGAGATCTATTTATACAACATGTATTAGGGATAAAGAACGAGACAAAGACATACATGAGTGTATGAAGCAAGACACGTGTGATACATGATAAAGCACTAAGTGTTATGACTGTTACAGAGACACAGAGGTCACCAAGAAGGATTTCAGAGAATAGTCAAAGAGTAGAGTAAACAGAAGGGTTTATTGAGTTATTTTATGGGTTACCAAGGTATGCTATAAGCAAGGTAATCTTATTTGAGCACATAGAATCTGCTATATCATTCCAGATGTAAAGTTGCAGATATTTGTAATGATTTCATTGTAATATTTTGAGTTATAGAGAAACCTTTAACAGGGTAAAAGACTCTAACCAAGTCTATAAATTGTAAAGCCTTTAACCAGGTGCAGCATTTAGATTAAGTGTTGTAAAATCCTTTAGCAAGGTAGATCTAACAAATCTTGATACTCCTAACAGGGTAAGCTATTTGAAATAGATAAACATGTAGCTCTAACCGAGCATCCTTTATTATTGCAGTAGTGAAGCTGTGGGTGCCATCCCCACCACAGTTTTTCTCTCTAACCAAGAGTTTCTGCGTAACCAAATATATGTGTTATGAAGTGAATCATGTATGATTGTTATTTATTTGTTTTAGCTTTATGTTATGTTACAACAGTTTTTGGTTTATGCATAACAGTAAAGATATTGGTGACAAAAGGATTTGAGGTACGGATTCACCCCTCGCCTCTCAGTACATTAGCTTTCCATATTGGGCCTAACACCTAGGACAAGACCTTTTTATGTTTCGAGAGTTGGAATGGACTGATGATGTATGAATGTGAGAATGGATGGGAACATCAATAAAAACTTTTTGTTACATATGGGATAAATTCCTCCTCTTCTCTCTCAGGGGTTGGTGGTTCTTCCCAAGCTATGTTATATGTAATGCAAATGTGGAAAGAAGGCGGGATTGATTTTGCCTCCTTTTTTTTATGATAACTCAAAGCTCTATATTGAGTAAAATCTCTATTGTTCAAAGACTCTTGATCAAACTCGTTGGATTTTCCTTGAAGATATAGATGCATATGACATAAGAAGGCTTTGTGTGAGACAAAAATTTGTCTATTGAGATAGAAAAATTTCCTTCTTTTAAGGAAATCCTTTGAGCTTAATGGTCTTTTCTTCAAATTGATATGTTGATGAAGATTCTTCTGTCTCAAAATATGAAGGATGGTCATATAATTTGATATCTGGTTTTCACTTTGTTTTGATTTTTGCCAAATGTTGGTGTTGAAAATTTGTGTAAGATGAATACTTGTTTTTGAATTGGTTTTGATTTTCTTTGACAAGAAAATAGAGCAAGCACACAAACACAATAATGTTGCCTCAAAAGGCACAAATAAGTGTGGGTCTAAATCAACCCATTTTAAAAAAAAATTGACCCCTTTTCAAATGTTTTTGTGTATGTTTTCCCAAAAATCCTGAAGTCGGCTCAATTTATCATTGGTCTGACACAAAACGAAGACACTTCAAACACATTTTATCCCCAAGGTCAAATGGCCAGTTGCGATAATTTCAGCCCACATCTTGATATTTCTTCAATTTTTGTACTACATACCTTATGAATCCTGTCAAAGCAGTTAAGGATGTGATATACTAAGTCTTGCACAAGCATAACAGATAGATGATCCTTGTGGTGGGGGAATCACCATTTTTATCAAGCTACAAGTAGCCTTTCAAAAAACCCTTTTTCAGCTCAAGGAAATATGTATGGTGAGTATCTTGGGAGCAAAACCATCTATGCTCTTGCACTGAATTTATCACAAATATCCTCAATCAATAGAATGGGTGGGTTTCTATATAAAAGGGTGTCTAGTAATTTTTTAATGTTTTTGGACATAAGTTCATTCTGCAGTGACTCACTTAAGAGCCTTGTAACTTGTGGTGGGGTCCATATGTGCTTTCGGCAAGTTACACTATAGGAACAACTATACCTAAGGCTACAACTTTCACTCACACCTAATTTCTATAGCAGCTCAAAGGATTTACCGTGCGAGGTCATTCCCAAGAGTGATATGTCTCTTGGTAGACCTCTCTTAAAAAGATAAAAAATTTGAGTGTTACTAACATTTTTCTCTTGCACCTAGGACCACGAAAGACAAGGGAAAGGATAATGTGTGTTAGAAGTAGGACCACTTGACAAACTTTTCACAAGTGTGCCAATCACCAAAACCACTTGTTCTTTTTAACCAAAATATAGAAATGTGATCTAACTATTTGGAGATCTTGTTCCAACAAAAATGGTGTTCTTTTTAACTTCAAGGAAAAATGTTTTGTAATCTAAGAACTTGAAATCCTGGTTAGCTGAATTGAGAACACGTGTTTGCTTGAAGTAAATCGATTGAACTTGAAGGGACAAATGGCTTGTTCTTTTTAATCTTTCCCAAAATGAAGTGTGGATTGTGATTTTTTTAAGTTGATGCAAGAAATAAAATTTATTTTGTTGATTTTAAGCACTAAAATAAATATTGTTCCTATTTTGCAAAAAGAAATTTTGTTGGGTTTTGAATTTGTGGTTCTTTTTACCTTGACAAATGAGATTCTTTTTACAAGCCCAAAACAAAATGTGTGATTCTTTTTAAGAGCCCAAAATGGAAGAGAAGTTGATTTTAACCAAGAAAAGAAAGTGAATTCATTTTATCCTAAATTTTAAAGACAAAGTTAGCAACATAAATAATTTTACTTCCTAAGCTTAATTTTTGAAATCCTACAAAAACGGGGTTAGTCCAAACCTGCACAAAAGATAACAAGTTAGTAAAATCCGCATGTTTGATGGGCTTCTACAAGCCTAATATTTTTGGTTTTTCGGTTACAAGGAAATTTTTTACAACTCTCTATTACAATAGCACTACTCTGTCTGGAAATAGAAGCACTATTTAACACGAAAGCGCTAAATAACCAACGAAAGTGCTAAAAGAAGTGCAAGCGTGCTATAAAAAGAGACAATAGCACTAAAAGAACTCTATCAAACATAATTAATTCTGTCAAACAATGAGTTGAAAGTGCTAAAACTAGGAACAATATCACTACTTAACATGGTCAATAGCGCTAAAAAAAAGACAATAGCACCAATTGAGAGATAAAAGTGCTATTATTAGGAACAATAGCACTAAAGTACCAACTTTTGAAGGCACTGGAGCATGAACAATAGCGCTAAAGTGTGACCTGTGTGTCAATTAAAACATGAAAAAGTTAGTAGTTTAATAAAAATATCAGAAGGTTGTGTGTTCGATTCACGTCGGGTTCACCAAATGATGCTCTACAAAAAGGAATGGCTAGGATGACAAACACAAACAAAAAAGCAATTGTTAGTGTTAGAAAATCAGAAATCAAACACTTTCCTAAGCAAGCATATCAAGAGAGACACTAAGAGAAAAATAGAGAGCTTAACAAAGAAAATAAATGCTCTAAGACATCTCCAAATGCCTTCCACCATGCTTGTAGCTTCTCCTCCCTTGTTCCTCTCCTCTGCAAGTTCCCAAACGAGCATAGCTCTCAGTAGCTTTTTGCATTATTTTGGATGTATTATGAAGGTTCAAGATTATAAAATGGATGATTATGAAAATGCAAATGTGAACAAGCTAAAATGATATATTATCTAATTATCTAATATTAATTTTAGGCCAAAATGACAAATATAGATGATTATGCTAAATTCTCTCTAAAATTCACTATAAGTTAGATGCATACAAGATTTCAGGATCTGGATTATGAAGAAATGAGCTCTATTTATAGTAAAATGGAGAAATGGAGGGCCGAGATTGAGTATTCTCATCAAGGATCAGGATTGATGGGTTTATGATCTATGTGAGGTCTTTCAACCCAATCCTAGGATGACAAATGTCAACAAGAGATGGGTTGAGAGAGGAGGGAATAAGCATTAAATACTCGACATGACTTGAGGGTTAACTTGGGAGGTAAGGTTAATGCTGAGTTGAAAGATAAAGCCATTATCTAGTAAATAATGTCTTTATCCAATGGATAAACTCTTGTGCAAGAGTTAGTGAGGATAACCATGGTCAAAGCAATAAATTCTTGAAGAGACCCATGAGTCAAATGGAGGTTGAGTTATAGGTAAAGTCTCTAACCATGGGGGTGAGTTGAGTTAACCATAAATTGTTATGTAAGAGCCATTAGTGGTTTGGAAGACATTAGAGGTTAGCTTGTTGAACACATAAAGCATTAAATGATTTTCAAAGACTTTGGAGTCTTTGAGAAGTGACCTCAAGTTACTTAGGAATGTGACAATATTTAGGTGATGGATTAGGCTAATTAGGAATGGTTTAGAAGAGTCTAGAATGGGATTGAGGACTTGCAAGTGGGTTTGGTGGGTGAGAGAAAATAGGATTTAAATTAAAATAAAATTAATTTATTTCAATTGTGGTTGCAACTTGCATTTGTAGGAGAATACAAGTGGGGGGATTTTTAATGATATAAATAAATGTTTTATTTATTTATTTAAAAGAAGAAAGGGGATTAAATTAAATAAATAGGATTTATTCATTTAATTGATTGTGAATTTGGTTTAGAAGAGTCTAGAATGGGATTGAGGACTTGCAAGTGGGTTTGGTGGGTGAGAGAAAAAAGGATTTAAATTAAAATAAAATTAATTTATTTCAATTGTGGTTGCAACTTGCATTTGTAGGAGAATACAAGTGGGGGGATTTTTAATGATATAAATAAATGTTTTATTTATTTATTTAAAAGAGGAAAGGGGATTAAATTAAATAAATAGGATTTATTCATTTAATTGATTGTGAATTTGGTTTAATGAATTAATTGAAATAAATTGAATAATTTATTTAATTAATAGGAGAATGGTTGAGGATGAATTAATTAAATGTTAATTTAATTAATTGTTGACTAGTGGGTTTATTAATCAAATAAATAGTAAATATTCATTTAATTAAATGGATAGATTTATGTGACTACAATATCTATTTCTAGGACATTCAAAATCGAATGGGATACTTATGTGGAATTATTGGACAAAGCTTATCCGAAAATTTTGAAATTGGTCAAACTCCGGTAGGACATTTTTGGAGGTATTCAACGTATAGTTCTTATTATTTGACATTATTTTTAAAATTCTTAATGGCATTGATGCCAAAGGGGGAGTAGTATAGATGTAAAAAATAATGGAAGAGTTGCATACATTAGGGGGGGTTACAGAGTTTTGGAGTTTTTGGAGATATGGAGTATTTTGCATATTCAGCTCAGGGGGAGCAGGGCAGGATAAAACCAATAGATGAAAACTTGACCATTTTTCACATGAGTGTTGCCATCAATACCAAAGGGGGAGATTGCTGGAAATTGACAATCTACTGGTTGGTTTCACTATGTTGTCATTGATGGCAACATGATTTTGTGTTCCGGCTTCATATGGTGTACCAACAGGCACCTCACAGATTCTACACCAGCACCAACACCAACAAGATAGAGGACTTCTCTAGTCACTGGCAATGTAGGCTGACATGGTATAGTAAAGATCATCAATATTAGAGGCTGACATATCCTAGATCAGGCATCGACAACTTGTTTTAATGATTATACATTTATGTTATCTTGCGCACAAGTAATCTAATATTGTATATATCTTTGTAAGCTAACATAAGGCATAAAAGTTGTATAGGGTATAGAGGTTAGTTTGATAGATCATTTTGTGTGAGACTTAGAATGGATATGTACATGTAATATGATGAAAAATTACTCAGAGAGATTATGTATGTGAGGAATTTATTATAAGGGTTATTCTAGTAAAGGGGTTTAGGGTTTCAGACTAGAATAGAGAGAGCTTAAACCGAAACTGTATTCTAGCATTGAAGATGCTATCTTAGCAGTTCACATTTCTCTAGATTGTTGTCTAGAATTCTATGTAGTCAGTGAGGCTCCTATTGTGATTGAGCAGTGTGCTCTAGGCTATAAGTCGTCCTAGAAGTGCAGGCCCCTCATATATTGTAATATCTCTTCATATGGTTGGTGGATTGATATTGTGGGTCACAAATCCCACTGTGGTTTTTCCTCTTTGAGGTTTTCCATGTATAAATCTATGTGTTATGATTCTCATTTATGTGTTTGGCTTATTGGTTGCTTTACCTCTTTCAATTTTGTTTATACCGGTATACTGGTTGGTGTATGAATGTTTTGTTAAGGCTAAAATCTACTATTCCGGTATAACAATGATTCAGCCCCCCTCTCAGTGTTATTGGTTTCTTTAAATGCATGAGATGAGTTCTACGATTGAGATCTTATTACAATTTACAAACCCTACAACAGATCTGGTTAGAGATCTTTGTACAACTATTCTGCAATAAGTCCGGTGAAGAACTACTTCACCACTACAACACTATCTACCTTCGTTGTTCACAACTCACACTTTACACACTGCTACCTTCACTGCTAACTCTCTTTTGCATAACTCAGGTACTTCCTTAATCTCTTTCTCGCACACACACAAAGACCTCTTCTTATCACAACCATGCTAATATGTATATATATACCAGAGGACACAAATACAAAATAGTGTGTCAGCCAAGCCCAACACATTATCAAGACAACTCATATTGGCCTCCACAAGATCTCTACATGCTTCCCTTTTTTATACTTCATTTTCCAATGCATATAAAAAGATTACCAAAATGGGATAGGGTCATCTGAACCAAAGAATAATGACCCATTATTATAAAATTAAACACAACATATCCAGACTATAGACTCCACACATACCCAGGGTACTGCAACATGAAACTCGAAGAGATACTACTGACATGACCAAAACAACTAATTTCGAGACACAAGACTGATACCAGGATCAATGAGAACTCAAAGTTCTAGAATAAGGATCTTCTAGAGATTACCTCATCACCTTACCTCCATCATACTGCATCATAGCATTTTTCAATAATAGCAACATCTATCCATAGAAAATGATTTGTTGGCATTTGCATGAGGATGGCATTAATGATATGTTATGTTGTCATTGATGTCAATTGAACCGGTAATGGTATTTATGATATTACTAATATTGTTGTTATTGTTGCTATTGTCTTGTAACCAGTAGGAAGAGCTTTGTAGAGGATGTTGTAAACCAGTATGTTAGTCTGTGAGTTGAACCGGTAAACCGGTGTATATGGTTAGACCTTTCTATGCAATGTAACCAGTAAACCCTACCAGCTGTTTTTGTTAAACCCTAACCAATCAAGTTTGTTGAAATGGTTATGTTGGTTTAACATCTAATGTTGAGCGGTAATGATGGAAACACGTGCGGTCATTGTATGAGGATTAGTTCAGATTGTTTTGGTGTGTTTGTTTGATTGTCTAGGGAATGAGCAAATTGGATTGCATCTAATGCATAGTGCGTGATAAGTTACAAAGTCCGATGAAGCAGTGATCATGGAGCAGTTGGAATTTTCTTGAAGAATGTGTATAGATTACTATGTAAATCCAACGGTCACACTTGAACTAATTTTTTTGTAATCTCTATGAGATAATTAGGTTTTTGTTGTGTTACAGACCTAATTAATTTGTATTTAAGGTCGATGAAGTTGTTTTGTAAAGTTGTTGGCAAAGTTGGTAGAAATCAGTTGAGTATGTGGTTGCCTAACCGGAGGATGAATCTGTAGTTTGTGTAAAAGCACATTGAAGCTTAAAAGGATCTGATCAAGCAAATGTAGTGCTATTCAGATAGATCAACAAAACCTGTTGTTTTCTAACAATTACAGCAGAAGTGAAATCCTCTAACCGGGTAAGCTCTAACAAGCTTGGTTACTTCTTAAATCCTCTAACAAGGTGGTTCATTAGCTTGGATTATCAAATCCTTTACCGATGTTACTCCTGATAGGGTATTTTCTTTTCATGAAGGCATTTTGTAAATCCCTCAACTAGGTGATTCGTAACAGGATTAGTTCTTAATAGGACTTATTGTAAAAGCTTTAATAGGCTTGGCTCCTAATAGGACGAACTTCAGAAGAGTTCAGATAGCTATCTTGTGAGTCTCATCTCACTGTGGTTTTTACCTATTTGGGTTTTCCACGGATAAATATTTTTGTCATGTGGTGAATGTTTTTGTGGTTATGATTTTATTTGTTGATTTGATTGACTACTTAACTATTTTGATAAGGCAAGATAACTAGAAGCATTGAGAGATGGAATATATTGACATATGATTAAGCATTTTGATGTTTACAAGATTGAATTTGTTTCCTATTATGTTGGTATAACAATTAACTGGTTGATGTTGAGTATTCTTATGAGTATTGATCTTGATAGTGAAAGTTTACTTTGTGTGATTGAATTTGAGTTTTGGAAGTTTGTATCAATTTTTCAGATTATTGATTCACCCCCCCTCTCAATAATCTAACAGATACTTATTCTTTCATCATACCATCAATTGGTATTAGAGCGTCTCAGGTCCTCTTTAACCTAAAGCCTAATAGCTTGAGGATAAGGATCTTGTAGATCATGATGAAGAAGGAAGGTCGAAAGTTCAACAGAGAAAACTATAGAATATGGAGCGACATAATGAATATTTACATCAAGAGTCTTGGAAGTCAGTATTTGGATCATGTAGAAACTCAGTATGTTGCACCTACTGGAACTTTGATTGATGATCAAAAGAAACAACAATAAGAAAATCATCAAGCATTGGAGGCTATTATAAGTTCATTGTCTGATGTTGAATATGTAGATGTTCATGGTCTTGAAACTGCATATGAAGTATGGAAAATACTTGAAGAGATTTATAATGGTGATGAACATGTTAAGATTTATAAAGAGGAGAGCCTAAGAGGAAAGTTTGATGATATGAGAATGTCCGAAGGTGAGAATATGCAACAGTATGGTTAAAGGATAAAAGAGATAGTTGGTGAAATAAAGAGTGCAGAGGGAAAGTGGAAGATGCCACAGTGATCAGTAAGGTACTGAGAACCCTGCTACCGGTCTATGCTATCCGAGTTTCAGCTATTCAAGACCTGAAGTCCATTGGAAAAACTAAGGTAACTCTTGACTCTATAATTGGCAAACTTATTGCTTTTGAATTAAATGACTATGACGGTAGTGTATAGAAATCTGAATCTGCATTCAAAGCTTCTGTCTCTAACCCATCTATGAGAAAAAGTAGAGATACTTGTCATAGCTATGAATCTAGATCCAACAGAGATGATGATGAAGACAACTTAGTAGAAATTTAAGCATTGTTGGCAAAACAACTGCCTAGAGGCACTGAGAAATATAGAGCTAAACTACCTTTAAAATGTTTTGCATGCAACAAGATTGGTTATATAGTAGCTAATTACCCTAATGGTGTAAAAACCACAATGAGATGAGACTCACAAGATAGCTATTTGGACTCTTCTGAAGTTTGCTCTGTTAGGAGCCAAGCCTGTTAAATCTTTTACAATAAGTTTTGTTAATGACTGATCCAGTTAGGAATCACCCGGTTAAGGGATTTACAAAATACCTTGATGAAAAGAAAATACCTTGTTAGGAGTAACCTTAATAGAGGATTTGAGAATCCAAGCTAATGGACCACCTTGTTAGAGGATATAAGAAGTAACCAAGCTTATTAGAGCTTACCCGGTTAGGGGATTTCACTTCTACTGTAATTGTTAGAAAATAATAGGTTTTCTTGATCTGTCTGAATAGCACTACATTTGCTTGATCAGATCCTTTTAAACTTCAATCTGCTTTTACACAAACTGCAAATTCATCCTCCGGTTAGGCAACCACACACTCAACTGGTTTCTGCCAACTTTGCCAACAACTTTACAAAACAACTTCATCGACCTTAAATAAAAATTAATTAGGTCGCTAACACAACAAAAACCTAATTCTCTCATAGAGATTACAAACAAATCAGTTCAAGAATGTGTATAGATTGCTATGTAAATCCAACGGTCACACTTGAACCGATTTGTTTGTAATCTCTATGAGAGACTTAGGTTTTTGTTGTGTTATCGACCTAATTAATTTGTATTTAAGGTTGATGAAGTTGTTTACTGTTAAGTTGGCATAATAGTTAACTTGTTGATGTTGAGTATTCTTATGAGTATTGATCTTGATAGTGAAATTTTACTTTGTGTGATTGAATTTGAGTTTGGGAAGTTTGTATCAGTTTTTCAGATTACTGATTCACCCCCCCTCTCAGTAATCTACCATATACTTATTCTTTCATCATACCATCATGATCTGCACAAACTGACTACATATGTCATCCAGACCAATATTCAAACCAATTCGAGCTACATATACTATCCAGTCTAAACCAAATAGCTAGTTTGATATCAATGGAAATAATATTCACATAAGTATAATATAGAAGTCCTACATATGTTATAATTATCCATGCTTCAATTTGTTTATTTTTAATAAGAAATCTATGCAGAACAAATAACCATCTAAAACGTTTCATTTTGGGGGGTAATATTATTGCCCCATATCTAAGAGAAAATATTTCGCCAATTATTATTATTGTAAGTCAGATTCCACATATTATTAATGTAATTAGTTAAATAAAAATTACTACATGAAGCCTCATAAATAACTTTGGCTTTGGTTTTCATGAATGGAGAACCTTCTTTTATACTTTCTTGTCAAAAATCCAATTGAATTTTTGTAACAGGTCGACACGGGGCTACATTTCCTGCTCATCAAAAGGTGATCCTTAAGAGGGTCCAATTTGGGGCTTGATTGGAAGGCTCAAGGTGTATACACCTTGGTCTTGATTTAGGACCTGGGCATGGTACATCCTGGTCCTAATTTTGGACAAAGATGTTGTACATCCTGGTCTTGCAAATAAGGACTCCAAAGAGGGGGTCAAGCTAGAAATATGGTGAGAATGTGAGATAAATGAGTGATGTGAGAAGAATGAGTGTTGCAAGCCTCAAAATATAGAACACTAAAGTGAGGCCTAAGTGAGGACAAAATTGTAGCAGAGAACAATTTAGGATGCTAAATTTATCCCCCACTTTAATGGGAGCATTGAAAACTTTCATGAAGACAATGAAGAGACAAGACACACTAAGTCCCCAGGGACTTGTTGGCATTGAGTTGTCATTGATGTCAACCGGTATATAAGGGCTACCGGTATAAGATATCTATGGGAAACACTATCATGGATGCATAATGGATGTGATATCATTGATATCACCTTGTGTTGCAGATCACTGGTAAGGAAAGGATGTCAACTAGTATGAGTTGTGTTGATAGTGAGTTGTTTACAACCACCAAGCATATGACCAGTGTACAATAAGGATGAGTGAGGTTCTTGAGCTGTTATTTGTGATGAAGAGGTGGAATATTACCTAAATCACATCAACACTGGAGGAGAAGGATGTATAGGTTACCGATATGTTGTGTGGATGTAGAACAACGGGACTCCCACCAGATAAAGATGTAGTCACCATATGAAGAGATGACTCATAGTGAATGTGCCCACACCAGATCACATGTGCATGTTTGAAGATATGTTGCACAAATAGGGAAGCCACATGAGTGCATTGTAGGATGCTAATGACAAGGACTCACTCCCATTGGTAAGTGGAGGTTATCTCTTATTATGTAAAGTATGCATCTTAGTTCTATGAGATAAGACAAAAGTAGAAGAAAAGTGAATGAAGGCTCACACTAGATATACTGGTGAAACAAAAGGATTCCTCAAGTGCATGTAATTAGAGATGTGCTCCGGATCAAAAAGGGTTGGCATATTGTGCCAATGGGACAAAAAACGAAGAGTAAAAAAGTGATGGGTTTGTCACCTTGACAAACCGGCTAAGATGATGTCTAGTTTTATGATGAAGAAGGCAAAATGGAGTAGCTATAGATAGAGAATGCAACCAACATGCAGATTCCTTATATGGAAACAACTAAAGGTTTATGACATGGTGTCATCAAGGTGCCTACCGATAAGTATGAGAACCGATAAGAGAGAAAAGAGGCTAAGTGATGTGCTCTTACCTGATGAGAATGAGCATGCTATGGATAGGAATGTATGGTGACCGATTAATTTGTTCCACTGACAGATCAACAAATTGCAGACATGATGGTTAATCGGTAAAGTGTGAGATATTGGAAAGGTTAGACAACTGGTAGAAAAGAAGGATTAGTTATGTGCTGATTATCGGTGACCGAGTCTAGCCAACATAAAGATCTTTGCTGAGGTGGTTATCGACAAGGATGCCACGTGGATTTTAAGTGGAAAGCTCGTAGAGGTTGGTGTAGGGTCATGTCAGGGAGGCAGGTGGCAATTGGTCAACATTTATGACAACTGCAAGGCTCGAGGAAGAAAAGTAGAAGATTGCAGCTAGAGATAAAGGAAACAATAGAGTTCCGGATAAGGTTGATCTTGCAGATTGAAGTGGGTGAAGGAAAATGTATCATTTACATGATCGATCACACAAAAGACCAAAAAACATGTTATAGATGGTGAAAGAGAGAAGACATGTTTCACAGGGTAGACAGATGGGCGATGCTCATTGATTGATACTGATTTGCCAAAACCTAAGGCTGAATCTTGTAAAGGTATGTATGCAATACATATCTTTTACAGTTCCTATTTTTTCTCTGCTCTCCCCTTAATTAAATCATTATAGAAAAATGAAACATTAGGTATATAGTCTAATACCCTTCCTCCTATTTCAATAGCAGTTCTCAAAATATCTTTATTCAGAGATAAAGCAATCTTCTCTGTATCAATATCTTTCATTATTTTCTCTCCTCTTTTCTTACTGTAATTCTTCTCAGCTAAAGTCTGAGTAGCTTCTTCAAGGGACTTTAGTTGGTTAGAAGAATCAACAACCAACTGGCCAAGCTTTCCAATAGGATTTGACAAGTTTCCAATGTCAGACTCTGGTTGAAGACTAGACAGAATCTCAACCATAGTTTGAATTGTTTTTGCTTCCTTCCTCTGCTCTTTCAATCTTTTCTTCTAAGCTCTAGATTGCATCACTATTGCAATCTCCATAATTTTAGATGCACTCATATTTTCTACATCTATAGGCCCTTTGATTCCTATTGAGTCATCTTCATCATCAAATTGTAGCTTAACTATTTCTTTTTCCTTTTCAATAGGTATCTTCTCCTCAGTTTTCTCTTTCTCTTGCTCCTTTTTTCATTCAAATGCTTTCACTTCAACCTCTTTCTCAGGTTTCTCTTTCTCTTGTTCTTCCTTTGTTTGTTCCTCCTGAGTAACCATTATAACTAGTGGCAATTGAGTTTCCACTTGATGTCTTTTTTCGGTGAAGGTGGAATATCCACACTAGGTTGAATTATCGGTGCATCAACTTCTTTTACCTATGTAACAGTAATAATCGATTGTTGTAATGGTTGCATAATAGGTTCAATGATATTACTAGATAAATCAATGGTGTCCTAAATATCATCAACAAAGATAACTAGTAGAGACTCATCCTTATGCTTCATAATATCTGGTGAAACAATTTCTTCTTCATCTAACTCTGGTTGTTCTCCAATCTCTGTTTGATCAGTTTAAAGAGAATTTATATGCTTATGCATCCATTGAACATTTATGGCTATCTGATGAGTTTTAATTTCAACAGATTGCACGTTTCCATTCATTAACATCAATCTTATTATCTTAAAATGAAACCGTCCTTTGAATTTATCAAGAAATGCTACTAATTCATCTTTAGGCAATTCAGGAAAATGCTGAATGGAAGTACTATCAATTATTTCTTGATCCTGTTCAGCCACCACTTTCCACTTATTTACAAGAATAGAATACAAATAATTATAAATATCTTTTTTAAGATCCTAAGGTAGTCGATTGTATTGACATAAGTAACTGATTATCTATTGAATGATTTGTTCCTTCTGAGCTTCATCAAATAAATCAAAACATTCTTTCACATTATCAAACCTATTCCTTCCTAATGTTTTTATAGTCCTCTCAAAATCAGTCATAGGTTTGTAAGATAACTCATTAGTAGGAATACTTTGTTAGGAGTAACCTCGGTAGAGGATTTCAGGATCCAAACTAATGGATTACCTTGTTAAAGGATTTGTACATTGAAACTTGTTAGAGCTTACCCGATTAGGGGATTTGAGTGTTGTAGTGATTAGAAAACAATAGGTGGTGTGATCTAGAAGTAGCACAACTTGCTTGAATAGATCCTCTTCTGCTCACTCAAAACTGCATCACCAATTGCATCACCGACATATTCTGCAATGCCTTCAACAACTTAACACTTCTATCTCACATCATAAAAATAGGTCATCATAATGTCATTATATAGAAATTAGATTTGATGTCATCTCAGGAATCATATCACAATTTCCTAGGTGTAGTGTATCTAGACAATCTAACATAACTCGTCACAGATTGTCACCAAATCTGTCGGTTAGGTATAACTCATCACAAAGTCAATGAATACCGATTGGAACACCGATACTGGTTACGAGTTGACCATATTCAACACATAAATTGATTGTCCTTCATTTGCTTCATTGATGGTCTCCGTTGAATCTCCCAGCTAGTGTCAAGACATTCCTGCATATATCGGTTGTCTACACATACCAGTTAGACACCCTCTAAACCATCTTAAACTAAACATCCAATATTGGTTTTGCAATACAAGGGACTTTAGGAGTAATACCGGTTTGTCTTAACTAAGATGACTACGACAATGTGATCATATGTGTGTGCACACATGTGCCATCAATGACAAAACATGAGGTCATCTATTAAAATCATTATCAAGCCAACGTTTTCATCTATCAAACTATGTATGCTAGGGAATTGTTGAAGAAATTTGGTATGGGAGATTCTAAACCGGTAAGTACTCCTATGGTTACAAGTAATAAATTGACAAGGAAAGATGTTTCTGCACTAGTAAATCCTATAAGATACAAATCTATGATTCGAGGTCTACTTTATTTGACTCAGACTAGGCTTGACATAATGAATGTTGTTTGTATTGCATCTAGATATCAGAGTGATCCTAGAGAAAATCATGAGTGTGGTGAAAAGAATTTTTAGATACTTGCAAGGTACATTTGAATATGGTTTGTGGTACCCTAAGGATGATGAATTTACTTTATGTGCATATACAGATGTAGATTGGGCTAGTGATGTTGATGACCAAAAAAGTACTTCGGGTGGAGCTTTCTTTCTTGGAAAGAAGTTGGTTTCATGGATCAGCAAGAAACAATCATGTACTTTTTTATCTACTACTGAAGTTGAGTATGTTGTTTCTGCTACTAACTATACAGAAGTTCTATGGATGAAGCAAATTTTGAAGGATATCAAAGTGCATTGCACTGGACCATTAGTTATTCACTATGATAACTCTGCTACTATTGACATATCAAAGAATCCGGTATTTCATTCTAAGACAAAGCACGTATCTATCAAGTATAACTTTTTAAAGGAGAAGGTGGAAGAAAATGAAGAGCAAATTGTAGATATTTTCACTAAACCTTTGCCTAAAGAATCATTTGAGTACCTAAGAGATAGGTTAGGGGTTTCTACCCCTCCAATAGAAAACTAATGGATGCTTTTTGGCATCAGTCTGGTATGCATTATTAGAAATATCATTCATTCCGACATTGATGTGGAGATGCTACTACTTTGGGGGAGTAGTTAACTTTGTGATTCAGTGGTTTATGTTTTTGCTTTGATATTTTTGTCATATTTATGGCATTGATGTCAAAGAGGGAGATATTTTGATGTGAAAAACTTAAGGAGTTGTATACATTAGGGGGAGAGATATATGTGAAATACAGAGCTTTACAAAGATATAATTCATCGGGAGAGTTTGGTCTTTGTTTCAGAACTTCATCTCTATATCTTTGAGTGGGAGATTCTTCCATTGGGGGAGACTTGTTTGGCATTTCTTGGTACTTAGATGTTTTTCACATCTAGTGTTGCCATCAATACCAAAGGGGGAGATTGTTGGCCATTAAAAGGAATTGATTATGTGTTGCATTGATGTCAACACTAGCTGTTTTGGATGCTTTACTAACACTCTTCTTTGTTTTCTTGTTGGATTGGATCCAATATGATCTAGTATGCTCCGGTATGTTTGGGTTATCGAATTGGCTTACTCATGTTCATTTTCAGTCAGTTGGTTTTGGTCTAGTGATTATATGCTATCTTGTTTGCTTGGAAGCTTGGTTTGTGGTTCCGATGAGGGTTTCACCGATGGAGATTTATTGAAAATCTTTGATGATATGTATAAGTGATGTTGGTTCAGCTTCTGGTGGAGATTCAAGATGTTGATGGTGATCATGTTCAAGACTTGGCAGATTGGGATCATTGCTTTAGTGTGTGGACCTATATTGGGTCCCGATGTTATCTAGGTTATGGACCGGCTTAATGTAACGTATGGATTGGACTTCTCGATGTGTTTTCGAGATTTCTTATGGGTTGATATTATTTATTTGGTCTAAGGCCGATATGTTTTGTAATTATGTAATTGGTTTATTGTCTTGTGGCCGACCTGATTGTTTATGGTCGAGGGTTTTCATATATATGTTGTGAGATCTCATTGTAGATCATCATGGTATGGGATATGGATATGTAATGTTGGAATAATGTAATATCATTCAGGTAGAGGATTTGGTCGAGCATTGGAGATCAAATTGGGTTTATGTAAGAGGATTTAGTCCTCTAGTATTGAGCTTAACTGGAACTATACTCAGGCATAGGAGATGTTATCTTTGCAATTCATTTATTCTTTTGGATTGTCGTCTAGATTTCTATGTAGTCAGTGAGACTCCTTTTGTGATTGAGCAATGGGCTCTAGGTTGTTAGCCTTCCTACAAGTGCAAGCCCCTCAATTATAATTCACATACTTACTACAGAAGTATTATTTGATTGTGGGTAGACTTCCCACCATGGTTTTTCCATTTACCATGTTTTGCACGTATAAATCCTAGTGTCATGTGGATGGTATTTATTCTTTGATTATTATTTATTCTTAATTGGTTTATCTGTTATTCCGGTATTAATATTTTGGTTTCCGGTATTAAAGTTATAATTGCTAAAGTTTCTGCTAATCTGTGACAACTGATTCAACCCCCCCCCCCTCTCAGTTGTCTTCCAGTTATTTGAACTGTCTAACAAAGTATAATGTGGTGGAAGAAGATACCGAAGAACTATAAGATGATGTAGATGATGATCAGAATCAACAGTTAGTTGATGACGTGCCTGAGGAAGATGTCAAAGAAGTGGAACTAGATCATGATGATGTAGGAGTTAATGTTCATGAAGATGATATCTATGTGGATGATGACATTATCAAAACTGATATCAATGATGATGATGATGATGATGATATGACTAATCCTTATAATGTCAAATCTGGAATGATACAGACAAAGAGTTGGATGACGAAGAAGATCATTGACATTGAAATGTATGAGTTATTTGATTATATTATCTATTTGATATTGATTTCTTGATAGAATTATATTTGACTTATATGGTTACATAATTAATTTATGATGTTTTTAAATTTTTATGCCATATGTATCTTGATAATCCAACCATGTAACAACATATAATTTTTTTAAATAGAGATTTAAAGAAGCAATTATCAATTGTAGCTAATAACAACAGAGAAATAATTTGAAAATGAAACCATCCACAACACCATTTGCAAATAAGCAAACTAATTTCTATATATTACTTCTAAAAATAAGAGTCTTGTTCTTGGAACATGAGAACTACTAGGAACTTGAACTTCTAAAAACTTGTAAAAGCTTAAAAACTTATATCAACTTGTCCTTTGTAAATGATTACATCAATTACTTATAACACATCATAGGGTTACACCCTTTGAAAAAGTCTTTTGGAAATAAATTAAAATATGAATCCTTAAATAAAAGTAGTTATCATCTAGTTAGGCACAAATGTACTTTGGTTAAGTGTGCCAAGTATTTATTGCTGAAATGAGTATCATAGTCATGAACAATGTCTCGTGCCTCCACCTCCATCAGCACCATGCCCTCCATCTAGTTTGCCACTTTGTCAGTGTCCTTAGCTTTGGCAGCTTTCATTACATCTTTGAGAACCTATTGGCATTCCCTAATCCATTCCACTTCCTCCTTCTTATCTTCGTCTTCATTAAGAAAAGGAGGGATGTCATTTGATCCATCACCAAGGAAATTAGTACCCTCAGTTATTTCAGATATTTTTTACGAATTTTCATCAGTTGTTCACAATTTTCCACAGCCTCAGGGTTTGCTTCATCTTTTCCCTGAATCTCTTTAAGTCATTCATATAGTCACTCATCCAATCTCTTGTGCTCCTTGATGAAAGTATCATTCTTAAAGTACACATCCTAGTATTTACCCATCCATACCATTAAATTTGTGAACCCCTTTTTTATGAGTACAGATAGAGTTTCATTCTTGACAGTTCTCAATTGGCCTTGGAGCTAGAGATTCTCTTCTATCAATTTGCTAGCTTTGGTTTGAGGTTGCAAGATTTCACCTTGTGTCAATAGTTTTTGTGTCTCTTTTTGTTTCAAAATTTCTCTCAAATGATCAATCTCTTTATTTATTCTAATGTTCTCAAGTTTTGTAGACTCATTTTCTCTTAGTAGCAATTGAATTTGTGCCTTATTCAATTTGGAAATATATACTCCCAGATCAGCTGTAACTACAGGATCTGTTTCTCCAACCTTCATAGTCATTATGTGCCCAAAGGCCTTCTATGTATCAATCACCATGGGTATTTTGTGTGGAGGATATAAAAACCAAATCAACATAGAGTGCTCATCTGGGTTGTACACAAACCCCATGTACACTTGGGTCACACCTTCTAGAGACAACTTATGTTTTGCATCAATATCATGAAGAAAACTATCAAATATCAAAGTTGAATTTAGATCCCATCCAGGAAAGATTAAGACGCCTGCATCTTCAAGTAATTTTCTCCCTCTCTCAGGAGTCATTTGATTCATATCATGTTCTACTTCACTTCATAAAGCAATCAATAATTGGTTTTCTTTAGAGTCATTCACCTTTCCAACACTCTCTCTAACTAATTTACCTTTTATTTTATACAAGAAAGACTTAAATTCAGAAGACTTAACAAAACTGTCATCAAACACAAAATCCTTACAACCCAATTTCCTTGGATACTCTTCTATGGGTACTTCTTCATCTGGATCCCTAATCGGGGACACTTGTTGTTCAATCAGCATCTTGTAGAACCGCTCAAATGAAATCTCATCTCCTTCTGGTGATCCCTCATCACTAGAAGATGATACATAAATTATCTACAATCTCTCTCACACTTATCTCCATTTCTCTGTTATGGTTATCAATGGCCAATTTGGCCTCCTCCTTATCCATGTTTCTTATCAAGTCATCCCTTATATATAGGATGTGCACATATTTACCAAGTTTTTTGTTTCTTTTTTGTTGAATGAATATATCCTTCAGGGTGAAAGCCTCTCCTTGGTGCTCCCAACTTTAAGTTGAAATGGGCTAGTTTATCCCATGTGAGCTCTTGACCTTGTTTCCTTGAATAGTGAATTCTCCAACACATAAAGTTCTAGGCATAAAGGCTTACTTGTCATGTGAACTCAAATGCATGTGATTTGCAACTCCCATCTGCCTAATGATTTCCAAATAGGATACTCTGTCAGGCATTGTCGTGGATAGTAGAAGTAGAGATTCCTCAAAGCCATAGACTCTAATCATTATTACATTAGAAAAACAATACCAGTCACCCCAATTATGTTGAACTGTCTTAGGCCCCCAAAAGTCTAAAGGCTTTAAAAATTTCTAAACTTCTTTCAAAAGTACAAAATTGTATGGGTGATCATAGAACCTGTATAAACTGTTTACAAAGAGCTCTTCAAAATGAATATAACTAGATCTGACAAATCTACAATCTCATATCGAAGTCCATAATTGGATTGGAAAAGGCTGATTGTCATCATCAAATTGCTTTATTCTGATCTCCTCGGGCCACGAACCAAGCTCTTGGCCATAAAATAACACCATATGCATTAGCAGAGAATAATGGGGGAAGTAGATTTTGGAAGAATCCTTCTTGATGGCAGTGAGCTCTATATAAAGTTGTCTTGCTACAAATGTAACATAATCAAATTCTTTGGCATTCAGGTTTTGAACATATGTTGCAATGACCATGGATTCAATCATCATGAAATCTGGGGTGTTCAACCCCAGGACCTGGCCAATTGAGTAATGGGTATACTTAAAGTACTTTTTGAGAAAATTCACATGAAAGGCAAGTCATTCCTATACCCTCAATGGTGCATCAAGACTAATAATATGAAGAGGCAGCCTCCAACCTATATAGGTGTTGTTTAACCTTCGGTATTCCTTCAACAAATCATCAAGAATAATGGGATGATCGTAAATCCCAGGCAAATCAAAAAATTCAGAAATTGCATCTCTTGACACATAAATATAGGGATTCTCATTTCTACTACAAATTGCCCACTTCTTGGGGTCATAGTTTTGTGCCAACAATTTTAGTATATCCACATTAATGTAAACATTGGTAACAACTAGTTTTCCCAATTTTAATCTCCACGGGTTGCAAATCGGCTCAGGAATGTCATACCTATGGTAATGGAACAAAAACAACTCATAACCCTGATAGTTGTATACACATCTATCACATTATTATAATTATTTTCTAGTTTCCATTTTGCAGACCTCTTAGGTTTAGGGGTAGAACCAAGCAATTGGTCTAACAAGTTTTGGCTCAGTTTTCTCTCCCCTACCTGTGTTTCTATGTTCACCTCATTAGTTTTCTGCTTCTTCCTTTACCCTTACTTGTTTCCCCTCTCTGCCACTTCTTAACACTACTAGAACTTTCCATTTTATAGGTAATTCGACTAATTTCTTGAGGAAATCACAGAAGAATTTCTCCAAATACTTACGTGTTTGTTCACTGTTATTGTTCTTCTCAACCCACTCCAATTTTGTCCCTAAATGTCTACAACTCTAGTGAAAAAAATTTCTTGAATGTATTCTCAGAGAATGTCATTTGTGCAACAATAAATGTTTCAACCAACTAATCAATGAAGTAGTCTTTTTGAAATTTAAATTGTGTTGTGTACGTGTGACATCAGCTTAACTCTTTTTTGTCGATGCCTCTAAATTTGGTGCCATTTTGACAAATTTATCATTGGAGATAAATATGGCAACATATATAACTGCTTTTCTTTCACGTCATTTCAGTAGGAGTTAATACCGACAAGTCATTACTAGCTTGTTCCTGAGTTTCAGGTTAACTGCGTCGATAATACCATAGTGATTCCTATCGGTATTAATTTAACCATCGACATCTCTAAAAATTATATACTTGACTTCACAAGTTATCCCAATGAAAACTTTCACCTTTGATTCTTTTTATCGCTATAAGTCATCCTGATATAGATATTCTAGTTAAGTCTACTATCAGAATAGTTGTACCGATGCCATATTACACACTTTCTTTTGGAATAAATTATATTGTTGGATCATGGGTGATTCCTTTTCTTGATCTTATTAGTTATACCGATAGGGACTCCATCTTCATTTTCTTTCATCGCCATAGGTTTCTCTGATGCCAGTTTCCTAGTTAGGAATTCATGATCAAAATAAACTATTCCAATATCATTTTATTTATTTTCCATCACTACAACTTCAACTTTTGGATCAATGCTAATGTGTTATCCCGACTTCATTAGTTATTCTGATGAGCTTGCTCAATGCTTATTGATAAATTTCCTCTTATTTTATTTTATCAGGATAACACACATCATCTGGATAGCCTTCTAGTCCTATCCCAATCTTGTATATGATTTTTTGATAAAACTTGTATCAGCATAAGATATTCCAAAATACACATGTCAAATTAGTTTACTCTATCGGCATTATAAAATTATGTTTCTTCACCTTTGGTAGTCATTTTGATAGACATCTCAAGTGTTGTGGTCAATATAACTATACCAATGTAACGCTATCAGAATAGCTTTTTCTATCAGAATCATAAAGAATTGTCATTCCACTTTTATTGGTTATTCTGATAGGTGTTAAGACCTCATGTTTGGTAATGCTATCCCAATGTTGATGTTTATCATTGACTTGTTTGATCGAGTACGCTATCTTGATATATACATAAAGTGTTTCTTAATGAAGGCTATTTTACTAATCCTCTTTGGGTCTTATCAAGCATACTTTACATAGGATTTGGGGCATAATGGAAATGAGATGTGGGGCTTTATGCTAGATGAAAGAAAACTTTTGTAGCTTCAACCTTTCACCCTTTTAAATACAAAATCTTGGTGATGACTAACATGTCAGGGGTACTAAGTATCATTATTAAATTTCAGGGTTACAAAAATTTCATGATCCGTTTTTTAATGATAGACATGGTTATGTTAGGGTTTAGGTTAAAATTATAATTGTATTGATTAGGTACATTTGATGGATCAAAAAATACATATTTGCTAAAATAAACATAGGTTGATAAGATGAGGATACCTGGCCCACTATGGCTTGAAATTGATCTAGATTAATATCAATAGGGACTTATGATTTTAAAAAAGAGTGATCCAATATGTCCCTATGGATATATGAATATAAAAGAAGCTCCAAGATAGATAAATATTCTAGAGTCTTCCTAAGATTCTCCAGGATGTCATATTGAGTGACTTTTTGGGAAGAAGAATCCCTCTCCACAGTAACCTAATTGTGCCTAGTGTTGGCAACACAATTAGGATTTTTAATAGTAATGGCATTAATATATGGATAGGTTTCCTCAATGTAACCAACTATTTATTCATATAAGATAGACAACTTACTAATGCTAACCTTGGTTGCATAAATATTTAGAGATGATCCTTTATTTGACATAGATGTCTATTTCTATCATTCTCAAGAGAAAAAGATCATAATAGGTACCCATGAATTATTCATAAGGAGATGAGATACAAGGACATACCCCAAACTTTCATTTTATTTGCTTAGATATGGCTAGAATTATTATGTTTCATGCATTTGGACATATAATGACTTTTTACATGATAGTACTAAACTACTTTTTATCATGCAATTTTGGGTTCATTGTCATTGAAAACAATGGTATGTGGGAATTTAATAAGGTTAGCTTCAACTATTTTTTGAAATACTACTTTGATGAGCTCCCCCAAGGAAGTGTACATATGTTTTGGATGATTTTGTCTTATTGGATATCCTTGTGGTATAACAACATGTGTTAGTTGTTGGACATTCTGAAACATTAGGATTTTTCAAATGGTGACCCCTTATCTATAATATCATCAAAAGTGGGAACACAATGGAATTGTAGATGAAAAGCAACTAATTTTTGAAATACTACTTTGATAAGCTCCCCTAAGAAAGTGTACATATTTTTTGGATGATTTTGGATTATTGGATATCCTTGTGGTATAACAACATGTGTTAGTTGTTGGACATTTTGAAACATTAGGATTTTTCAAATGGTGACCCCCTTATCTATAATATCATCAAAAGTTGGAACACAATGGAATAATAGATGAAAAGCTATTCTAGAATTAATATTTTTGATGAAAATAGAGAGAATTTGTTTTTTGGTTAGGCCAATGAAACTACCTAGAAAGACAACTCCATAATTTAAGGAAGGAAGAAAAAAATCCCCATTTTGTTGTTTTGTATTGGTATGCCCTTCCCACTTGTGGTTTGGAGATGTGTTGATCTCGATAATAACTTGACTATGTATCCAGGGGCACATAGGTTGTGGTTGTGTTTTGCTTCTAAGTGGTTGCTCAATTTCTTAATTTGCTTCATTGTGTTAATTTTTTCACCCTAACCATATGCTAAACCTAAATCCTAACCCTTATAACCATAATCTCAAAACTAATCCTAAATCCTAACTCTAACCATAATCTAAATTGAAACCCTAACCCAGAGCAAACCCTACCTCAAACACTAACCATGATGTAAATGTCAATCATAACCATAATTCCAACCTTATCCTAGGTATCCCTTTCCCTAAACCCTAACCCTAACCATAATCATAAACCTAAAACAAATCCTAATCCTAATGCTAATATTAACCTTAATCCTAACCTTGACCCTAACCCTATCCCTAACCAAATCTAAATCTTCATCCTACTCCTAATTATAATTATGTTCCCAACCCTAATTGTAATTACAACCCTACCCTTAATGCTAACCAAAACTCTATTCGTAAACTCAAAACTTGTTATAATTATAATCCAAACCCTAACCCTAACCATAATTGTGCCCCTAACCCTAACATAATTTTGACCATGACGTTAAACCTTGACCATGACATTAAACCCTAACCATGACTATAAAGCAAATCTTAACACTATTTTTATAAGGCTTGACATTAGAAAGATAAGTGTTCCTTTTAGATATTTTAGATGAGTTTCTTAGGGCCACCCATTTGTTATAAATTTCTTATAGCACTAAGATGTCCCACTTGTGAAGCATCCATTGAAGATCACAATTCATATATGAAGAAAACATCTTTTTAAAACTATCCATTTTAAAATAGACCCAAAATCATGAATTATTAAAACCCTTCATGGTGTAAGAAAAGACTCAATCATATCATCATATCCTTATCTACCACCTAGATACTTTTAACCATCCACTCTTATTGACTTGGCATATATTTATATATTTATATCTATCTTATATTTAAGTTGTGAAGAAGTTTATTCATGCAAACTAAAGATATTACTTAGAGGAAATGTTGGATGATATTAGATGTTAGATCAAACTCTTTAATCAATACCCAAGTAAAATGGACAAATAACATTACAACACATTAATTTAGTGAAATGTGCATATTATTCTAGAATGTCAAATCAATTTCTAATGTAGCATTATTATTAGATTATTATTTTTAGGCCTTGATATCTTCTAGGAGGTGTTCAAATAAAGTGTTTTCTACACATTTTGTGTTTCAAGTTTATATAGTAATTGAAATGAAGGAAAATAATTTGACCCAAATTGTATTTTAAATTTGAAATATAAATTTTTCTTTTGAAAGTATAGAAATGAACTTATAGTTTATTTGGCTTGTTATTTGAATCTTGTGCGCAAGAGCGGAGAGTTGGGGCTATGATACAGAAGGCATAATCCACTTCTATAAGCAATCCTAACAAAACCCCCATTGGCATAATGACTTCAAGGATGAATTAAAATACCAAACCACCCACAAAGCATTCAGCTAACCAAAAATTCAAAAATGGAGGGAGAAAGAGGACGAACAAGTGCAAGTGCCAACAAATCCATTGTAAGTGTTGCATTCTATATTTTGGTCAAATCCCATTAATCTTCAAATCCACTATAAAATCCTTCCAATTTACTAAATAGGTTTGAAATGGTAGTGGGTTTTTCTACATTGAGTGGGTAAGGCTTATTGGGGCAAAAAATTATGTTTTTTTGTGAAACCCATGACAAGAATTGTGCCTTATGAGCCATTCATTATAGAGCCTTTTAGCTCATCACTTAAATAACTTGATTCAAATAACTTGATCTCCTGTTAAATAACTTGATCTTGTGGCAAACTTAAAATAAGGAGAATGTATGCAATCATCCTTAATCAAGGAGACTCTGTGATGTAACTATCTTTGTATATTGATCTCCTATTTGGGAGAATACTAGTTGGGTGTGGTGATGAAACTCATATTACTTTGTATATGATGTTATCAATTATACTCAATATAAAAAAAAATGTGCATATTATTCTAAAATGTCAAATCAATTTCTTTATTTTTTTTGTTAGTAATAATATGTTTTTTATTAAATATAAAAAGTAGTTACATCATGATGACGACTGTCTATTCTCCTATCCAAAAAATTGTCATTCTTCAAAATTGGCAATATACAGCTAATACAAAATCTTTACACAAAAATATCTCCTCTCCAAAAAATTTCTATTCTTCAAAATTGGCAATATACAGCTATTACAAAATCTTTGCACAAAAAACTCTTTTCTGCTACAACCTACCCCAGATTTACTATCCATAATTACATAGAAAAAATTTAGCCAAAAAACATAAAAAACCACACCCCATCTTGTTTGTCACCATCAATGCAACATTTCATAAGCCACCTTCAACACTTGACTCGTCTCGTTCCTGCTCCTAACCTCGACACCACCCCCAATCTCAGCATCCATGGTCGAAGAATTCTTTTAGCTCCCTCTGCCTCCTCCTTGGCTATTGAAGTGAATGCATCTAGTTCTTTGATCTGAATTAACAACTTCATTACATCTCATCCATTTTTTCCCCCCACCTTGTGATGGTAGGCACACATACCCAGTGCCCATCAAATGAAGGGTGTGATTATTTATTTCATCCCTTCATATTCATTTTCTTCACCCTCACCTATATCAAACCCCTCACCTAATACTGCCCATTCTAAGCAAGTTTCTAACCATTCACAAAATTCTACTGGAACAAGAAATTCCACCACCCTACAAACTGTTGCAATGCTTTCCTCCACTTCCAATCCCCAAGCTAGAATGAGTGAATATATATCCATTCTAGTACGATATTTGTGTTTCATTTTTATAAACACCTTCCCCATTATCAAAAAAACACAACGTGGGAGATAATCATACCAGAAGTTAAAAATACCTTTGAGCCATCTAAATGTCAGCTCACCCTGAAAAGCCCAAATTTGCTTCTTCATCTCAATGTAAAATTGGCCTTCATATTTCTTAGGTAGAGATATCACCTTCAACTCAACGTTCACAAAATCCCCTTCACTTCTTTGAGGTCTCACTTCTAACTTGCTTCATATGCTAAATGCAAGATGAAATTTGAGGTTAATTTGATTTAAACCCACTACGCCTTTCAAAATTGGTTTAATTAATAATTCCTTTCCCAATTAATGTCTATGATTGCCTTGTCACTCCCCCATTATCTTTCTGACTCTATATGAGTACCAAAGAGTACATCCTGTATTTATGATCTAAAAAACTCATAATAACCACCACCCTAAAATCTTATCTAAGATCTTGAAATTTGACTTCTTCTGCTTTTTTGAATGTGAGTGTCCATTTAGATAAAATAATTTCCTCTACATTCCTTATTTTCCTAATGTGACTTATGGCCCTCCCTAAGAAGATTCTATTGTCACAACACATAAGATGAAATACATCTTAGATTTATCAATGCTTTTTGAAATCAAATCAAAGTCCATGAAAAATATCCAACCAAGTTGAAGGGTGTGGAAAACTAAGTCCATCTTCGTAAAACCTCTACTAAGTCCATTATCTCTTGTAGATGCTCTTTGTTACCTTATAGTTATTCTTGCCCACGTCTTGATGGACCATGAAAAACCTCAAGGAATTTTTGATAACTATCTTTCTCATTCGATGGAGTGTAGGTACCACCAAATAGGTATTTGTCAGATTTGTCTTCCTCAAGCGAGGGAAATTCAGGAAGAGAAGAGGAAAGCGAGACATGTAGTAGGTCTAAAAGAGGGAGATCAACTAGAGGTGAAAATATTATATGAAAATTTTGTAAACCCATGGAATTTTTTATTGCTGAAGGGGGCTCCTGTTCTTATGATAATGGGAGCATAGGAGACATTGAGGTGCCCTTGAGGTAAAAAAATCTATAGAAACAATGGATACCCAAGGAATTTCCTCCAATAAACATTGGTTTTTGTGTCAACGAGAGGATACATCACATAGCACCATCGTCATTACATGGTTTGGGCCTATTTTCATGGGTAGTATAAAGGTCTATTACGACAGAGTTACTGAATTGATGGAGTATGTTAGACCCTATTATAGTTACAAAGATTGGATATAGCTAGTTCAATATACATGAAGTATGCATAGGTATGCACTGTCAGCAAATTATATACAGCTAAAAGATAAGGATCAAAATAAAGCAGCGGCTATGTACATTGACAAAAGGCCAAAAATATCAAGGAATATTGGAGGGTTTATAAATAGTACATGACTTGGGTCAACAAATAAGCAAGCCAATTGCATATCCAAGGCGCACGAGGGAAACCGTGTATTCGTATGTGCAATAAAATCAATAATTGTAGGTGAAGAGTTGCTAAACAATTACAATTTGAATCACATAGATACAAACAAATTTAATATGGGGGTGGTACATAATATATACCATTTTACCCAACCTCCAATTAATGACTCCAATATACCATTTTATTATTATGTTTTTTTCGTAAGTCTATTGGTCTCATTTCGCTAATGTTTTTTAATATTTTTTTTTTTGTCACAACGGGACATTGATCGTATGGGGAAGGCTCTAACCCAAAGAAAAAATTGCAATGCATCTTTAGGTGCTTCTAACTGACAGGTTTACCTCATTGTTTCATGTTACTATCACCAATTAGGACTGTCAATTCCTTACTTTCATTACTTGACCACATTCTAATTTTCATCATAATGTTTCGTAAAGAAAACACAGTTGGGACTGAATCCTATTGTCTTAGAGCCTTCAAGGCTCTCATACTACAACTCAATCCACACTCAATTATGAGAATTAAAACTTCATTACATCAGTCTTTCAAATCTGATCATGAAGGAACCAATTAATTACAATATAAAGGATTGCAAAAACACTATTTCAAACAAACCCTTAATGAGATGAACTGTCATATATCCAATAAAATATATTATCACTTCCTTAGCATGATTGGTTATTGCATTCAATAGTAAAATGCCAAAAAATTACGGATTCATGTTAATCAATTGTCCATTAATATAACAGTGTTACTATGGCCTCCCATAAATTGTGTTAAAATATAGGGTTTTAATAGTTATTAGAAAAACTACTATATCTCTTCAAATACTCCATGAAAATGCATAAGAAAGGATTCATTGGAAAGCTATTTCATTATACCATCATTCTAAAATACTTTAACATACAAAATACAACATTTATGAGCCTTCTTGGCTCTATGACGGTCACAAACCCTTTAAACCTATATGACAGTTGAGGGTTTGATGGGTAAACTTTGTCAAATGCCCTCCAAACTGCTCCTCTACTCTTGACATTGACTAGACATGGTTTAATAAACCATTGCAAAATAATTTATAGTCCTTCTAGCCTCTCCAACCAACTCATGACCGATGGATGATATTTTACATCTCTTTTACACTTTTTGGCAATGTTGCAGCTTTGCAACTTTTGTATTTTTGACACAACTTTAACAACTTTGACCATATCCTTGTTGGATGTTTCCAACATGATAAAAATGGACTCAATTAATCAATTAGAACATTTTTAATCCTTTTATGGATATTTTGACCTTAGTTGACTCTATCGAGACCTATTACGTCTCTTGGTACAAAATGACTCTTCAAGCATTACAATTGAGTTGTTTTCTATATCAATGGACTTTATGACCTTACAAATCATGTATAAAATTACAAATAAGAAAAAAAAAATTACTTTGACCTCATAAGATATCTTTATGCCTGGTGCGTCAGCACCATTTTATCACCATTTTATTATTAATTTTTTTTGTAAGTTATTTGGGTTAATTTTGATAATGTTTTTAATATTTTTGCCACAGTCAAATGATCGGGGAAAGACACCAACAGTAAAGGAGAGCATTCATAGGGAGGTGCAATCACTATTATGCGATGATGACATCGCATATTCTGAAAACCCTCTCGATATAATAAGGAAGATCTAAACAAAATTCAATGAACAAATCCTTCAATTACTATTCATAGTGCCTCAAATAGATGAGATAAGAGAAAGGGTTAAAGTATTGACAGAGAGAACGAAACTTGCAAGTAAGTTGTCATGAGATCTTTAATTATAACATAAGTTCATTCATTCTTCTATATTTTGTACTCTTTTATGACATGAACTATGATATGTGTTGTTTTTAAAGGATTTTTTGCTTCCTCATGATGTTGCTAGCCATGATCAGGGCACTGTGGGTGCTGCCCGGGGAGTAGGGGTTGGTACAAGTGTCGATCCTGATCTTCCAGCACATACATTATATCATCTTCCCCCATCATTTGTGCCTATATTTTCAACTGATATGTCAACAACACATAGCACGCAAACATCGAGTAGTGCACCCTCTACCAGCAAATACATGTCAGAACATGCATCCGGACATGTACTTGGGGATGCAGAGTGGCTGATGTTTTAGCATCATTTCTTGGATCTTCCTGTATTACTAGTACGAGAACATTGTTGGTCACATTTGTGGTGACCAAAGATTTTGTTCCCATAAAGATAGAGAAGGTCCCAAGTACTTTAAAATGTTTTTATTATTATTATTATTATTTTTTATCGATAATGGGTCGAGGCCGTAAACTTTATTAATTCTGAAGAAAATAATTACAATATTATACAAATTCGGTTTGGTGTGGGCACCAGCAGGAAAGAACCAAATGAAGAAAACCTCTCTTCTTGCCCAAGAAAAAATCATGGAATAATTTACATGTCCCTAGTAGCCATAAATTTGACTTCTTAAGGGATTACAATAATAATTTGAAAAATACATCTTGCTGTCAATAGTTTTTTTAATATTATTATATATAATCCAATTGAAATTTACTTATTGATCACCTTTTTTAGATTAATGACCCCATGATATTTTTGTAAGAAATGATGTTTTCTATAAACATCTAAATGATATTATATTGGAGTATCTTCTGGCTCACCATACGTACACAGTGGAATGCCCAAAATGAATATTTAAAAGATGAGCTCATTAATTGTTTAGTTGTGTTGTTTGGTAATAACACATTCAACTGAACTAAGGCTCTTAAGAAATTTGGTACCTATCTAAAGTATATGAGGGACCAATATAGGTCATATTTAGAGAAGAACAAAAAAGTATGAGCGCCCCCCATGATTCTGGAGAGGAAGTGGAAGGACCTAGTGTCGGATGGAAAGGAGAAGGCTGAAAAGAAAAAAATGAAAGACACCACTAGGCCAAGGAAGGTATGTGATACTATCAACAATGTAATTATATATTGATTACTCTTTCTTTTTACATAATCTAAAGTATTTCAAACTTTTCATAAGTTGTCTGACACATCGAAGGAAACAAAGGCAAGAGTAGACAAACACGGGCAACAAAAACTTGGCTCTGGTGGTTATATAAAATTAGCCACACAAATTGTAAGTATCAATAAATGAAATATTGCATCCAAATAATAAATTGCAAAACAAATTGTTTTATCACACAATAGAAGCAAAATTTATGATCTTATGCAAAAATTGTTGGTATTATGGATATGTTGCATTGGTTTTATCATTGATGTCAACACTTATCCTTTTGGAGATCTTTGGTTATGTTCAACCAGCACATTATGTTCATCGGCAAGTTTAGTGACTTATGCACAGCCACCGGTATTTGGTTCACCGGCAGGTTATATCATTCACCGGCACTAAGGATAACTTGTTATCATCTGGAGATCACTTGGTTATGTCGAAGACATGGTTTGGACACTTGGTTTTGGAGATTTGGTTATTGGACTAATCGAGTTGACATATTTGTTGTTACCAGAAAATTGGTCTAGGTTATGGACCGTCATGTGTTATCTATTCCAGATCAGCATGACATGTTATGAAGATGATTTAATCAATTAATATTGTTGTTGAGCCGACATGATGCATCACATCTTCACTTACTTGTAATAGATTTTATTGTATTATTATTAGTAAGCCGACCTACACATTTGGTCTTAGGTTCTGGTATATATGTAAGATCTCAATTGCGAGATTAATATGGTGATGGTATGTAATAAGGTATTGTAAGGTTGTGATATTCGATATATGCGAATATAAGCAGAGCTACTCACGCATACATCATTTGAAGATCTAAGAAAGGTTTGGAGGAGATAATCAAAGTTTAACTGGTACTAAATCCAGCATTGAAGATGCTACTTTGAGTAGTACATTATCATTGGATTTAATCATCCAATTGTAGTCAGTGTGACTCCCTTTTTGTGATTGAGCAGTGAGCTCTACGCAGCTAGCCTATCTGCATGTGCAGACCCCATTTGTATACACATACTATCTACAGTAGTATCATTTGATTGTGGGTAAGGTTTCCCACTGTGGTTTTTCCCCTTACAAGGTTTCCATGTACAAATCTTTTTGTTATGTGTTGTGGATATTGTTTCTCTTTTTGTTTCATACATTAAGTTTCACTATTACTGTTATTAACTATTAATCTGTTTACCAGATTTAAGTTTGGTTTATCGGTATTAAGTATCAATTTTGGTTAAGTTATATTTGGGATGAAATTATTAGACAACTAATTCACCCCCCTCCCTCCCCTCTCAGTTGCCTCCGGGTCCTAAAAAGATGTAAGGCTCTGGATTTAAGAGAGTGCCCATAGAAGAGGACCTCAAGATTGTCTTCCAGCAAGGCTATGGAGCCATGGTTAAATGCCTATGATTCTTGATTGAGAAAACATAAGCTTCCACTGCATCCGACATGCAAGTAAATAAACTCAATGAAGTTTATTTAAAAATAAATACTTGTGCAGTCTATTCATTATTAATTTCCACCATAAAGTAATTATGTTCCTATTTGTTTTAAACATGCAAGCAATGGTAATATTGCACATGACATTGGAATGCAACCCACTGAGGGTGGAGCACAACCTGTAGATGAAGGTCATGGTCGTGTGCATCCCAGTACTAGATGTATTCATGTGCCATACAAAACACATTATGGATTAATACAATTAAACATCTTTAATTGCATTTGGTGTATTAATTAATGTAACCTTCTGTGTTTCAACTTTAGAGCATGTAGTGCATGATCATGTTGAGCATGATTAGGCTAGACAAGATTAGGAACATGATGTGGCCCCATCAAGTAAAGAGGACCACTCTAATGTTCTTTTAAACATATTTAATTGCAATTGGTGTATTAATTAATGTAAACTTTCATGTTTTGTAGTACATTCCTCGTTTGAACTCATTAGACTCATATTTTATTACTATTTACTTTCAATGGATACATTACCATGATGTGTTATTTAGACTTATATGACATTATTTCATGCTTTATCTAGATATGAGATGCATAATTTATTTGCACTATTTCAGTACTTGTGGTTTATGGCATTTTATGGATTGTTGCTATGTATTGACACTTTACTTTATCTATGCAATGTGAAATTATATGTTGCGTGTCTTCGAGTGTATTGGATGCTAGGGGATGATTTTCCTTCACTCATTTTGGTGAGATAGGGAATGTCGCAATTCTCCTTCATCGGTGTCCATGTCGTGTTTTCTATATTGTATATATGCATGTGTGGTTCGGTGATGTAGAATATTACCGGTACAAGTATCGAGTAGGTACGAGGTATCATCTCCACCTGGCTTCACAGGTTTGAGTGTGCCTTATATTATCCGATGGAAGTGGAGGAGGTAGTAGTTGACCCTATTTTACCCAGTTACACTCTTGTGAGTGTCGTCAGTTGGTCATCCTGTCAGTTTATTCGGCCTTCGTGTATTGTCGTTTGACTTTTTCTAAGTCTTTGCTTGGGGTTTGTTCAATTTGAGTGTTTTAGTGGATTTAATTAATTAATTAAATTTATGGAGTTATCTCATAGTTGGTATTTTTTTTTATGTATTTTGTGCATTGAGATTATAAATTTAATTAATTAAAAGAAGTTATTAAATTAACTTGCAAGCTGCATGATATTAGAAATATATTTTATTTAAATTTTAGTGAAAAATAAATTAGATTAATTTCATTTATTGTTTCCTAGATTTTTAAATAAATAAAAGAATAACAAAATAAATAAATGAATAAAAGAATAAATTAGAGTTAAAGTATTGCTTTAATTTCTTTGTTTAGAAAATTAAATAATTTGCATGAGAAAAGAAAAGAAAAGAAAATGATATTTGTTTATTGCATGTTAAGTTATTCCTTTGTGAGGAATTAGAAAAGAAAAATAAAATTTCTTTTTAATTACTAAAATTAAATATTAGGGTTTTTGGGAAAAGATATGTAACCTACAAATTTAGTTTAAAAGGGGAATATATATTTATTTTTAAAGAGTCATGGGAAAGAGGCAGAGATTTTGGGTGAAGAAAAATTGTTTGGAAGCTTGTTGAAGGATTGAATCTCTCTTACAAAGTTCTTCTAGGAAAGCTATACCAGGTTGGGTGGCTTCTTCTGGTTGTTTTTAAAGAAAATATTTCTATTTCTTCCCTCTTTCTGAATTATGTGTGTGTTAAAATATTTGTCAAATCCAAAATTCTTTCTGGTTATTTCATGTTCTTGGCTAAAGTCCATTTTTGAAATTAGTTCTAGCTTTTGGAAAGAAGTTATTTCCTGGGTGTTTGTAGATTAAAATTTTGAAAAGATTGGGAAAAGTTAATATGGCAAATTTTGCCAAGATTTTTATTGTGCATGAAAATTGCAAGATTTGGGAGGAATGGGATTTACCAAAGAAAATATTCCCTCTTGTTTGATTTTTGTTTCGATATTTGGCTATGTCAGTCCTTTTTAATATTTGTGTATCTTTGTGAAATTATTTAGTTATTATAGAAATAAATTTAATCATTAATTAAATTTATTGTGTTATTAAAAGTTAAGGGAAATTGTTTTATTATATTATTTTGGAGAAAATATGTATTAATTAATTTCCCTGGAAATAAATTTGATTGGAAATAAATTTTGGTTGAAAATAAAATTTACTGGTTTTAGGTTATTATAATTTAAAATATATATATATATATATAGTAAATTTTAGGTTATTGTAATTTAAAAAATATATATATATATATATTAAAAAAAAATCGGTAGCAACTACCGACGGTAGTACAGCTACCGTACTATAGCAGTACTAACAACGGTAGTATGCTATCGTGCGGTAGCACGTGCTATTGTGTGTAGCAGGGACAACCTCTAAAAAAATGTGTTTCATTGAAATAGCTCACCGAATTTGTTAATTCGGCTTTTTATTTTAATTTTTTAATATGTTTAAAAAGAATAATATATATATATATATATATTAATTTCATTGTTTTTCTTAATTATGTTATTTTGGAAATAAAGTTTTGTATAATTATTGGAAATAAAAGTTATTTCAATATTAAATTTTCATTTTATTATATAGTTTTAATGTAATATAATTACATGATATTATATTTGAAGAATATATTTATTTATGTAAAAATATTATATTATTATATATAATTTTAATGTGGAATTTCATTTAGATTATGGATATAAGCTAATCGGAATTATTTGTAAATTAATCATGAACATGTAGCTAGGGGGTTAATTTTTATGTAATTTTATTTAATCTTATTGGACAAATGACAACATTGATTTCCTTGTATTAATATAGTTGTGTTTTCTTATTTTCTGGAAAATCTTTAATTGCAAGATGTTTATGCTTTTGGTTGTTTAAAGAAAAGATTGCTTGTATTAGGATCTTGTGTAAATGGTATTTGCAGTCAAGCTTAATTCCATTGCAATTCTAGTTGAGTTGTCATTATGTCATATGTTGTTGTACCCCCTTGGTTAGGTGTTGTTATATAACCTTGTTGATATGAGCCATTGTGTGTTTTGTTCCAAATGGTCAATCCAGGGTTAGTGATTGTGTATCCTTCACCTATTGTTTGTCAGGATTAGATATGGTTGTCTGTTTCACCATAGAGTTCTCGTAGAGAGACCTTTCCTATTAGTGTCCTATGAGAGAGAGTGTCTTTCGAGCAGGGGCCGCGCCCGAAGTGGATGGTAGGATAACCCCTCGAAAGTCAATTAAGAAGTGATAACCTAATAATTGATTAGGGGGTGGGTAGATTAAATATTAATTAAGATAATGTGCCTTGCACATGGTTGAGTGCTTGTATAGGCTCAGGATATGGTGAGAAGGCCTGGAATGGCAAACTTAACACCTTGTCTTCATGAAAGGATTGGTAGGGTCCGCATGAGACTTAGATGGAGCTAGAGGTTTGGGAGAGGTTGCTAGGATAACCCAAGATGGGGGTCGGGACCTATGGAGGCCTACCAGGGTAACCATCATAAGCCATGCGATGACACTCTCTCCTTAGAGTCACTAGTGTTTGTGAGTTGAGTCACATGGATGTTTGCAGAGTCATGTAGTTCTTTTGTACTTGTCTTATTTTTCTTGCTTGAGGGTCTTCTACTATCTCCTAGCATGGTGGGGTGGTTCCATTTTGAGATCACATGGTCGAGCGGTAGTGCCGCTTCCCATTGGATGTTCTAGATTGTATCTTTAGGTGAGGAAAGGCTTCATTGGTGTTTCTTGAGTTCATGGTTCATGTACTAGCTCTTGTTCATGATCATTGTTCAGTTGAGACCTTGTGGTCATTGTATCAAACTTTTATGTAACCTTGATATTGTAACTTTTGGATTCCATGGTTTTTTTTGGAAGCCATGTGTTTATGGATATTGTAATATTATGTCAGTGGAATGTATGTTAATTCAGTTTCTTTGATCTTTTGTATAGATGGTTTATGGATAAATAAATGTATTGGAATACTTTGATTTTTTCATTGCTAACCCTTAGGAAATCATGTGTTAGACTTCCATTGTGTTATTAAATGTGCTATTGTTAGATTTAATGCACTCAATCTTTTAAAAAAAAATTATTTCACCCTTTAGTTGCTTATTTGTGTTGTTTTCCTTTAGGGTACCTGGCGGGGCATTACATGTTTCAACTCCAGAGGATTTAGAGGGTGTTCAACATGTTGAGAATGAGGCTATAAGACATGATTAGGAACATGATGTAGCCCCATTAGGTAAAGAGCACCACTCTAATGTTCTTTTAGTTAATGAAATACTTGTAACAATAATAGTAAAACATATTAATTTTACATTTCTTTGTTATTGTAGCAGACCCCCCTTGTAGCGGCCTCCATGTTGTGAGTACAAGACTAGGCATACATTAGTATCATGAGAAAAGGGTAGAACAACTGAAGGGGGGACAAATAATTTAGACAATGATGCTCCACTTTTTCTTTATTTAGCTACAAAAAAGAAACCGAAAAAAAAGTGATTGTAGTCATATTATGACAACCATTATTTTGATAATATGTAAAAACTGAAACAATGAATGAATGTGAATATATTAGTAAATGAATGTTATATGTTATTAATGGATGAATGAATGTTAGTGTTATATGATAAGATTTAGGGAATTTAGAATGATGTGAGGGTGGGAGGGATGGGAGGAGGGGCCAAATGAGCTACCACCTTCATGTGGTTTGCCCTGTTAAGTAGAGAATATTAAACTATTCTCGAAACAAAGAGAAGCTCAATAAGGTAATGCACTTTTCAAAAAAATCATTATGTTGCACTTTTAAGCTTATGCCATTTTCATTAGTTCTCTTTGCTTCAATATGTTACCCTTTGTACTTATTTTACTTTTTAACACATCTCATATGTTACCCTCGATGACATATTTTGTAGGGGATTCCTGTAGGCACAATATTTCCAATTGAGCTATTATTTCATATGGAGGGGCTAAGGGTGCCATTGCTTGTTCTCTAGGGAATTTAAGCCTTAGTGAGTTAGAGCGACTTACTCATGTCTTTACTTAGATGATAGATGACTTGATTGGTATCCAGACAGATGTTCCAGCGCTTGATATGGGTACCAATCCACAAGTACTTTCATGGTTTTATGCCCTCTTTTTTAATGGAGTATAACCCGATCTAATCTATCTGATTAGTCTTGTGTAACTGAATGAGATGATCTTAATTGTTTGTATTATCCATATACTCATAAAGTTTATGTGACACAGACAATGGCCTAGATATTATATGAATACTCAAAATTTCATGGCTATTGATCTACGATTGTAATGGAAAAACCTATTGCGAGTACAATGAACTCAGCTTGAAGCACCAACAATCTAAGTATACCAATTAGGATTTATATAATTTCTTGATTTTAACAAGACCTTTTTATTTAGGTAGGATTTAGGCAGATCCCTTGGTAAAGATTCTGCAAATGGTAGAGGTGTTATGTTTGCAATAGAGGCTTTGTTGGTAGAGTACGGGATGAGTATATCAGATCAACATTTTTTTGTCTAGGTAAGGATATTTTTATTCACCCCATGGCTTTGTTTAGTCAAAAGCCTTGCCCCCTTTGTGTGACTAACTAGGGTATGAGTCAGATTTGTAACAATAGGAGGTAGTTGATGGTTGAGGGAGACAACCAACCATTTCTAGATTTTTTCTGCAAGGAAGCGGATGGATTGGGTGTCAACTAGATCACATGGGAAGGTGCCAATTTTGGGCAGGAGTACATGGTCCTACCATAAAAACCCATGAGAATGGGTGGTTCTATATTATCAAATTGTGAAAAGGTTATTCTCTATTATTATTAAATTGATGATAATGATTTATTTATTAAGTATTTTTATAGGAGTCTTCGGTACACAATTAATTTGAATTTATTTTTTCTTGGTTTACAACAGAGGCTTATTTTTCGTATTTTCTATGTTCCTTTTGGGAAACGTTTTTTTCATATTATAATATATTGTGCTACATTATGACCTATTTATGATTTTTGAAGATTTGTAAAAGGGATCTTGAGGCAAGAAGTTTGCAGCCTAGTGTAAAGGCCAACCTGCTTGCCAAACTAAGGGAATACAAATCTGACCTGAACAACTTGAAAAGAGATGTGAAGAAGGCTTCGTTAATTGATTCTCAAAGTGCAAGAGATGAGCGGCTTGAATCTAGAATGAGTGATGCATTAATGGTATTGTTTCTAACCAAATAAAATTTGTTAGGCCTTTCCTTTTTTATCATAAGATATTTGTGAATTCTGAACTTTAATATTTTCATTGTCTTCAAACATAGGGTTCTTTCTTAGAAAAGGTATATTTTTGGGGGACTGCAAAAATATCTCTAGAACTATGTAAATTTTTGTTGCATAAATGCCATCTTCTTCGATAATCAATATCACCCATCTATCAATTGCCAAGTCTACAATTTTTATTTTAAATGTGAATTTTATATGAATCCACTAGGTGGATGATATTTAATGCTTTTGTTGGGTATTAAATATTAACTATTAAGGTTGTCACATTACTTATTTGTGCTTGTATATGATTTTTCAATTTTAAGGAATACATGTAGAAAGTATTTGTACATATGGAGAAATGTTCCATTTCAATTTTGTAATTATTATATTACTATGTTGATCTGTCATGATTCAGGCATCAGCAGATCAAAGGGGGAGATATTGATGTCAAGTGAGAAGCTTAACCAGTTTATTGATCAGGTCAAAGAGAGTAAGAGAACTATACTAGAAACATAAGAACTTGGGGTTTTCATCCTTCGGGACCTGCACCAACAGTGACAAACACTTTTGCACACACATGATAGGGTATAAATTTCCCTTTTAAACTATTCTAATATCATTTCTGTCACATGAAATCTTTCATTTTTGTGTCCCAAATTACATATGTTTTCCTTCCATTCATAGTTTACTCAATCAAAGAAAATTACAACATTTTTCTCCTCAAAACATTAGGTGTACATGTGGCTTTCAATTAATAGTTATAAAGAACAACATGATTTTAAATCTATTAGTCAAATATATAACATGTTTTTGTATATATCCGTTACTTCTACTATAGAATTTGAGTTTCAAAAAAAAGTCTTATAGAATTGTCTTGTGCATTTGAAATACAAGCACATGATAGAACTAGCAGGCAAACAAATCTATTCAAGAACTACAATTGTAGGATGGTTTAGTTTGACAATGTTATTGTAATAAACATTCCTTATGCCTTTAGAGAAAGTAATGAAATCATCCAACCCTCCCACAAGATCCATCCTCAAGTTGTTAATCTCGAGATTATCGATTTACTGACGAAAATGAGCTCAAATGACCGTCCCACTATCCAACAATAATCTATCGGAGGTTCGATGTATTTATGTTCATCAAAAAGTGACTAAAATTGTCTGGGTATTTTGTCGGTAATTTGATAAAATTTTGTCGATATATCAACAAACATTCATCAAAATTTGGAGTCAAATAAAGTAGTGAGACATAGAACATGAATGCCATCTCCAATTCTTGAATCTTGACTTTAATTTCTACTCCAATGCTTGATAGAAGATGGATTGCTTTCTCACTTGCATTTGCTAGAGTGTGATTGAGATTTTAATTCGATACATTTAAAATGAGAGGGGTAGACCTCCTTTTATACTTGTTGAAAATTTGATTGAAATTCCACAAATGGTTGACACAGTGCTAGATTTATCGGTCATCAAAGGTCACCATTAAGAGGGGCCAATTTGGGGCCTAATTAGGAGTTCTAGGGCATATATGCCTTCGTCCTAATTTAGGACTAGGGCACGGTACGTCCTAGTCCCAATTTGGGACCAAGGCATGGTACATCTTAAACTTACAAATTAGGACTCCTAACAGGAAGTCAAGCTGGAAATATGGTGAGAATGTGACCTAAATGAGTGGTGTGAGAACAATTAAAGTTGCATTCAACCCTTGGAGGATAGAATGCCAAAGCGAGGCCTAAGTGAGACCTAAGTGACAACAAAATTGTAGGTGAGTACAATATGGACACTATGTGTGTGTGCACGTGTATATATATATATATATATATATATATATATATATATATATAGTTACAAATATATACATATACATACATATATATATGTATGTATATATATACATATATATATTTATATACATATATATATATACATATTTATATACATAAATATATACATATATATATATATATACATATATATATATATACATACATATGTATATATATATACATACATATGTATATATATATACATACACACACACACAAAAAAAACACACACACACACACACATATATATAAATATATACATATACATACACACACACGCACACGCACACATATATATATATATATACTATATATATATGTGTGTGTGTGTGTGTGTGTGTGTGTATGTATATGTATATATTTATATATATGTGTGTGTGTGTGTGTGTTTTTGTGTGTGTGTGTGTGTATACATACATATTTATATATATGTGTAGTATACATATACATATACATATACACACATATATATATACATATACATACATACATATATATATATATACATATATATATACATACATATACATACATATATATATACACAAATATATAGATGTGTGTGTGTGTGTGTGTGTGTGTGAGATACTAGCTTGACATGCCCTCTAGCTCCACATGAAATGATTTTCACCCATACGTACGAAATAGTGAGGCCACAAACAGGGGAACTCATCCCCACACTTTACTTGTTCAATTCCGCAAGCGCAATGACCCGATGAAGGCACAAGGCTTGCGAGCTTTGTGGGCGAGCAAAGATTTGAACCTTGATGGGCACTTCACCAACAAAGTGTTTTAACTATGACACTACATGTTCAAAGACAAAATATTTATATAATTAAATTAACTTGTATCGATATAATAATTTTTAATTAAAAATAATAGTTTTAATATATATTTTTTAATTAAAATATAAATGTTGAAAATAAAGAAAGATTTTATTATATCATAATATTATATATATTTAAAGTTCCTCCCAAAGTGTGTTAGTTTTAAGTGGTGGTATTGTTGTTGTGCCCACCTCGGTTCAAACCCCTACTAAGCCATTGTGAAACATATGCCTCAATATTGTTCAATGATAATGACATCCCCTATTTGTTACGTTAGGGTCTCAAATTATCTATATTTCATCTATTTTATTCATTTTAATAATATTTAATAAAATTACTCATAAAATTTGTATTAAAAATTCATTATCAAAAATTAGATATCTTTTATTTATTATTTTTCAATAAATAATGTATATATAGCCACTTATAGATATCTTGATTATTAGTATTTTATGAATAATATCTATATTAACATTTAAAGAATAATGTTTCACATTTAAAGAATAGATTAAAAAATTCATATCCCTAAAATTGACATTAAAAAATAAACATGAATCCATACAAATCATTCACTTCCCACACAAACTCTACTACACCTATTAGATGAGTAGCCCTTCAAAGATTTAAATGTATCATCTCACATAAAAAGTATGTTGCCAAATCTTGGAGAGGAAGGAAAAGTTGAAGGAGGAAAAGCATTAGTGAGGAACACCGATATATTGAATCCTCTTGGATACAATCAAATCACATACTATCAATGGGAAAAATACTTATTGGTGCCAAAATATCTAGCTCACCAGCCCACTTTTTAGGCCTACTCTCTTAATGAGAGAATTTTTTTTTCCTATATATCCCGCATTAACATAAAATATCTATTAGGATCAATGTCGTGGATACTTGGTTTGTCAATTATTTGAGTTGTTTGATCATGATAACATCTTTGCGCTTATGTAGTTGCATTTATTTTCTCAAATCGATTTAGTTCTTGAGGAGATGTTTGCATTAAAACATTCCCCACTATTGGGTTACCCTCTACCATTGCCCAGAAATCATATAAAACAACGCTTTGTAAGTTCTTCATTCCATTAACGCACTTTAGAGTAGTATATATACATCATTTTAAAGCTTTGTAGTAGAACTATCTTTTGCTAATAGGGAAGCATCATCGGGTTCATCAATAATCGCCCATTAAGACTTTATTTATAGCGAATTGGTAGATTTAATTTTCCATAGCAGATTTTTTAGTTCTTGGTAGTAAGTAGCCTCAAAAAGTATTTAGTATTTACATTTTGGTGACCAGGTTACTCTCTTTCTCTAGCTAGGAGCTTTGAAATTTAGTTTGCTTTAACATGAATTTTCAAAGAAAATGAGAGAGAAGATAATTTTTATTTGCATTAAAAGTGTAAAGTTTTTGGATTGTTTCCTTTTAAATTCTTCTTTAAAAATAGTTTATTGAACACCTAGTCATTAGTAGGTCTAAACTTGTTTTAGGTTATAGAACAATGCCTATTTGACTATCTTCTTGGGCTGTAGCTATTCTGGCTCCAAAACGGCATGCCATGCCATGATGCGGCTCCCCAAAATCGCATGCCCTTTCATGCCATACAGCCCCATACAACATGTTTCGGGACCCACCATCGGGCTTCTAACATGGATGCATGTTGCCGTTTGCGGTTGACGGAAAGTATTTGCACACGGCTAATATTTGTTGGCCACTCTCCCGGTCACACCTCATGGGCACAGCTACGGTTTGTAGCCACGTGTGTCCAAAAATTTGAATTTCAATTTTAAAAATCCTCTCCTGCTCCCGCCCAAACATAATTTCAAACATATTTGTTTTGAATTCTACTGCTATTGAATTCCATTTTCATTTTCTGATGCTGCAATTTCATTTCCATTTTTTGATGCTAGGTTTGGATGTCGCAGCCAGACTGGGGTTAAGAGGTTTTTCTTGCTGGTGCTGGTCGTTGTCGTCATGGGAAGTGTGGAGATGAAGGGTTCGTCTTATAGAAGCGGTGCTCTCGACATTTTGTCTAAGATCTATAAGGAGCCGCCTTATTTTCCTAGCGTGGATGGAGCAAAGACTTTTCTGGGAGATTTCTGGCATTATTCTTTCATGCTGATATGCATTTTGGCAACTTCAGCTGAGGCATTGAATGACATAGGTTTGAGTTACATATTAATGAAATCTATTAGTCTATATTGTAGTTGTTAATAACAATGATGATTTCTGCAAATATTTCTGTTGCCCATGGTCAAATCAGTTTGCATGGGAAAGATTTCAATGGCAGACCAATCGTAGGAGATAAGGTATTGATACTTAAAATACCCATAACATATTTTTTCCTCTGACTGCATATTTAGTGTTTTGTTTCTTTTATCTGTTATGCACAAGCATGAATTGTTGTTTCTTTATCTATAATAGCTTGGAGAAGCCAAAAGAAAGAAAGAAATCAGATTTTTTCCAGAAGGGTATGGGTACAAAACCAAAAGTATTAAAGAAGGGAGAGCAGAAATTTGGATTCATCAATCCGAGTATCATGATCCTACCACCCATCCAGTTGCTCCGTCTCCGTGATAAACATAAAATTGGGTTTATTGTTCAAAGTTTGCATTGCAATATTTGAAGGATGTATAGACAGAAAGTAGTGTGTGAATGTTATTTTTGAGCGTCTGATTATCATAACATTATCTAAGCACAGAATGCATGGATTGCTAGGGCTATAAATGCTTGATATTTTATCTTTTCTTAAGTACGAACGACCTAGTGTAAAGAAAAAATTTGTCTTGTTTTTTTGCTGTAGCTTGGTATGATTAAAACGATGTCTAGAGTTACAGAAGAATAATTTCCCTTGGTTCTTTTGTAGTCTTTGTCATGCTTCTCCAGTGGTGTTTTTGAATTTGAAATATTGAAATCAATGTCGTTGTAGATATAGAGTTTATTTTGTGAGGTTTTTTCCATCATAGAGTTTGATCGAACATAAGTGGAAAAAGTTTGTACTCTCATACTTAGAGACATTTCATGTTAATCAATGTCACATTCTTTGAATAAGAAAAGTTTTGTCTATATTTTAATGTAACTCTTGGGTGCTATGAATGTGAAGTGATTGTATTTTATAAAATGTGTGAATGAATCGCACTTCATAATCTTTGAATGAATCACACTTCATAATCTACCAGTGTGTGAAGAAAATAGATAACATTTTTTCCCCTTTACATTTTAGAGATATTTCAATCTATTATTATTATTGTAGACTACGAAAAAAATTTGTCTTCAATTTTTTTTTCATTTTTTTTTCTTCGTATTGCTTTATGAAATTCACAGTCATGTTTGCTTTAAAAATTTTACAGTCACAATGGTTAGTGCAGATAATGGACGAGGCATATGTAACATATGCTCAAGTTTTACCTGCAGCCTTATCAGTATGGCTTTGAAGCCCCCAAAATTACAGTTAAGTTTTCTGAAGTGAAAAGTTATTAATAATTACAATTTATTATTATTGGTTTGCGGACTGCATGGCCGCCATTTCCTTTTGCCCCGCGAAACAACAAATTCGACTAACATAGCATGTTAGTAGCTTTCGCTGATTCATGGGTTGTGTGGCCGCCATTTTCTTTTGCCCTACGAAACCTATGAATTCGACATGGCGTGTTAGTTGCTTTTGCTGATTCGTAGGCTGCGTGGCCGCCATTTATTTTTCCTTGCGAAATAGCGAATTCGACTAACATGGCGTGTTAGTCGCTTTCGTTGATTCGCGGACTGTGTGGCCACCATTTCCTTTTGCCTCATGAAACATCCTAGTCTAATTTGTCAGGCCCACCATCCTTTCGCTGCTTCGCGAAAGATAAACTCCACGCTATTTCGCCCATCAAAGTAACGCAGACCGTCGGATCCTTTTCAAGATGCACCTTCTTTACTTTCCATGTCATCCTACATCAAGGAATCCTATGTCGATAAGACCGAAACAACCCGAAAGCGACTAACATGCTATGTTAGTTGAATTCATTGTTTCACGGTCCAAAAGGAAATGGTGGCCACGTATTCCGCGAATTAGCGAAAGTAACTAACATGCTATGTTAGTCGAATTTGTTGTTTCGTGAGCCAAAAGGAAATGGTGGCCACACAGTCCGTGAATCAGCGAAAGCGACTAACACGCCATGTTAGTCGAATTCACTGTTTCACGGGGCAAAAGGAAATGGCAGCCACATAGCCCACGAATCAGCGAAAGCCCTTTATTGTCATCAAGATAACATACACTATCGACAATGAGGAAAAAAAGTCATCCCGATACCCGATGGGGCTATCGGTGGAGCTCTTGCCGATAACTAATGGAGTCATGTCTTCATAACAGTGACATCGGGTTATCGGGAGGTCCCAATTTATGTTACCCCGATACCTGATGCACTAAATGGAGAAGGGGACTCTATCAGAGAGACTCCCTCTGATAAAGTGATACCAAGCAAGAAGGGGAGTCAGACTCATCGGGATAACATACATTGTCAGGGAGATGCGTTTTGAGTTATCCCGATGCCCGAAGAGGAAGATGAGCTCAGCACAAATGAAGTGACTACATTGGGGAAGCCTACACCGATAAGACCAAAACAACCCGAAAGTGACTAACATGCCATGTTAGTCGAATTCGCTATTTCGTGAGGAAAAATAAATGATGGCCATGCAGCCCGCGAATCAGCAAAAGCCACTAACATGCCATGTTAGTCGAATTCATAGGTTTCACAGGGCAAAAGAAAATGGCAGCCACACAGTCCATGAATCAGCGAAAGCTCCTAACACGCTATGTTAGTCGAATTCGCTATTTCGCAGGGCAAAAGGAAATGACAACCACTCAGTCCGCGAATCAGCGAAAGCGACTAACACGCTATGTTAGTCGAATCTTCCATCAACACGATATGTGCCTAAACAATGTTCCATGAATCTTCTCTCTTTCATTCTTTCTCTCTTAACTCTCTCCCCCTCTCTCTGCCTCTATCTCTCTATCTCACTCTCCTCCTCTATCAAGCATATCTCTCTCCCATTCTTTCTCTCTTAAGTCTCTCCCTCTCATCCTCTCTCTATCTCTCTCTCCCTCTCTCCTCCCCCTCCCTCTCTCCCTTTCTTGTTACCTCTCTTTCTCACTCTCTCCCCCTCTTCACACCTCTCTCTCTCTAGTCTCTTGTACTCTCCTTCTATCCCTTCCTCCCTCTCACTCAGACTATCTCTCTCTCTCTCTCTCTATTTCACTCTATTGATCCCTTAGAACACCATTTGGTGTCATTATGGGTCGTATGTTGTTCTATATAGGTCATATAGTGCTCTATGACCCCTTAGGACACCATTTGGTGTCATTATGGGTCGTATAGTGTGCTGAGGGGTCATATGGTGCCCTATGACCCCTTAGGACTCCATATGACATCCTATGTGTCGTTACGAGTCATATGGTGTCCTATGACCCCATAGGACACATGCATGGATCCCTAGGATACCATATGAGCCCTAAGAATATGATATGACCCTAGAGAGGGAGAGATGGGGAGGAGAGGGAGGGAATGGGGGAGAGACACACCTAAGAGAGGAGAGTGAGATAGAGAGATAGAGACTGAGAGGGAGAGACAAGAGATAAATGAGAGAAAGAGATGGAGAGAGAGAGAGGGGGAGACAGAGATAGAGAAAGGGAAAGGGAGAGAGAGAGAGAGAGAGAGAGAGAGAGAGAGAGAGAGAGAGAGAGAGAGATAGAATGAAATAGAGGGAGAGATAGAGATAGATAGCGACATAGAGAAGGGGACTCAAAGAGAGAGAGAGAGAGAGAGAGAGAGGGGGGGGGGGGGAGATATAGAGAGATCTATGAGGTGGATAGAGGGATTGGGAGAGAAAGAGAGATTGAAGAGATGGAGGGAGGGAAGGTGAGAGAGAGACAACAAGAGAGGGTCATATGGTGTCCTAAGGAGTCAAATAGTGTCCTATGACCCCTTAGGACACATGCATGGATCCCTAGGATACCATATGACCCTAGAGAGGGAGAGAGGGGGAGGAGAGGGAGGGAATGGGAGAGAGATACACCTAAGAGAGGAGGAGAGTGAGATAGAGACTGAGAGGGAGAGACAAGAGATAAATGAGAGAAAGAGAGATGGAGAGAGACAGAGAGGGGGAGAGACAGAGAAAGGGAAAGGGAGGGGGAGAGAGAGATGGAGAGAGAGAGAGAGCGAGAGGGAAATAGAGGGAAATAGAGGGAGAGATAGAGATAGAAAGCGACACAGAGAAAGGGACTCAAAGAGAGAGAGAGAGAGAGAGAGAGAGAGAGAGAGAGAGAGAGAGAGAGAGAGAGATTGGGAGAGAAAGAGAGACCAAAGAGATGGAGGGAGGGAAGGTGTGAGAGAGAAAGAGAGGGTGAGAGATAGAGATAGTCTAAGTGAGAGGGAGGAAGCGATGGAAGGAGAGTATAAGAGACTAGAGAGAGAGGTGCGAAGAGAGGGAGAGAGGGAGAGAGTGAGAAAGAGAGGTAATGAGAAAGGGAGAGAGGGAGTGGGAGGAGAGAGGGAGAGAATAAGAGAGAGATACACCTAAGAGAAGGTGAGAGTGAGATAGAGAGAGGATGAGAGGGAGAGACTTAAGAGAGAAATAATGGGAGAGAGATATGCTTGACAGAGGAGGAGACTGAGATAGAGAGATAGAGGTAGAGAGAGAGAGAGAGTTAAGAGAGAAAGAATGGGAGAGAGAGGGAAAGATAGAGAGAGAGAAGATTCATGGAACATTATTTAAACACATAGCATGTTGATGGAAGATTTGACTAACATAGCATGTTAGTCGATTTCGTTGATTCGTGGACTGAGTGGTCGTCATTTCCTTTTGCCTTGCAAAACACCAAATTCGACTAACATAGCGTGTTAGTAGCTTTCGTTGATTCACAAGTTGCGTGGCTGCCATTTCCTTTTGCCCTGCGAAACAGCAAATTCAACTAACATGGCGTGTTACTCGCTTTCACTAATTCGTGGACTGCGTGGCCACCATTTCCTTTTGCCCCGCGAAACATCGAATTAGACTAATATAGCATGTTAGTTGCTTTCAGGTTGTTTTGGTCTTATCGGCGTAGGCTTCCCCGATGTAGTCACTTCATTTGTGCCAAGCTCATCTTCCTCATCGGGCATCGGGATAACTCAAAATGCATCTCCCCGATAATGTATGTTATCCTGATGAGTCCAACTCCCCTTCTTGCTTGGTATCACTTTATCAGAGAGAGTCTCTCTGCTAGAGTCGCCTTCTCCATTTAGTGCATTGAGTATCGGGGGTAACATCAATTGGGACCTCCCGATAACCCAATGTCACTGCTATGAAGACATCACTCCATCGGTTATTGGAAAGAGCTCCATCGATAGCCCCATCGGGTATTGGGATCACATTTTTTCCTCATTGCTGATAGTGTATGTTATCCCGATGACAATAAAGGGATTTCGCTGATTCGCGGGCTGTGTGGCCGCCATTTCCTTTTGCCCCACAAAATGGCGAATTCGACTAACATGGTGTGTTAGTCGCTTTTGCTGATTTGCGGACTACGTGGGCACCATTTCCTTTTGCCCTACGAAACAGCGAATTCGACTAACATAGTGTGTTAGTCTATTTCGCTGATTCCAAGACTATGTGGCTGCCATTTCCTTTTGGACTGCGAAACAATGAATTCAACTAACATAGCGTGTTAGTCACTTTTGGGTTGTTTCGGTCTTATCGGTATAGGCTTCCCCGATGTAGTCACTTCATTTGTGTTGAGCTCATCTTCCTCATTGGGCATTGAGAAAACTCAAAATGCATCTCCCCGACAATGTATGTTATCACTTTATCGAGCTCATCTTGCTTGGTATCACTTTATCGGAGAGAGTCTCTCTGATAGAGTCGCCTTCTCCATTTAGTGCATCGAGTATCGGGGTAACATCAATTGGGGCCTCCCGATAACCCGATGTCACCGCTATGAAGACATCACTCCATCGGTTATCAGAAAGAGCTCCATCAATAGCCCCATCGGGTATCGGGATGACATTTTTTCCTCGTTTCTGACAGTGTATGTTATCTCGATGACTAACACGCATGTTAGTCGCACATTTTACACTATCGATTTTGAAGTTAACAGTTGCGATTGACTAACCTGTCACTAACATGTTGTATGACAGGTCTGTTTTGGAGATAGAATAGCTACGGCCTTCCTTTTGCCCCACAAAATGGTGAATTCGACTAACATCACGTGTTAGTCACTTTCGCTGAGTCGGACTGATTTGGACTACTTCATTTGTGCCGAGCTCATCTTCCTCATCGGGCATCGGGATAACTCAAAACGCATCTCCCCGACAATGTATGTTATCCCAATGAGTCTGACTCCCCTTCTTGCTTGGTATCACTTTATCAGAGAGACTCTCTTTGATAGAGTCGCCTTCTCCATTTAGTGCATTGAGTATCGAGGTACATAAATTGGGACCTCCTGATAACCTGATGTTACCACTATGAAGACATCACTCCATCGGTTATTATAAAGAGCTCCATCGATAGCCCCATCGGGTATCGGGATGACATTTTTTCCTCGTTTCCGATAGTGTATGTTATCCCAACGACTAACACGCGTGTTAGTCACACATTTTACACTGTCGATTTTGAAGTTAACGGTTGCGATTGACTAACCTGTCACTAACACACTGTACGATAGGTCTGTTTTGGAGATAGAATAGCTGCGGCCTTCCTTTTGCCCCACAAAATGGCGAATTCGACTAACATCGCGTGTTAGTCGCTTTCGTTGTGTCGGACTGATTTGGACTACTTCGTTTGTGCCGAGCTCATCTTCCTCATCGGTAATGTGTGCTTTCAATTAACTAACTTGTCGCTAAGACACTGTATGACATGGAGAATCGAGAAGGCGGAACCATCAGTATTACTTATACCGATAAAACAAACTCGGAAGCATAAAGCATAAAAGTGCATCGGAGACTGATCGGGACTTCGGGAGGAATAGAAAAAGGCTATTTCGACCCTCGATGAAGATAAAAGCACTTGCGGGGATATCGGTGTAAATTATACCGATAAAGTAAACATGCATTAGGACTCATCGGGACATCGAAAGAAACAATTTTATGCTATGTCGAGTCCTGATAAGACTATTAAGGCATGTTAGTAGTCCGTTTTACACCGTCCATATTGCAACCAACATTCTGCAATTGTCTAACCTGTCGATAATGTGCGGTTGCGATTGACTAACATGTCGGTAACGCGCGCTTTCGATTGACTAACCTGTCGCTAAGACACTGTATGACATGGAGAATCAGGAAGGTAGAACCATCGGTATTACCTATACCGATAAAAGAAACTCGAAAGCATAAAGCATAAAAGTGCATTGGAGACTGATAGGGAGGAATAGAAAATGGCTATTCTGACCCCTGATGAAGAAAAAAGCACCTGGAGGGATATAGATGTAAATTATATCGATAAAGTAAATATGTATTAGGACTCATCGAGACATCGGAAGAAGCAATTTTATGCTATGTCGAGTCCCGATAGGACTATTAAGGTGTGTTAGTAGTCCGTTTTACACCGTCCATATTGTGACCAACATTCTGCGATTGTCTAACCTGTCGGTAACGCGCGGTTGCGATTGACTAACCTGTCAGTAATGTGCGCTTTCGATTGACTAACCTGTCGCTAAGACATTGTATGACATGGAGAATCAGGAAGGTGGAACCATCGATATTACCTATACCGATAAAACAAACTCGGAAGCATAAAGCATAAAAGTGCATCGGAGACTGATCGGTACTTCGGGAGGAATAGAAAACGGCTATTCCGACCCCCGATGAAGATAAAAGCACCTGTGGGGATATTGGTGTAAATTATACCGATAAAGTAAACATGCATTAGGACTCATCGGGACATTAGAAGAAGCAATATTATGCTATGCTGAGTCCCGATAAGACTATTAAGGTGTGTTAGTAGTCCGTTTTACACCGTCCATATTGCGACCAACATTCTGCGATTGTCTAACCTGTCTGTAACACGTGGTTGTGATTGACTAACCTGTCGATAATGCATGCTTTCGATTGACTAACCTGTCACTAAGACACTATATGACATGGAGAATTGGGAAGGTGGAACCATCGGTATTACCTATACCGATAAAACAAACTTGGAAGCATATAGCATAAAAGTGCATCGGAGACTGATCGAGACTTCGGGAGGAATAGAAAACGGCTATTTCGACCCCAAATGAAGATAAAAGCACCTGTGGGGATATCGGTGTAAATTATACCGATAAAGTAAACATGCATTAGGACTCATCGGGACATCAGAAGAAGCAATATTATGCTATGCCGAGTCTCGATAAGATTATTAAGGTGGATGGAGAGTTTCTAGGAGTTCTTCGGGGTGATTTATGCTGATGACGCGGGGGACTTGGTCACAATGCGGACTAGTGTATTGAGATCATCGGGGCATTGGAGGGACATAAATTGAACTATGTTTCAGCTATCAAGATCGGTCTCGGTCTGCTATACCGATACCCGGTCAGTAATGAGTAACACGCGTGTTAGTTGCGCGTTTTACACCATCGATTTTGCAGTTAGTCGTTGTGATTGACTAACCTATCGCGAAGCACCGAAAGGGAAGTGGGCCCAGTGTGAGGATGACGTGGAAAGTAAAGAAGGTGCATCTTGAAAAGGATTCGACGGTCTGTGTTATTTCGGTGGGCGAAATAGCATGGAGTTTATCTTTCGCGAAGCAGCGAAAGGATGGTGGGCCCGACAGATTAGACTAGAATGTTTCGGGAGGCAAAAGGAAATGGTGGCCACACAGTCCGCGAATCAGTGAAAGCGACTAACATGCCATGTTAGTTGAATTCTCTATTTCATGAGGAAAAATAAATGGCAGCCATGCAGCCCGCGAATCAGCGAAAATGACTAACATGCCATGTTAGTCGAATTCATGGGTTTCACAGGGCAAAAGAAAATGGTAGCCACACAGCCCATGAATCAGCGAAAGCTACTAACACGCTATGTTAGTCAAATTCGTTGTTTCGCAGGGCAAAAGAAAATGGCGGCCACACAGTCCGCGAATCAGGGAAAGTGACTAACACGCTATGCTAGTTGAATCTTCCATCAACACGCCATGTGCCTAAACAATGTTCCATGAATCTTCTCTCTCTCTCTCTTTCCCTCTCTCTCTCATTCTTTCTGTCTTAATTCTCTCTCGCTCTCTGCCTCTATCTCTCTATCTCACTCTTCTCCTTTGTCAAGTGTATCTCTTTCCCACTCTCTCCCTACCTCCCCCCTCCCTTTCTCTTTTTCATTTAAGTCTCTCTCTCTCTCTCTCTCTCTCTCTCTCTCTCCCATTCTTTATCTCTAAAGTCACTCCCTCGCATCCTTTCTATCTCACTCTCCCCTTCTCTTAGGTGTATCTCTCTCTTATTCTCTCCCTCTCTACTCCCCCTCCCTCTCTCCCTTTCTCATTACCTCTCTTTATCACTCTCTCCCTCTCTCCCTCTCTTTGCACCAAATAGGGTGACCTCCAATGGTTAAATTGAGACACCAAGATCCAAAATCACCAAGAAGGGGAAGCGCACTAACATATTTAAATATGTCTTTTTTAAGGAAGGCAAGGATGCCCTGGGCACCCCTATATAGAAAAGGGTGCCTCAAGTGCACCTGTTCATCGAAAATAGGGCAAATAAATGAGAAATGAAGAGCAAACAACTCAATGTTAGGGTTTAGATTACCATGCAGAAAGATGACATTAGTTTTGAGGTAGAAAGGCTTGAAATGGACTCGAGTGAGAGCTAAGATGGGACACATGAAAGTAGGGGCACATAAAGTTGTGTAAATTGTGCTAGGTTACAAGTTAAAACACTTCACTATCTCTCTCACTCATACACACACTCCTTATTTCTATCTCTCTATAAATCTCCTTTCCACCTCTCTCTATCTCTTTCTTCCTCTCTTTGTTACTTGTCTTCATCTAATAGAGGAGGAGAGTGAGATAGAGCGATAGATACTGAGAGGGAGAGACAAGAGTGTAGCGTCCTAAAATTGCGACACTTGCAATTTCGACTGCATTTCGGTCTTCACGATGGCGACGCAACACGCAACCTGAATGGAGACCCCAAAACTTGCTCATGACACTGAAAACTGCATTTTTCAAGCACCATTGGCCTGAACCCCCTTGCACCCCGCTGTCCTGAAGGTGGGACCAGGGCGCCCAGCGCCCTGGTCCCTGGGTCCTATTTTGGGCCCGGTTTCCTAAGTGATATCGGGTCTTTTTGATTGCAATTTGGGAATATACTTCCCTGGTCGGCCTAAGGTCGGGAAAATCAGTCTATCAGCCCTAATTGACAAGTATATAAACTACATTTTCCTCTCTCATTTGGAGGGGATGGAAAGTAGATGTGTAAAAAAACGTGGAAACTATACTCAAACACTCAAGCATTCAAGCATTCAAGCAATTGATCATTCCAAGTCTCCATTCAAGGCTAAGTGTTGCATTCAAGTCAAGGATTCAATCATTGAAGAGGAGATCACTTATTACATGCTACATACTACAACATACAACATCTAAACCTTTGCACATAAGGATACAAACATCCTTAGAACAAGGTATTAGTACTTGTTTTACATTACAGTCATTTACATTTACAGCTCTTGCTCATTTCTTGGTTAATTCCAAAACTGGGGTTTGACCTAAAGGCAAACCCCTAATCCCTAACCCCCCAATCGTCTTCGCTTTTCTGTGTGTAGGTTGCAGGTACGTGGCTGAGATTGAAGATTTGGAATCCTTGTGCAGAGACGAACCGATCCCACTTCGTTTCGCGGATTTTTCGGAGGACCGTGGCGCCGGGCGCCATCGTCCCGACAACTTTTTCTCAAATTTGCAGGACAGCGCCGTATCAACATTCTACTGCTAATTCCAGGTCCGCAGCTTCATCCTATAACCTAAACTCAGTTTATAAGCGAACCTTTATGACTTTCTATGCATTCTTAGCTTAATTTCCTTAATCAACATTCTTTACAAAAGAGGGTGGCTTTGCTTTCCAAACCCTTGAAATTCATTTAGCATCCAATCTTACATTGTGTGGGATTGAATCTTATGAGTTTCAACCCCTCTTTTGAATGTAAAGTCTTCCCCCTAAGTGAAAACCCATCGAATCCTAGCGAACCTCCCTTCTCTCTCCTTGGAGTTAGAAGAGGGGAGACCAACTAGGGTTCGACCGTGATTTTCCGCTTTACATTTTGGTGAACCCGACGTGAACATCCTTTCTGATTTTTCATGCTTAGATCTGAAAATTGATTCCTTGATTACATTTCCATGTTTGATCTTTTGCAAAATTTTAGAGGTGATTGCATAAAAACCCTAAAATTTCTTTTTGAAAATCAAGCTTGTGAAATGTTTAATTGTTAATGCTTGTTTCAGATCTGCCCTTCTATTATAAATTATCAATTCATATCTATACTTTAATTTTGAAAATTAAGTGGTTAAATGTCAAAACCCTAATTTTTGAAACCCTCTTAATTCAACCTTTGTCCGACAATTTCACTAATCAAAACATCTCCAAATCAGCTGTAACTTTGGATTCTGCAATAAAATCACAATATCTTTCATCCCTGAAAATTTGGAAAAAAGTTGTGAGGACCGTGTTGCACTCCGAGCGCCATCGTCCCCGACATTTTTTCCAAAATTTTGGGAGCGAGATCTTGCTGTATTTTCCTGCTAAAATCCAGAATTTTGGCTGATTTTGTCAATTATAACACTTTCAAAATTACAGTCAAAGTTGGTCTTGTGATTGCTTGGTCTAGGGCTCCTAATCATTCAAAAATTGTGGAAATTGAAATTTTGTGTCAAAATTGTGTTCTTACTGTCCTAAATCTGAAAATTGTGTTTGCATTCATTCAAAATTTCAATGCTTTATTCAAATCCTTGCAATTTGTGACTTTTGAAATTAAGTGCTTAATTACAACAACCTTGATTTCCGCTTTCAAAATTGAATTTTGCGTGAAATTGAATCAATTTTTAAATTTCAAAACTTGCACTGCTTTTGACATTCCCTCTAAAATCATAAAATTCAAAATTTCAGTTTTCCTCTCTTTTTCAAAATTCAAAATTCTGCATTTTTCGACAATCTTGATAGGGTTCAATTTTGAGATTGCAACTTTAATTTGGCCTATCTACAGATCGTAAAATCACTCAATTTTTTCAGATTAGCTCTAAAATCATCATACCTTTCATCCCTGCAAATTTCGAAAAAAGTTGCAAGGACCGTGTTGCACTCCTAGCGCCACGGTCCCGAACATTTTTTCCGAAATTTCGGGAGACTGTCGTGATTGCATTTAACAGATTAAATCTGGAAGATTGGCTGGTTTTACTGAAAATTGCTACCTCTAAGATCAAAATCTTTTCTCTCTCTCTCTAGTGCATGAGTTTTACAACAATAAACCCTACTTACACTATTCCCGTTAGACGAAGCCGTAGAATTAAGTCTGTCCGAGGTTTAACTACCGAGGAGATGGAACCTAATTTGAGTAGCCTTTTTAATGAGGACATGGGTAATTCCTCTAATCCTCCTAATGATGAAGAAGCTCCCCATGAAATTTCCGTTGAACAACTTTCCAAATTGGATAACCAATTTGACGATTTTCACCAATGGATGTCTCATGAGTATCCCGATAGTCAAGCTCTTCCTTTAATTGAGGGTCTAAAACGCATGCTTCAAAGTGATAAGAATGGAATTGATATTTTGCGTGGTATTTCACACATTGTGAATTCAAACGTGATGCCTATGAAGAGTTGTGCTGAATCTTTAGGTTATACACAACCTCCTACACAAGTCAATCATTCTATTCCTTTGACCACTCCTATTGCTAGTATACTTAACTTTACATCAAACATCATGGCTACCTCTATACAAGACATTCCTCCTGTGATTACCAGTCATGGGGGCAATCCTCCTTCTTTAATTAATCCTCTTCCTTCATTCAATCCAACTTCTTCGTACATTCCTTCAATGAGTGTTCCTATTACATCTTCACAAATGAACATGATGCAAGGGGGCAATTCATTTAACCATTCCATTCCTCCTTGTAGTGTTCCTCCTATCCAATCATCCCCTATGGTTGACTATCATAGGGTCCCACCACCTTACTCTTTGCCCTCTTTCAATAACATAACACCTCCATCTCAATCTAACACACCTAATATGAACTCTTCGACTGAAGCTACCATTAATAATCTTGCACAAACTGTCTCTTCTTTACAGCAACAAATTGCCTCTATGAATCAATCTAAGTTTAGTGTGCCCACATTTGATGTTGCGAGCCCACTTTCTCTTGATATTGTTCGAGCTATTCCTCCTAAACATGTTGAAATCCCGCATTTGGAGCTCTATAATGGTAAAGGAGATCCTCTAACACATGTTAAGACTTTTCAAACAATATGTACTGATTTTGCTTATGACCAAAGGTTGCTTGCAAAACTGTTTACTAGAACATTAAGAGACAAAGCCCTACAATGGTATTGCTCGTTGCCTTCCTATTCTATTTACTTCTTTTGAACAACTTGCAAATGCTTTCATTCAACAATTTCAAAACAATATAAGTCCTAAAGTTACTTTGATTGATTTAATGCATTGTAAACAAGGTGTTAAAGAAAAAGTGACTGATTTCATTGGTAGATATAAGCATTTGTATGCTCAAATTTCTTTTCCAGTGCCTGATAATGATATTCAAAGAATCTTTATTTCTAATTTGCAAAAAGATATTCGAGACAAACTTCTGTTTTCTGAGTTTACTTCTTTCCAACAGTTGTGTGCCACTCTTCACAATTATCAACTGACTGTGAGTCAAATGGAACAATCACATCCTATGACTCCAAGTGATAAGGGTGATAGCAGTCAACAACCATTTGGGAAGTTTAAACCGAACAGAGATTCCATCAAATTCAATGAAAACATCATCAACAACAATGTGAATGCAGCATCAGGTGTGCCTCCTATTTCTAAATTTTTCAGGAAAGAAAGAAAGTATACTCCTTTGAATGAATCATTGCATGATATTATGAATAAGTTATTGGGACAAAATGTGCTTACTCTTCCTCCTGTACGACAAATTGATCTTGCAAAGATTACTTCACCTTATTTTGATCACAAAGCCTTTTGTCATTTTCATCGTCAGCCTGGGCATGATACTGAAAAATGTTTTTCTTTAAAGGGTAAAATTCAAGATTTGATTGATAATAATACTATTTCTGTTTCTGGAGTGAATGATAAAGGCAACACATCTGTAGCTCCTCCTAACCAAAATCTTCAGATTTTTACTGATCCATTACCTTCTCATACCTCTCATACCTCTAATGCGATTGAGGCTAATGATTCCTCTTTCTCATCTGATGGTCTTGTGTCTATGACTCCGAATGTGATTAACTTTGTAGAGCAGCAAGAAATCCCTAAAGAACCTTCCATCCCATTTGATTCTAGTGAAACCATTAGAGCACCTGATGGTCCTTTATACGTAGTTGCAAAAGTCAAAAATACACCTTGCCGTGGAATGCTTATTGATCCTTCGTGCATGGTTAATGTTATTACTGAAGAATTTCTTTTTACTTTGCAATTGAATCAAGTGATCTATGACAAAATAGATGTGATTGTGAAACTATTTGATGTATTTTCTTCTCCTGCAATTGGTTCTATTACATTGCCTATTGAGGTCCATAATAAATCTCTTGATGTGAACTTTGCTATTATTCCATCTTCCGAACAATTTCGTGTGAAGCTTGGTTATCCTTGGCTATCTTCCATGAAAGCTATTGCTTCCCCTATTCATAAGTGTTTGAAATTTCCCCATAATGGTGAAATTGTTACTGTCAATCATAGTCTCTTTAAACCAGCCGAAAGAACCTTTAGTGTTCCTATTGATTACTTTTGGCCTAAACAATTCCAATCTCTTCCTCCGCGAAGTGATCATCTTTTTAAATCTTATCAAAAGTGGAAAACAGATATGATCCTATCTCTAAGTGAACCTAGAACACCTAAACTTGACATTCCTATCATTCTTGAGAAGGAAATTCTTCCTTTGAAAGACAAAACTAATGTCTTTCCCCAAGAAGATTCCCAACCCGTCCCCATGGATGTGACTATGTCTATGCCTAATAAATCTTCTAAGAGTAGATCTATACCTCCTCGTCATGATGGACTTGGTCTTCTCCCTAAACCAAAAATTCCTCCTTTATATGGAGCAGTTCCTCCTCCTTCCTTTTATAGAGAGAAGAGACCTTCTTCTTCTCCTATTATCCAGCCTAAGAGACCACAACCTAAACACCCAAGTGATAAGGATGAGAACATTCCTCCTCCTCTATCTTCTCCACTTCCTACTAAGACTAGACGTAATCGTTCTGCACGCGAACGTCGACGAAAGTGTCGTCTTAGAGCTCAAGCAGCTGCTTCTCAAACTTTGCAATCTCCAAAAACACCTTCAACAAGCATTATTCCATTTTCTCCTCAGCCGGATATTGAGCCTAAATCTCCTAAACATAAGATGCATGATGTTCTTGATCCTGTGCGAGTTAAAGATCCTATTTTTATAAATCTTGATGATGATATAGATGAAAATGTTATTCATGATGAAAATGTTACTCCTCTTGCTTCTGATAGCGAATATGAACTTGTTGATGTTGATAACCATTTATCTAATGAATTTTCTAAAGCACTTATCCTCGCTCCTAGACAAGAACAACGTGGCTTGGAACATGAACATAGCCCTTGTTTGGATCTTGTGATAGCTCCATCTGCTATGTTGGATGTTCCTCCTCTAGCATGTTCCCTGCCTTCCCGAAACATTGATCAGCAAGATCGGGGGGTAGATGACATGCTAGACTAGTTACATTAGCATGGCAGATTCTCTCCCCCTCTCTTTTGTTACTTCTTCTATATGTTATTCTCATTCTTGTATTTGTCATCCTTAGTGTTGTCTACTTGAGGACGATGCAAAGCATTGAGATCTCTTTTGGTCTCTCTCATGTTGACTCAAAAGACACATGTGTTCCCTTCTTCTAGGTGACCTTCCTTGATTGGGGAATGAAGAACAATTATGCATACATACATATGATATATACATGACTTATCATACAGCATACTGACCCCGAGGAAAGCAAAGTCACCTCGTGCTTTGTGTTTGTGTTTATTATCCTTAGGTTTATCTCATACTTGGGGGCTAAATCTTTGCGATAACGTGCTCCTTTCCCTTCTCATTTCTTATGTGTATCACTACGTTAAAACAATCACCCCCGTTGAGGCGTGTGCGATCGCTTTAACGTAGGGGGGCATACACCCTGTCTATCCTTTCAAAGATACTTGAAAATTTCTTGGCAAACTTAGCTTTGTCTTGAAAAATTTTGGTATTTCTTTTGCATGACTCATAGTGAGGGAACCTTACTACTGACAGTCATGGTTCTCCCTCGTGATCTTCCCTTTTACTTTGTCAATCGAAGTCGTAAGATCCTTAGTCCACTGGGGGCTCGGTGTGTCTTGCCTCCTTGACGTGGTGAAAGTCTTTCAATGTTGTTTCCTTGTACTTTACCGGAAGTATGAGCATACATACTCCCGCTAAAGTGGGGGCTAAATGTAGCATCCTAAAATTGCAACACTTGCAATTTCGACTGCATTTTGGTCTTCACGATGGCGACACAACACGCAACCTGAATGGAGACCCCAAAACTTGCTCACGACACTGAAAACTTCATTTTTCAAGCACCATTGGCCTGAACCCCCTTGCACCCCGCTGTCCTGGAGGTGGGACCAGAGCGCCCAGCGCCCTGGTCCCTGGGTCCTATTTTGGGCCCGGTTTCCTAAGTGATATCGGGTCTTTTTGATTGCAATTTGGGAATATACTTCCCTGGTCGGCCTAAGGTCGGGAAAATCAGTCTATCAGCCCTAATTGACAAGTATATAAACTACATTTTCCTCTCTCATTTGGAGGGGATGGAAAGTAGATGTGTAAAAAAACATGGAAACTATACTCAAACACTCAAGCATTCAAGCATTCAAGCAATTGATCATTCCAAGTCTCCATTCAAGGCTAAGTGTTGCATTCAAGTCAAGGATTCAATCATTGAAGAGGAGATCACTTATTACATGCTACATACTACAACATACAACATCTAAACCTTTGCACATAAGGATACAAACATCCTTAGAACAAGGTATTAGTACTTGTTTTACATTACAGTCATTTACATTTACAGCTCTTGCTCATTTCTTGGTTAATTCCAAAACCGGGGTTTGACCTAAAGGCAAACCCCTAATCCCTAACCCCCCAATCGTCTTCGCTTTTCTGTGTGTAGGTTGCAGGTATGCGGCTGAGATTGAAGATTTGGAATCCTTGTGCAGAGACGAACCGATCCCACTTCGTTTCGCAGATTTTTCGGAGGACCGTGGCGCCGGGCGCCATCATCCCGACAACTTTTTCTCAAATTTGCAGGACAACGCCGTATCGACATTCTACTGCTAATTCCAGGTCCGCAGCTTCATCCTATAACCTAAACTCAGTTTATAAGCGAACCTTTATGACTTTCTATGCATTCTTAGCTTAATTTCCTTAATCAACATTCTTTACAAAAGAGGGTGGCTTTGCTTTCCAAACCCTTGAAATTCATTTAGCATCCAATCTTACATTGTGTGGGATTGAATCTTATGAGTTTCAACCCCTCTTTTGAATGTAAAGTCTTCCCCCTAAGTGAAAACCCATCGAATCCTAGCGAACCTCCCTTCTCTCTCCTCGGAGTTAGAAGAGGGGAGACCAACTAGGGTTCGACCGCGATTTTCCACTTTACAAAGAGATAAATGAGAGAAAGAGAGATGGAGAGAGAGAGGGGGGTGGAAACCGAGATAGAGAAAACATAATATTGATGAATGAACACTTTTTCCTTTCTCTTTAACCTATTGTTCTATATCATCATACATATCAACTTACGAACCTTTACCTCATAAGATGATCTATATTCAAGTTCCCAAGGGGTTTGAGTAGGGATGGGTGGGTGGTAAGCATATTGAATATGCTAATAGCTTGTTGTAGAAAGTTTGTCTAGGATAAAACTAGCAGTGTTTTGGGTCTAATATAGATAATATGGTGTAGAAAAATTACTCTCATGAAATAGGGATTGATAAGACAAACTCTTATGAAATATAGACATATTTATTCATTCAAAGAGATGAAGAATCAAAATAAAATAGATTTGCTTTGAAACATACCAACACTTGGACTATTGAACCAATAGATTTGAACTCAGAGTCACTAGGCATGTGAAGATATTGCCTGAAAAGGAAGATATCATTGATATAAATAAAAATATCAACAATGTATGGAAAATCCTTAGACTGAAACAATCCAAACTATCCCACTTGGTGTGCCAAAAGCTGTTGTTACTAAGGATTGTGCCCAAATGCTAAGATGTAAAACTCAGTAATCTTACACAACATGGGGAGTTTCTCAAGCTATGAGTGACCTAAAACAAGGATGAACCTCCATATTATGGGATACTTCCCGTGGAAAACCTCCCAAAATTATTGCACTTGAGAAGAGAAAATGATAGAAAGATTGCTTTTGAATTGAAAACTACTAGCCCTAGGAGGTGATGCATTAAAATTTTGAGATTCTACTTGCTATCCTAAAATCACAATCAACTTCAATGGAGATCAAATTTCATTCGCAACTCAAATTAGAAACATGTAGTATATAATTGATTCATAAGAAAGTTTAAAATTCAATAATTGCTTGAAGGAAAATGATTGTATTCACAACTTCAACTTGTCAAAACACTCAACAAAACATACAACATCTACTAACATGACACTTCTTGCCTTGAAAATGCATAAATGAGACAAAATTGAAGGATCTTTAAACAAACCATAGGAACATCATCATATCATCCATTTAGGAGTCAAATAACAAGTTTAGATTCTATTTATTGGTTACATGTTATCTCTATTAGCTACGTCTATGGAAAACTATAAAATTTTGTAGGCTAGAGTAAGTGTAGATTATGTCATTGAAAGACTCATTCAAAAGAAATAATATTGAAGCTTGGGGCACAAATTAGTGTGTCCAATTGTGATCAAAGAAGAAATGATTTATTGTGTGTGTCAGAGAGAGATAGATTCCATCAGTTTTGATGTTAAACCATTTGTGCATATGTAGGGTTAAGATTATATATGCTATATATACAAAAATGTGACTATACATAGACAATTAATGCATGAAGTTAACCAATATAGCTCACATGGACACACAATGAAGTCTCTCCCTGTCATCCTCTCTATCTCACTCTCCCCTTCTCTCAGGTGTATATCTCTCTTATTCTCTCCCTCTCTCCTCCCCCTCCCTCTCATATGGTGTCCTAGGACAACATAAGACACATAATGACACCATATGGTGTCCTAAGGGGTCATAAGACACCATATGACCCTTAGGACACAATATGACCCCTAGCGACATCTAAGGGGTCATAGGACACTATATGATCCCTTAGCACACCATAGGACCTATATGATCACTAGGCATGTGAAGATATTGTCTCAAAACTATGAGTTTCTTAAGCTATGAGTGACCTAAAACAAGGATGAACCTCCATATTATGGGATACTTCCCTTGGAAAACCTTCAAAAATTATTGCACTTGAGAAGAGAAAATGATAGAAATATTGATTTTGAATTGAAAACTACTAGCCCTAGGAGGTGATGCACTAAAATTTTGAGATTCTACTTGGTATCCTAAAATCACAATCAACTTCAATGGAGATCAAATTTCATTCGCAACTCAAATTAGTCACACAGACACACAATTTAGTCACAATAAAAGAAAATTAATATAATGAAAGCATACAAAATATTTTTGTCCACCGTGCCTTATCAATGCACCAAGCTACTTCCAAAAGTTGGGGATTTTTTGTGGATTGCTCTTCATAGTAGAATCCTAACGGGTGATAGACTCAAAACTATTGGCATCTCGAGCCCCAATCGCTGTGTTATGTGTTGTGTAGATGAAGAATCGGCAAATCATCTTCTATTCAATTGTCCGGTGCCAAAATATTGTTGGAACTGATTCATTGAAAGAATAAATTGGGCTACGGTAAAAAATAAAAGACTTTTTGACTTCATTCTCTCTTGGCCAACCAGAGAGAAGTCAAAGTGGAGTGATCTATGGATGATTGGAACATCCATAATAGTATGGCACATTTGGAAGGAAAGGAACAAAAGAATTTTCAAAGAAGCATCACTGTCAAATCTCATGCTGGTGGACAAAATAAAAATGGCAATAGAGGAAGTATTAAATGGAAAGAAACTAAAAGGTAGTCCTAAAATATACAATTTCAATCTAAGCCTAAACAAAATCTTACTATAATTACAATATAAGCATAAAATTAACTCTAATCCTAGAATTAAACCCTACCTAGAATTTGAACTATAATCTAACCATAATTGAACCCTAACCATAAACTAATCCCTAACCCTAATTGAACCATAATTCTAATCATATTCTATCCCAAACCCTAACCCTCAATTACCTATAATCCTAATTTAACCTTAACCCTAATGTAATTGAATCATAACCCTAATTCTAATGTTGATTGAACTCTAATACTAACCCCAACTATAGTTAAACACTTACCATAATCAAATGGTAGCCTTGATAGTATCCCTAATCTAAATTAAATTGAATCCTAACCCTAATTGAACCTTTGTGTTAACATAACCATAACCCTAATTAAACCTTAAAATCAACCTTTATTGAAGGAGCCTAATTGATGGGATGGGGTTTGGGATAGACTAGCCCAGTCTATGCTCTTGGATCCTTTCCTTGGATCACTAGGTGTTCTAACCACACCCTATGGTCTCTAGGACTTCCCCTACTTGTGGAATCCCCTGACCTTGCTCAATCCACCCACCAACAACTTGAAACACCACTCCTAAGGTCTCACCTACTCATCAGATTCAAAGAACCCTTACTTAGGCTAATAAGGGTTTGGCTTGTTCCACACCATCTTAGGCCCTAGCAAGGGTAGGATAGGTCTTGGACATGGTTATCCATGCATTCATGTGCCCCCAAGAGGTTTTCAACTTCCAACTCCTTACCGATTTCACTATTTTGTCTTTTACCTACAAAATAGGGCTACAAGGATTGTGCCCAATTAGGCCTCCTACCCGGACTTTTAGGGCTCCCTCTTTCAAACGATGCATATGCTTTGGTAAGATTTTATTTCTTTCTTTTCCATCGGGTATCGGCGTAGCTGAAAAGGCCTTCCCTGATGGACCAAGTTATGCCGATGTAAACTTTTGTTATACCAATGACAAAGCCAAAGGAGAAGTGTTCATTGCCATCGGGTATCGATGTAGGATATAATGTGCTATCCCAAGAAGGGATGCTACCCTGATGGATCCACCATGAGATAATATATTTTTAATTTTTGTTTTGCAAAGGGATACTATAACACAAAATTATATTTCTTAGGTTTGCATGTACATGAAGTATCTTTTTACCTAAGAAATTTAATAGAGTATTTTATTTTCATAATGATTTTTTACCATTCATGTAAATACCATAGAAAAGGAAAATTATTATTTTAAAAATTATATTTTCCCTCTATTTCAATCTCTCTCTCTCTCTCTCTCTCTCTCTCTCTCTCTCTCTCTCTCTCTCTCTCTCTCTCTCTCTCTCTCTCTCTCTCTCTCTCTCTCTCTCTCTCTCTCTCTCTCTCTCTCTCTCTCTCTCTCTCTCTCTCTCTCCCTTTCCCTTTCTCCGTCTCCCCCCTTCTCTCTCTCTCTCTCCATCTCTCTTTCTCTCATTTACCTCTTGTCTCTCCCTCTCTATCTCTATCTCTCTATCTCACTCTCCTCCTCTCTTAGGTGTATCTCTCTCCCATTCCCTCCTTCTCCTCCCCCTCTCTCCCTCTCTAGGGTCATATGGTATCCTAGGGATCCATGCATGTGTCCTAAGGGGTCATAGGACACTATATGACTCCTTAGGACACCATATGACCCGTAATGACACATATTATGTCATATGGAGTCCTAACGGGTCATAGGACACCATATGACCCCTTAGCACACCATACGACCCATAATGACACCAAATGGTGTCCTAAGGGGTCATAGAACACTATATGACCTCTTAGGAAACCATACAACCCATAACAACACCGTATGGAGTCCCAAGGGGCCAAATGGTGTTGTAAGGGGTCGTAGGAGACCATATGACCCCTTAGGACACCATACAACCCCTAACGACACCATATGGTTTCCTAAGGGGTCATAAGACAACATAAGACACATAATGAGACCATATGACCCTTAGGACATAATATGACCCCTAACGACATGTAAGGGGTCCTAGGGTGTCCTAAGGGGTCATAGGACACTATTTGATCCCTTAGCACACCATAGGACCTATAACAATACCAAATAGTGTTCTAAGGGGTCATAGAATACCATACGACCCTTTAGGACACCATATGGTGTCCTAAGGGGTCATATGGCATCCTATGACCCCTTAGGACACCATATGGTGTCGTTATGGGTCGTATGGTGTCTTAAGGGGTCATATGGTGTCCTAAGGGGTCATCTGGTGTCCTAAGGTGTTATAGAACACCATATGACCCCTTAAGACACCATATGACCCATAACGACACCATATGGACTCCTAAGGGGTTATATGGTGTCCTAAGGGATCATAAAACACCATATGACCCCTTAGGACACCATATGACCCATAACAACACCTAAGGGGTCATATGGAGTCCTAAGGGGACATAAGACACCATATGACCCCTTAGTATACCATACAATCCATAACGACACCAAATGGTGTCGTAAAGGATCATAGAACACCATATGACCTTTTAGGACACCATAAAACTCATAACGACACCATATGGAGTCCTAAGGGGTCATATGGTGTCCTAAGGGGTCATAAGAGACCATATGACCCTAATGACACATAAGGGGTCATATGGAGTCCGAAGGGGTCATAGGATACTATAAGAACCCTTAAGAAACCATATGAACCATAACAACAACATGTGGTGTCCTAAGGGGTCATATGGTCTCCTAAGAGGTCATAGAACACCATATGACCCCTTAGGACACCATATAATGACACCAAATGGTGTCCTAAGGGGTTGTATGGTGTCCTAAGGGGTCATAGAATACTATATGACCTCTTAGGACACCATACGACCCTTAACGACACCATATGGAGTCCTGAGGGGTCATATGGTGTCCTAAGGGGTCATAGGACAACATATGACCCTTTAGGACACCATACGACTCCTAACGACACCACATGGTGTCCTCAGGGGTCATATGGTGTCCTAAGGGGTCATAGGACCCCATATGACCCCTTAGGACACCATATGACACATAACAACACCATTTGGTGTCCTAAGGGGTCATAAGACACTATCTAACCCCTTAGGACAGAATATGACCCCTAACAACACCTAAGGGGTTATATGGTGTACTAAGGGATCATAGAACACCATATGACCCCTTAGGACACAATACGACCAATAACGACACCATATGGTGTCCTAAGGAGTCATATGGTGTCCTGAGGGGTCGTAGAACACCATATGACTCCTTGGGATACCATATGGTCTCTATCTCTTTCCCTCTAACTCTTTTTACGTCTCTCCCTCCCAACCCCCTTCTCCCTCTCACCCTCTATCTCTATCTCTCTCACTCCCCCTCCCTTAGGTATCTCTCTCTTTCTCTCATTATCTCCCTCTCTCTCTCTCCATCTCTCCCTATCCCTCCCTTTCCCTTTCTCTATCTCTCTCTCCCTCTCTCATAGGTGTCTCTCTCCCATTCTTTCCATTCTCTCTAGCCTTTCCCTCCCTCCTCCCTCCCCATCCATCTCTCTCTCCCCTCTCTCCCTCTCTCTTAGGTCTCTCTCTCCCATTATTTCCTCTCTCTCTCTCTCTAGTGTCTCTCCCTACCCTTCTATCTTTGTTTTCTCAGAGCTCTCTCTCTCTCTCTCTCTCTCTCTCTTTGGTCTCTCTCCCCCCTCTCTCTTAGGTGTCTCTCTTTTCTATTATGTTCATCTTTCCCTCTCTCCCTCCCCCATCCTCTCTCTTCCCTTGCCCTCTCTCCTTCCCATTATTTCCCTCCCCCTCTCTCAAGTGTCTCTCTCTGTCATTCTTTTCCATTCTTTCCCTCTCTCCCTCTCTCACTTTCTCTCTCAAGTCTCTCTCTTTCCCTCTAACACTCTTTCTTTCTCTCCCATTCCCTTTCTCTTTCTATCTCAAGTATCTCTCCTTCTCACCTTCTCTTTCCCTCTCTCCTTCCATCCTCTCTTCTCTCTCCCTCTCTCCTTCCCAAGCCTAACCTAAGAGAGAGAGACCTAAGAGAGAGAGATAGATACTAAGTGAGAGGGAGGAAGGGATGGAAAATGAGTATGAGACTAGAGAAAGATCCCAGGTGAGAGAGAGGGGTGGAGGAAGGGAAGGGTTTAGAGAGAGAGAGGTTGATGGAAAGAGAAGAAGAGACTAGAGATTCAACCTTCAAGTGATTCTTCTAAAGTTGAAATCCCAAGATTTAGAAGCTTTCAACGCATGCAAGATGTTAAATGTATTTAGAAAACTAGGTCATCATTCCCCAAGAGAAACCCTTTAAAGAGATGTCTCCACCTCAAGGAATCCCCAAATCTTATCAAAGTCCTTTTGCAAATCAACTTTCATGCCCTAGCATCATTTTCCTTTGTCCAAGAGGTCCTATTATATATCTAAAGAGCTATTTTGTTGAACAAAAGAGAGACTTTTTTAAGGTAGAAACAAAGTTATCTTTTGTCAATACAACTGAAAATGATGTAGAAATAGAAAAATTAAATTTATTGCAATAAAATGATATGTATGATGATATAGAACAATAGGTTAAAGAGCAAGGAAAAAGAACAGATAACAAGTTTTTGATTGTTTTGTTTAATGAGTTACCTAGTTATATTGAGCAAGATGATGAGATAATGCTTGTTTTGTTTAATGAGCTACCTTTGTATGTTATTGATGAAGAAGAAGATACATCTATAATAACTCAATAATGATTTTAAAACATCATCAGAATACAAATTATGTTGACCTCAAGGTGTTGATTCATCAATATTATGTTTTCTCTATCTTGGTCTCCCCTCCTCTCTCTCTCCATCTTTCTTTATCTCATTTATCTATTGTCTCTCCCTCTTAGTATCTATCTCTCTATCTCACTCTCCTCCTCTATTAGGTGTGTCTCTCTCCCATTCCCTTGCTCTCCATCCCTCTCTCCCTCTCTAGGGACATATGGTATTCTTAGGGTTCATATGGTATCCTAGGGATCCATACATGTGTCCTACGGGGTCATAGGACACCATATGACTTGTAACGATACATAAGATGTCATATGGAGTCCTAAGGGGTCATAGGTTGTCTCAATTTAAATATGTTAGTGCACTTCCCCTTCTTGGTGATTTTGGATCTTGGTGTCTCAATTTAACCATTGGAGGTCACCTTAATTGGTGGAAAGAGAGGGAGAGAGGGAGAGAGTGAGAAAGAGAGTTAATGAGAAAGGGAGAGAGGGAGGGGGAGGAGAGAGGGAGAGAATAAGAGAGAGATACACCTGAGAGAAGGGGAGAGTGAGATAGAGAGGATGAGAGGGAGAGACTTTAGAGATAAACAATGGGAGAGAGAGAGAGAGAGACTTAAGTGAAAAAGAGAAAGGGAGGGGGGGAGGTAGGGAGAGAGTGGGAAAAAGATACACTTGACAGAGGAGGAGAGTGAGATAGAGAGATAGAGGTAGAGAGGGAGAGAGACTTAAAAAAGAAAGAATGGGAGAGAGAGAGAGAAGATTCATGGAACATTGTTTAGGCACATAGAGTGTTGATGGAAGATTCGACTAACATAGCGTGTTAGTCACTTTCGTTGATTCGCAGACGGCATGGCCACCATTTTCTTTTGCCTCGCGAAATAGAAAATTCGACTAACATAGCGTGTTAGTAGATTTCGCTGATTCGTGGGCTGCGTGGCCACCATTTTCTTTTGCCCTACAAAACCTGTGAATTAGACTAACATGGCATGTTAGTCGCTTTCACTGATTCACGAACTGCATGGCTACCATTTCTTTTTCCTCGCGAAACAGTGAATTCGACTAACATAGTGTGTTAGTCGCTTTCGCTGATTTGTGGGCTGCGTGGCACAAACGAAGTGACTACTTTCTTTCTAATAATGGGGGGAATATTAATTTAGTTTGAAAGCTCCCATTTTGGCTTACAAGCGAGAGAAAAGAGTTTGAAAAAATCAAACTTTGAGCGGGATTACGGATGATGAAAATGGTAACCAGTAACGACGAAGCAGACGGGTCAGAGGGGCCCACACTAGCCACTCTAAACGGTCAACGCTTCGAGTGCATTCTTTAAGCCTTTCTGTCAACTGGAAAATGACAACATGCCTCCAGATCAGCTTGATGGTGGGTCCCAGAACGTGACTCATCACATTATGGGAGGGCATGGGAGGGATGTATGTCAATGGACTCTGGATGCATGTCATTTGTATGACAGTTCACTTTTGGAGCCAGAATAGACGCATCCATCTTCTTGTCCATGTTTTAAGGGAGCCTTTTTAGGAACTCTTCAATTAATATAGAATTGTGTAGATCATGTCTTTGAGAATATGGAAATTAAAATTTGGTTACAATTCTTAGTGTTACAAAATATAAATAATTTATAACTTGAACATGTTCCTTTGATCCTTTGTGTTTGATTGCTATATATATACTCTTTTTATTTATCATTTCATATCCAGCATCTAGTCTTATAGTGTATTTTAATTTATTGTAGGCTATAGTTCAATGCAACCAAAAAAAATCTTTAATCTATAACCCCTAATACAACTATATTGTCCATCCAAAGATGCTTAAATCTAATACATTGTTGATTCATTCTAGACACCGGATCTTCTTTTACCACATTAGAGAAAAAACGTACAATATTCTTGTAGATTTCAAAACAGTTCTCTTTCAAAAAAATTCACACCAGGAAAAATAATCAAACATTTCTCGACGCATGCCATGAAACACACACTACTTTGATGCCAGAAAACTCACAATTAATATATTTTTTATATTAAATATCGAGAGACCAAAATAAGGAGAGTTTATACAAAAACGAGGATGGGAGGCAAAGCCTCAGCCATTAACCAATGGGATTATCCGACTGAACAAAGACAACCTCCTATTGCAGAATCTCATCTTGGTTTTCCATCCATGTTGTCCATCCTTGTGGCCCTTCCATCCACACCACCTACTTCCACTCCAGGACTTGGGTAAACATTTTGAGCTTATCAAAGTAGGGACCTCTGTTGTCCCTGAGTTCCTTGATCAGTTTCTTTAGAGCCTCATCGAATGCAATCTGGTTCTCCACAATTCTAGCCCATTCAAAGCCATCCTTCATCTCATATATGAACATGGTTGCCCGACCATCCCTGAGGAAACGCAACAGCTTCTCCCTCTCAACATTCATCAAAAAACATACCTGCACAGCAATTTTATAACGTGCGAGTTTCTTAAAAAACCCAGTAAGAGTCCAATCAGTACCTTGGAATTTTTCCTCATTTCTAAGCTTCCAAATAAACCAAAGTATGAAAGAAGAGAGAATTTGCCAAAATAGGTTAGCATCCTTCTTGAGGCCATGAATGAATCCAGCAATAATATCAAGAGTACAAACATGTTCAGTAATGGAAATTCCAAACATCAACCAGACCTTTCTGGCAAAAATGCAGTAAAAAAAAGATGTGCTGCATAGTCTCAAGCTTCCTACATACAGAGCATAGATCGAAGGCACCAATGTTATTCCTAATAGGCAGTCTATCCAACATTAGTTGCCACTTGAAGCATTTGATTTTAGGGGGGATGGGGGACTTCCATAGTTTCTCAAATATTTTCTGCCAAGCAGATGTATTAAGGTCAACATACCAGAGGGAGTTAATATGATCAATCCCCGTGGTATCATGAGTGAGTAGTTTGTAGATAGACTTGGCTTTGACCTTGGAGAGGAGGGAGCCATCCTTCCATCGGAATGAGAGGTATCTGTGAGTGTCTACATCAGTGTTCCTAGGAAGATCTAGACAAGCACAAGCGTTTTTAATCATATTGTAGGTTCTCTTATGTGAGGCAGGGAGGCCAAACTTATTACTAAGGTCCTCCCAGCTGATGAGATTATCATGTTCCAAGATGTCCATGAGGTATTTAATGCCTTTATTATACCAATTCCTAGTAGAGTAGCCTTGGGTTAAAGCGAGGAGTTTAGAGTTATGGTAGAGATTCCACCATATTGACCTTTCCCCATGCAGAGTATTATTACAGTCAATATTAGAGTTGGTAATAAGTTTATGCACATGCTCCCAGGCTTTCCAGATGGATTTAAACACCCAAGTGCCTTGAACAAACACAGAGAATCTGCCTACTATCATATCACTAAAGGGGAGGGCTTTCCAAGATTTGGCAGACTTGGGGATGCCATTTTGTATGTTATTTTTGACAAGGATCTTCCAGGGTTCTTGTCCTTCTAGGGCATGAAATATCCACTTGGCAGCAAGGGAAACTCCTTGTGTTCTGAGATCCTTAAGTCCCAGCCCACCAAGTTTCTTATCTATGTGGCACCAGAGCCATTTGACCACGTGGGCCTTTCTTTTACCCTTACCATCAGACCAAAGGAAGCGCCTGATAGATTTTTGGATCTCATAAACTTGGTAGTTACTGAACATCCAGACCAAGGAGTAATACAAACTATAGGAGGAGAGGATTTTTTGGTAGACTTGGATCCTACCAGCCAGGGATAGAATCCTATTGTCCCATTTATTAAGTTTTTTGTCAATCTTTTCTCTGACCCAAATCCACATATCCTTGAGAGAGGGAGAGATAGAAAAAGGGATACCGAGGTACCTGACTATTTTATTGGGTCCTCCCCATGAGTATCCAACCTGCTAAAGCCAGTCCGGGGGTTCCTCGTTCCACCCAAGCATGATAGACTTGGAATTGGAGATACGAGCACTAGAGGCTCTACCAAAGGTTGCAAGCTTTTGATTGAGGGAGTCAATGTTATGCCTAGAGAGCTCCAAGAAGAGCGCAATGTCATTAGCAAATTGTATGTTGAGCAATTCAGAGTCATCTGGCATCTTAATGCCATGAACTTTAGGGGATAGGGTATCATCTCTTAGGAGGTAAAAGAGGGCGTCTGAGGCTATGACAAACAAAGCAAGGGCGAGGGGGCAGCCCTGTCTAATGGATCTAGAAATAGGAATAGACTGGGAAAGTGATCCATTAACTTCAACCAGGGTGGAGGCATCTTTTGAGGAGAATTTGGACATATTTACAGAACTCGCTAGAAAAACCAAAGGCTTTGAGCATCATGAGGATGAAGTCCCATTCCACCCTATCATAGGCCTTCTCAAAGTCTACAAGGAACATGGCAGTATCTTGATTTGAAGTTTTGGCCCATTCCATAGATTCTCAGCTAGTGACAAGGATCTCCAAGATATACCTTCCCTTAATGAATCCTGTTTGGGTAGAGCAGATGAACTTGGGAAGGATCTTCTCAAGGCGAGAGGCTAGGGCTTTGGCCAAGATTTTATAAGAAACGTTGAGGAGAGTAATTGGCCTCCAGTTTTTTATGAGGGCTTTGTCCCCATCTTTTGGGATAAGTTTAACAATGCCCCTATTGATGGACTCCCCGAGGGTGCCACTATCAAATGCTTCGGTGTATATGTCATAAAGGTCTTTGGTGACCCACTCAATATTGGTTTTGTAAAACTCAGCAGGAAGTCCATCAGGGCCTGGGGCCTTATCATCCTTGAGGGCTTTAATGGCATTAGCAATTTCTGTCATAGAGATTTTGGTCTTGAGAGGAAGAGCTTCAGCCTCAAAGATTCTTTTTGGGATAATGTTACTGCACCTATTTCTAGCCTCTTTTGAGGCTTCACTATCTTCCGAGGTAAAGAGGGTTTTATAAAACATTTCAAAAGCATCTTTGATCTCATTGATGTTCAGGAGTTCCTTATCCTCAACTATGATTCTGTCAATTTTTTCTCTATTTTGTTTTTGTTTAAGGAGATTGAAGAAGACTTTAAAGCCTTTATCTCCAAATTTGAGCCAATGATTACGTGCTCTGATTAGGGCACCCTTGGTTTTGACCTGTTGATGTTTCCTAAGAATGTCTCTAGCCTGAGCTACCCATTCCGCCAAGAAAGAGGAGGAAGGATGTAATTGTATTTCATGCTCCAAGGAGTGGAGCCGATTAGTGAGAGTTTTTTCCACAAGCCTGAGATCCTTGGCTTTCTTCTGGCCTATAGTTTGGAATATTTTTTGCCAAGAGGAGACATTTCTGTTCCATCTGAGGGTGTGGGATTGGGGATGTTGAGAGTGCATACAAACAATTAATATTTGGGTTTAAAGGGATATAAAAATCATGTCTTGAACTCAAGAATGTAGGAGCTCTAAAACCTCGATTTTGTGAATAGATCAAACTAGCATATACTTTGGCAGGGTTTCTTAATTTTCCCTCCAGCTCAACTCATTTTTTCTTAATGAAGTTATTGACCACATAACAGAATTTGTGTAGAATCTTGAGGTAAGTCACTTGCTATGGGTTGTCTTGGTGTTCAAAGAGTTTATTTTCTTTTTTCCTTTCAACGCTGTCGTTTTTGGTTTGTCCCATTTTAAATTAATATCTACTTTAATAGGGTTTTGTAAAATTTCCTGTTTTAGAAGCTCTGACTGGTTTCGATAGTTCTCTGAGAGCATTTACATTAGATCCTCTATTGGCGTCTGCTCAAACGTTAGCTTAAAGTCCCATAAATAATTATCATCAGCTCTAAAACAAATGACTTCTTCAGCCCTAAGAATAATAATCTTTGTCAGCCCTAAAACAAATATTTAAATACGTTCGAAGTTCAAGCCTCAAATACTTAGAGTTTGGTTATTGAAGAAGACAAGGGCGTGCAAGAGAAAAGGACAATGTCATCCTCCTCCGTATGAAACATTCTCTTTCATAGTTGTTAAAAGCTAGCTATTAATTTGTGTGTCTTCCCAGCTAGTAATCGTAGTTTTCACCAATATTTGTTATCCAAGATTTGAAATCTGCAGAATGAATAGGTAAATGCTTTATTTTAATGTGTGGTTTTAAAGCTTGGCATGCAATTAGACTAACATATCCATGCCATTTTTTCTTTTATGTGAATAGAAAATATTAAACAGAACATTTGTACACTATGTTGTCTATTTAGACAATGGCATACAATTGATCGTAACTGGAAGGGCATGCTCATGATCCTTCAACATGTGCAGCTATGGATTAAATTTGACAGTCGACCCCTTCAAAGGTGAATTGCGAGTTTCTTGTTAAATAACTAAGCATCAAAGTTAGATTATGCATTTTGACCCTTCATTGCGCAAGGATTTTGGTTACCTAATTGTTATGATAGTTTAAACTTAATTTCTGCCTTGTGATTGATGCTATTACAGCTCCTACTTGGTTGATCAAGGTCATCTACCTTCTTGGGTTTATCAGTTCATTAGCTTATAGTTTCTCTTCACATAGAATAAATTGTGCCTTGGGAGCTATTTCATGTTAATTGTTATGTTTTTGTTGCTGAGAATTAAAAAAAAAAACATTGTAGCTTGTTTAGAAACTAACAAGTTAGACCATTTCTTCAAATTTGTTCTTTTGCATTTGTAGAGCACAAGTAAGCCTTAATATAATAGATCACAAATATACTTTAGTTCCTCTACCTGTTCAAATTATAAATCCAACAATATTCTAGCTAATCACCAAATATAGACTTGCATTAGATATATAGAAAAACCCACAAATATATTGTAGAAAAGCAGTAGTTAAAATAAACGGAAGCAGAATAACCCTGAATTGTGCTTGTTTGTATGAGCTTCTTTGAGTCAAAGCAGGCTATGTGAAGAGTTTACCCACAATCAACATATATGTCCATAATATTGATCAATTACTTCGTACAACTACCATCTCTAATGGTCAAGCCTATTTACACATGACAAAACAATGTTTCAATGAAACTATAAGACAATCACAATTTCATCAAATGTTGTAGAACATACAAAATGCAAAACTAAGTTAAGAAGATGCTTAAATTATAAGTTGTATATGTTCATATTCAGTTTTTTTCCACATTTTCAAGATCAAATCTATAGCAAAAGCAATAGTCTTTCTTCCAACTTTTATCTGCCCTTCAATCCAAAACATATCTTGCTATCTAAGTAACCACAAGTGCTAGTTTATTTATATTAATGTTTCCAAAACATATCTTGCTATCTAAGTAACCGCAAGTGCTAGTTTATATTAATGTTTCCAAAACATATCTTGCTATCTAAGTAACCGCAAGTGCTAGTTTATAGTAATGTTACCGGTCTGTACCCAGATTAGTAATTTCCCATTATTATTCCAGCACACGCTAAACAGGTGGAAAGTTAGCACAAATTTCTTGTCAGAACGGTGTACGCGCACTCTGCGCTTTACAGAATGCATTCCAGGCTCTCTGGATGTGAGCTGCGCTTTCACGCAACTTTTATGCCCAGTGAACGGGGAATTAAAACGGTTACCAGCAAAGTAAAACGGCGAATAAAAGAGAAAATCTGACGGCTGAAGTCGTTTCAATCGTCTTGCTTGCTTTTGACTGTTAATGACCGAAAATATCTCGGCCGCTTTCAAAGACGGACACGGCTAATATGTTCAGGACTCGTCAGAAACACGAAGAAGGAACTTTCAATAACGACTTTTGAAATGCCTCTTTCTGCGTATTTTCCATGCTCATCTTAGAAGCTATAAGCGTCTTGCCTGCACTTTCTTCGTACAATGTAGAAGCAATTATACAAACACGGTTGTTTTCGGAAATTTGTATGCGTTTCTAGAATGTCGGGCGTCGAGGGTGCTCTGATTGGAGTAGTATTTCAAGAGGCCTCCACAGTCTTGAAGAAAGGCGTTCCGTACATAATTAGGGTTTTCAGCAATGCTGCTTGCAAAAAACTCAAGGAAATCCTGAGTCGCTTGAAACCGATCGTGGATGAGATGTGCGAATTGAGTTTGAAATCTTCATCGGAGAAATGGCTGATGAGCATTCAAGAGTTTCAGGGGAACCTTGCCGATGGCCTCCGATTGGTAGAGGAATGCGAGAAAACCAGCTGTAGCAGGATCCATAAGAAGTTTAAGTATGCAAATAAGATTCAGAATTTGGAGAAGCTTATTCGTAATTTCATCAATAACATTCTCCTGCCCAATATGGCATTGAATATAATTAAACTGCCCGATTATTCGTGCCAAATGAAAAATCTGAGTGATGATGTTAAAAATGTTGCCTCCACCATTGACGCACACCTCCATGAACATAGTTCGATTCGGAGGACAATAATTGAGAATTCAGGGGCTAATGTAGAGCAGCAGGAAAGGAGCCTCTGCGTCCCGAATACACAAAACTACTTAGTGGGCATAGATGAGTTTTTGATGGAGTTAAAGGAGCTTGTGCTGGACACAGAGGTGAGCGTGGTTGGGATTGCAGGATTGAGCGGGATAGGAAAGTCCACACTCGCGTCAGCCCTTTGCCATCATGATCAAATCAAAGGTAGGAACAGCTTTTTCCTGAACCCATTTCTTATCATATAAATCTAGCAATTGATTTTTCCGAATTCTGTATTAGGTTCACTGTGCCCTGCTCGCTGATTCCATGATTTTAGGTATTTCGCCTGGTAATTTTGAACATAATAAATATGTTGAGTTCTGGTGAGAGGAGAAAAATGAATCTTTATGACATTTCTCATGGTTTGCAGAACACTTTAGAAAGATAATTTATATTCCCGTTTCAAAAAGTCCAAACATCATTGGTATCCTGACGGACATGTGGGAACGCATTGTTGGTGTCCCCAAATCTGGTTTCAGTAACTATGAGGTATCACATAACCAATTACAATGTTATATAGACTCTAGCAGAAATCAACCAACCCTGGTAGTATTGGATGATGTCTGTTCTGAGTCCGACCTTCAAAAATTATTATTTAGAGGTGAACAGTACAAGACATTAGTAACCACAAGGGATGAAAGAATTCTCAGACAAGGTGAGCCCAAAGCACGCCTTTACCAGTTGCCTCTATTGCAAGAGAAGGATGCCCTGTCACTCTTCTGCCACTGTGCCTTTGGCGAGCCTAAGATTCCGACTACGCATGATAGAGATTTGGTCATAAAGGTAATCGGCCGAACGGAAATCTAGATTATATCTGTGCTTAATTCTTTAATCTGGCAACGTATAAAATCGTATTCCTGTATGAATAATTCTTCGTGTACAGGTACAGGAAGAGTGTAAAGGATTGCCAGTGGCTCTTCAAGTAATTGGTAGATCTTTGCGTGATAGAGACCCCATGTTTTGGAGAAGTGCGAAGAATAAGCTCTCAAGAGGAGAAACTATATCTTCTTATCATGAAGACCTCAATGAACGGCTGAAAATGGCATGTATAGATGAACTAGAGGATAATGAAAAGCAGTGCTTTTTAGATCTAGCTGCTTTCCCTGAAGGACGAACCATTTCTGCAAATGCATTGTTAGACATTTGGGTGTATGTACGTGGAATGGATTGGGACAATGCTTTCGTGCTCTTATGGGAATTTGCAGATCGCGGACTAGTAACGTTGAAGAGAGATCCGTGGTAAGGGCATTGTTACTTTGACAAGTTGTTTTCTAAGTTCACTGTGTTTCGTTTGCTTGATTATGATATGGAATTACCTTGATAGAAGAAGGTTTAATAATAAAAGAAGAGTTCAGCCATACCCTATAAAAGTTCGAAACATCTCCCTTTATTTATGTATAGGTTTAGGACTTTGAGAATTTACGATAAGTAATCTACAAGGAAACTCCACCCGAATTTATAAAACAGCTGTTCACCCGAATTTATAAAACAGCTCTTCGTTTGGAAAAATAAAAAATTAGTAAAGAGGTTTTAATACTCAACGTATTTGTTGGAAAAGGAGTTATATTTGAACTAGAGATGTACCTGTCATCAAGAGGGCTGATAGTTCCAATAGCAAAATGAAGATTCTGGGTTCGATTCCTTGTCGATCCATATAAAGTTTACCTATATATTAGAGTCCAAATCAACAGATTCAGGTCAAGTTAGGATCCCCAATCACTTCAATTTGATTCAAGGAAGGGTATTTCAAATGAACCATATCCAAATAAAAAATGGATTGGTCAGCAAGAAGATTGGAAGCCTTGTGATAGAATGCCCTGCAGCAAATAGGAGGTCTTAGTTTGGATTGCGGACTGATCCTACGTTTGACAATATTTTGTTTAAATCTGATGACAGGAGCCCCAGGATAGCTGATGGCAGGGCATATGGACTATCCTTTTCCCAACATGATGTAATAAGGGATTTGACCCTGTATTTGGTGAAACAGGACAATAAGATCAACTGCAGTAGGCTGTGCATGCCTGAAAAGCGTGACGACATTCCTTCAGAGTGGCAAAAAGTTCATCATCTGAAGCTAAGATTGTTTCCATTCATACAGGTGATGCTCAAACTAGTATATTATATTGTAGTATGCATACTATATCCCTTTACTTTTCGTTCAAGCTCCAAAACATTGAATATCTGTCAATTCATATTGTGTGAAAATATTGATTGATGAGAATTTCAAAGACTAAATAGTACCATTGGTACCAATATAGGCACAATGGACGAAGAACGATGGCGACAAATGGAGTTCCCTGAGGCAGAAGCTCTAGTTTTGTATTTCACCGCAAGTAGATATTGCATTCCAACATTTTTGGGCACAATGAAGGAACTGAAGGTTCTGATAATCAATAACTACAGTGCACGAAGAGCCACACTCAGAGGACTGAATGGTTTTGAAAAACTTTCTCAGCTGAAAACTCTTCAACTTGAAAGGTTGCTAGTTCCACCCCTGTATGAACACTTCAATTTTCTGAAGAGTCTGGAGAAGCTATCCCTGAGTTTATGTGAGGGTCTTGGTAACATGAGTAGATTAGATGAGAGTAAATTCTTCAACTTTCCAGGGCTCTCAGAATTTAATGTGGATCACTGCAGTGATTTGGAGGAGTTGCCAAGAGGAATTTTCTCTTCGAATTCCCTAAAATTGCTGCTGGTGAGAAACTGCCATCAGCTTTTAAAATTACCTGATGAGCTCGGAAAGCTTGAGAGGCTAGAGGTGCTAAGCTTGTGTGCATGTGCACGTTTGGAAGTACTGCCATATTCTATCCAGAGTCTTCAACAATTAGAAATCCTTGACATCTCCCAGTGCGGGAATTTGAAGGTTTTTCCTGATAAATTTCACGAACTATCCAGATTGAAAAAGGTGGACATGAGGGAGTGCTCTAAACTCCCAGAGTTTTGCAGAATGCTTGGCAAACTCGGATCTCTTAATCATGTGATTTGCAGTGAGAAGAATGAGAAGCAGTTGAAGCCTTTAAGCAATGGCAATGTTAATGTTGAAGTTGTTGAAGAACAGTTCGGTTTAGACTGGCTTTACAGTTGGTAATTGCAGGAATCTATGGATGATTATTTTCCTATTTATTTGTAATCTGAACAGGGTTTGTGCTAGTTTCATGGTTATTATTTTTTATGTGATTAATATTGATTGAATAATTTATTTTATGTTGACGATTATTAGCTCTCAGTTGTTCAATAATTTATTCTATATTCTGATGCTCCATTGCAGTAATTGTTTTTTAATCTAAATTATATAACTACTGTTCAGGTATATTAATATTTTATAATTTTAGACTTCTTGAAGTGGGAATATAAATCATCTTCTTGTTAAAATGTTCTCAAAATAATTAGAAAGTTTAGAAAGATTATTTCTCCCCTTCTAATAAGACATAACATATGTATACTGTAAAAAATTTCAAGGCAAAATCCCCAAAATCATTGAAACAGGGCATAGTGAGCCCTGTACATTATTCAGAAACATCAATAGGTAGATTTAGATTATTGGAAAGCGATGCAGGGAAAAGCTTTTTGTTACTTTCCATAAAGTTGCGAATGTTTAGTTTTTCTTCCTTGAAGACGACATTGAGTATTACGCAGAAGGGGCAAGCAACTCAGGTGGAAGGGTAATCAAAGCACCGAGAGTGCAAATTGGGGGTGCTTAAGATTGCAGAATTTTTAAGGTATTTTAATTGTTAGAAATAAAGTTGTCTTATCAGAGTAAGGATCCAATAATGATGTGGCTTATTTGCGTCTCTCATATGTGAGAAAAAACGAATTCTTTCTTATTAAGCATTGACTCTTTGTCTATTTAGACAATCTTCTATTCTCCCATTTTCTTGCATGTTTGCCAACTTTGAAATAGTTTCAATGGATTGGTGAAGTTGAGCCATTTCATGTTATGGATCTGCAGTCGATAGGATGCAAACAGACTCTTGAGAATTAGGAGATTGAGTGCCAACGAACTTCCAAAAGTAGGAGATGATTTTTCTGATTGGACCGTTGTTAACTTTCAGTAGTTCACTTTGGAGTTAATTACTCTGTTTAAGACTCTTGTGGCTTAGCAAGTTTCATAGGAGTTAATCTAAGAGTAAATTTTTTATTGTATGAGGTAATTTCGGAGTTAGCGGATGAATAAAAATGATAACAAGAATTGTATGACCAAGTTTATAGAGACGTAATTTTCTTGTTTAGAATAATGAATAAAAAAAGAGATTTCAAGATTTTAATTAACATTGTTCAATGTATGGGTTTTGGTAATGCTATTTTAGTAGATATGGTGTATACTTATATATTGTAAGATTTGATGAAACATTGTATGATATAGATTATTTTATTAATATTTGTCTCTATTAAAATAAGTTATGTTTTTGACAACGTGCAAATCTTGTTTTAAAAGAATAGTAGAACAAAGACAAAAAATAATAGCAGTCAAGATGTTTAAAAGAATAATGAAATCAAAGAGATCAATTCTAAACAATGATTGATCCGGTCATATGTATATTCACATATAAAAAATCAATGCTTGATTTTTATTCTTTAAAATTTGGTGTCAACTATTACTATTTAAAAATATTTGTGAGATTTTCAATTATTTCTAGCTGATTGGTTTTGAGTTTCTCAAATTTTTATTTCAATTCTTTTAATTTTGTATATATAGAAACATAAATTTTTCACGGTCCATAATGTTCTGGTTATTGTATATATAGGGTTTGTTTCATCCATTTATGTTAGCTGGTTATATTCCTCACAAGGTTTCTAGGTACCTACTAAAACCAGTTATTTTCTGAAATCTTTGTGGTCTCCTTCCTTGTTTGAGAATGTCATTGTGCAAGGTGATCTTGCCAACAAAAGGTTACATGATGCCTTTCAAAACCTACTGGTAGTTCTTTGTCTCTTGGCTAGTTTGGGTCCAATACAAGGGTTTTTATTTTCTTTATGATGCGAGGTTCCTTCCTTAAGCCCTATGTTCTAATTATGTGAAGCTTTGTTGAGGTGGGACCCTTGTACTTGCCAGTTGGAGGCTCGAGCCAAAAGATTCTCCTTCAAAAAAGGGTCTTATCTTTTTTGTCATTCTAGTTGGGTTTTGTAAGATCCGCCCTTCCACCACCACCATTTTGTTTTTAATTACACCTAGCATCCATTGCAAAATTTATCAAATAATCATCTTTCATTTATTATAGTGTCAATTCTAATACTCGTACATTCACCACAATGGTGGCAACCCAATGACACAACATTGTTATATACTTGCAATCAAAATATTAGCCTTCCGTAATTAGGGTCATTCCCAAACCCAATCCTAAGCCTCGAGGATTCACTCCTAATGATCCAACCTATGTATCTTCTCAAAGGGAATCGAAGGCTTTGTAGTTAACATTTAGAGAGAGTTTTCTCTCTTCCCTTGATGAGATCTTGATCCCTTTCTAAAACTTAACAACTAATTAAGTGAAACTATTAACCTTGTCTCATTTCAAGAAGAGATACACGTTGCCATCAAGTGTTAGTTCCATAACCAAGAGTACCTGATGATTGGTGTTTAATGTGGACATATACACACAAGGGTCATATCACATCTCCTAAACTCGGTGATTATCAGAATCATGTATACACAAGTCCAATTATTTCCTAGACATTACAAGTCCACATGATGGCTAGCTCCAGCATACATCACATACCTAAGTAGCTAACACATACATCACATAAACATTAGTGATTTTCTCATATAAGCATTATAGATGACGGTGACTGACTCATGTATATAAATCAAAAGATATAATTGATTGGCTCATTTACAAGCTTCACGGATAACTGACTGGTTCATATTCATGCATCACAAGTTAATAGTGACTGGCTCCTATACATGCAACAATAGATAATAGTGATTGACTCAAGTAAAAGCATCACATATAATAGCGACTGGCTCATATAGGCATCACAAAAATAACATGATTGACTCATCCTCAATGGCTAACTATATCCTGTCCATAGTACATCCTAGATAGAGAAGGAATGTTGGTGAACTATGCACTACATCGTGGGTCACATTCTTCTCCTTGGTCATTTGCACTAGCGGAACAGGGTCAAGTATACCATCAAACAACCGGGAAGAGGATTCACTGCATCCCATATTACACCACGAGTCTATCCTCAGTCCCAAGGATTTCCACAAGTAGTGAACCAACCCAGCTCCTTGGATTCTAACTTCACTAGCCTGTAGGCCACTAACAACAAGTCTATCCATCCAAAAAGAAGTAGCTTCCGACATATACCACGTATTGACCTTAGTGATATTGTTAGCTATCTTCTTCACAATCTCATGTAACACCTGGCATCGATCACCCCCATGCTAGTTGACTGCCAGTGAACCCTCCCAATACGACGGTTAGCTCATATTACCGCTACCCGCATGGTAAGGTAACTATCTATGCAACCATTACCGTATCAAATCCCGAATAGCCCTTAGCAATCCTTCACCTTCGTGAACCTAGTGAGTGCTGGTTGATCCAACAATATAATAGTAGCTCTAGGCCTCCACCATTGGCACGATCCAATGACTCGACCTGCTAACTGCTACCGTATCATGTCCAGGGTAGTCTAGGCAACATCACCTCCATGAACTAGGTGATCGCCAACTAATTCCTTGTAGTAGCCCAAACATTGATCATTGGCATGGTCCAATGATTGCTTATCTTTGCATAAATATCCCAGTGGTTCACTCTTGTGGGGGGGTCATACACATCAAGGTTCACATTACTAGACAAATAGATAAGTACAACACAATCAAGTAACTAAGGAGCCTATAACTCTAGGTTTAACTTCACAAACACATAATACAATTTAAAGAACCAACACAAGATGGCCTCATCTCATCCTGTACCCTTAAGCCATTACCAACTGTATGGTAGTCAACCCATGTTCACTTCCTTGAACTTGCTAATGAATGGCACATTACATAATATTATGTTTATTTGATTTTCTTAAATCTTTCATAATCTTTTAATGCCTAATCGGCCTCATCTGAAGTCTACTAGGGAGGTAAGGTCAAAACGTTAGGAACAACTATGAACCTTAGAGTTACTTCCCCTTAGACCCTACCCCCATGGATTTGAGGTCACAGGGGCATCCTTCACCCAAGGACCACCTACGTTCCTCGTTCCAAATGGGTCAAAGTTACACGTAGTTCTCCTACAAGTTCTCTCAAAGACACCTGCACTTAGGTTCCCATAACCAAGATTCCACCACAATTAGTAACACTTGATAGTAGCTAGGAAATCATAACCAACTCACCAAATTATAAACTTATACAAAGGATCTTCCAACAAGATTATCCTTTTCTCAACTCCATCCCACACTAATGTTATTCCCATTTCAACAAGAGCATTCATTAATACATTGCAGATATCTTTGAAGGACATATGATCATTGTTATATAATTGTTTAAGTATGATCAATGTTGGAATCCTACTTAAGGAGGCTTCCGAAACTATATCAATGGGACCAATCTACGCAATATATTAACCCAGTAATAATATTACCAATAATATACCTAACCTTCTAATTTGCTTTACCTTGTGATGCTACCCCATGTTCTTATATCAATCTAGATCCTAGATTGAATAATTTATTCATAATTGCAATATATATTGATTATGACCTTGATGAGACCACTAGCAAGGTATCAAGAGACGTTGCATAGCATGATATATATATAGGTTTTACCTCTTCATTCGATCACATCGACACTATCAACTTAGATGGCAATTTCTTCCCTTTCAATACACAATTTTAAGTTGTTTCCTTGCATCTATAATATCCTTCCTTCATTCCCATGAAAATTCCCGTACTAAGGATCTCTTATACGAGATTGATTGACATCATGTTCTCATGTTAAGACTTTACCCTCAAATCCCAAGTGAGTTACCTAGAGTGTCAAATTATAATACTTAAACTATGTTTAATACCATATGCTTATTTTACCACTAGATGAATATGACATTGCTTATATTATGTTATAACTACAAATAAATTTGGCACATCGACAATATACAATTAAGGGTCCTTCGAATTTTATGGCCCATCCTCACCGTTTAGAAAACCCATAGTATAACCTTCCCTCGACATAGATCATTATCTCAATTTAAATATCATCCCATTATTCAACATGAATATCCTGTACCAACATGGGAGCTTTTGAATAGGATATGGACACGCATCACAGCATAACGGTAGGGAGATTTTTGACAGATATTATAGTTCGATATGCCCTGGTTTTTGACATGTAGGAAAGGAAAAATGTGGAATTATAGACCTCGCACCTGTATTTGCTGAAAGAATGCTTCAATGTCTTGTCGCCTCATGGAATGCGTCGATTGCAAGAACTGCAGAAATAGATGTGGGATATGTAACAAAATTGCCTAATGGAGATGTGGTCCACTCATTGTCAAGATTGTGAGATACTCACAAACAGATTTAATGAAAAGGCTTTAGAAACTTTCAAAAAAATGTAGATAGCAGGCGTAAAGCCAAACTCTTTGGCAGTCACCTCCAGCCTCCAATTGTTTTTACAGAATACCTCAAAGAGATGTCATCTCATCGAATGCAAGGATAGGCAGATTTTGCAGACAATAGATTTGCTGGAAAGACTCAGAAACTTAAGGTAATTGCACCTCGATACCACCTCCCCCTCCTCCCACCTGGAATACGTCCATAAGGATATATATATATTTTCAAAACAAATGCTGCCAGATTTCTTTTCGGGTAGATTACACTTCCAGAACCCATGATTTGTTGAACAGGCTTTCAAAACTTACAAGCAAATGCAAATTAGTGGACAGTGCCAAAATTCCCTTTCCCCATCTCCTTCACCGTACTACGTTCGAAATCTTTAATGGATGGCCATACTTCCTTCTCCTACACGCCTTATTATTGGTCTACCTGTTCATGTAAATTGTCAACGAAATGATAGGAGTACCATTCCTGATTTATTACAAGGCCATGCTCTGCACTGCAAACAAGCATCCTCTCCTCTTTAATGCCTGTTGTCTCTCTCGTCCTCTCTTCAAGTTTCAAAATGTTTTTCTTTACTGTTCTCTTTTTTGTTTTTTAATTTTCTATTCATGCCTTTGACCACTTGGACGGGGATGTGACAGTTTGGTCTAGGTCCGACCTTCAAAACTTGCTATTTTATGGTGAACATTACAAGACTCTAGTAACCACAAGGGATGAAAGAATTATCCCACAAGAGTCCGGTGCATAGTCTTTTCCATTATCAGAATTGCAAGAGGAGGATGCCCTGACACTTTTCTGCTACTATGCCTTTGGCAGGCCTGAAATTCCAGAGACACATGATAAAGACTTGGTCAAACAGGTGTCGGCCGCTCTTCATATCTAGCTTCTATCTGTGCTTCATTTCAATCCTGCAATGTATTAAATAGCATTCCTGTGTCAATGCTTAAGTTTTCGGTTTTACTGATGAACAGGTACAGGTAGAATGTAAAGGTTTGCCAGAGGCTCTTCGAGTTATCGGTCGCTCTATGCGTCGACAGGAGGATCCCATGTTTTGGAAACGTGCAATCAATAAGCTCTCAGGAGGAGAAACCATATCTTCCTATCATAATGGGCTTTATGAAAGGCTCAAAACAAGTATAGATGTTCTGGACCATAATGCAAAGTGCTTTCTAGATTTAGCTGCTTTCCCAGAAGGACGAACCATTTCGGCAAATGCATTGTTAGATATTTGGGTGTATGTACATGGAATGGAGCCGGATGATACTTTTGTGCTTTTTGTAGATTTTGCCATCACACCAAAAGCACGTACTGTTGGTTGAGAGGGATCTCATCGTGTATATAGTCGCTACACCAACACCCCTCCACACGATAGAGCCAGATACAACCACATACCATGTAGGATTCATACCCACTACGTACCACATCGATAAGCCAAGCTTACGCGGATGAAGGGTCTAGGGCTAGAGGGACTCGAACTGATGACCTGCGCTCTAATACCATGTGAAATAAATGCAGCTGTAGCTGCACAATGTAGGATAGATCTGCTAGAAGAAAAAAGAAAAACAGAGTTTGCAGATAAAAAAATACAGAGTATAAAAACTGTGTTTGATATTAACTGTTGCAATACTATTTGAATTACAATATACAATCAGATGCAAAAGATCACCATAGAAACGGAGAAGACTGAAATCAGTAGCCTTAATTCAGGCAGAAAACAGTGGATCTGAACAAAACAGAGCTCAGTGATCCATAGTCTGTGGTAAAGAACTGAATGTGTTGAAGTTGCTGTGATCCACAGTCAGCGGTAGTCGGACAATGAACTTGCAGTTGGAATTAACCACCAACACCCCCCCTTAATTCTAACAAAGGAGAACAGAAACGTCTAATAAAAGAAATGAGGAAAGAAGGAAAACCCAGTGGGATAAAACCTCCCCTCAAAAGAGACTAACATAATGAGAAAACTATCGTGGTACAGTTTCTTTCACCCCAAGAAGATCTCGGAGAAAGTGAAACTTCTGCTCAGTGAATGTCTTCGTGAATATGTCAGCAATCTGTTGAGACATGGGACAATACTGCAAATCAATGATGCCATCATGAATCAGATCTCGGATGAAGTGCATGTGGATCTCAATGTGCTTTGTCTGTTGTCGTTGTACAAGATCTCTACAAACCTTTAGTGTACTTTGGTTATCACACCAAATGATGATTGGTTGATGAAAACATATACCCAACTCAATGAGAAAATTTTGCAGCCAAAGAACTTGAATGGTAGCATTGACTGCACCTCAATATTCAGCCTTTGTGGATGATAGAGCAATGGATGATTGCTTTTTACTTGACCAACAAATGGGACCAGAGCCCAAACTGAGAACATATCCTGAAGTGGACTTGCGATCAATGCTATCACCAGCCCAATCAGAATCAGTATAGCCAATGAGATCCAAAGTACATCTAGCTGAATAATGGATCTCGTAGCTAAGGGTTCCTTGAACATAGTGAAGTATACACTTGGCAGCTTTCCAATGCAGTTCATGAGGCTCCTGCATGTATCTGGAAACAACACCCACTGCATATGATAGATCTGGACGAGAGTGAGTGAGATAAAGAAGACTCCCCACAAGCTGACGATAGAGTGTGCAATCAACCAATGGTGTATCTTGGCCATCCTCAAGCTTTACTTCGGACAAGAAAGGTGTGGGTGTTGGCTTACAATCACTCATGTGAAATCGAGCTAGAAGATCCCGTGCATACTTGGATTGAGAAACTTGGACACCTGATTCATTCTGGTTGATTTCAAGACCAAGAAAAAAGTTGAGGAGACCCATGTCTGTCATGGAAAATCTAGCATGCAAAGCTACTTTGGTTGCAGCAATGGCTCTATCGTGTGGAGGGGTGTTGGCTCTGATACCATGTAGATTTTGCCATCACACCAAAAGCACGTACTGTTGGTTGAGAGGGATCTCATCGTGTATATAGTTGCTACACCAACACCCCTCCACACAATAGAGCCAGATACAACCACGTACCATGTAGGATTCATACCCACTATGTACCACGTCGATAAGCCAAGCTTATGTGGATGAAGGGTCTAGGGCTAGAGGGACTCGAACCGATGACTTGCGCTCTGATACCATGTATATTTTGCCATCACACCAAAAGCACGTACTATTGGTTGAGAGGGATCTCATCATGTATATAGTTGCTATGCCAACACTTTTACATGAATTTGCAGATCGCTATCTCTTAACTTTGAATAGATATCACCGGTAAGGAGGCTTGTTACATTGGCTGGTCGTTTTGTAAATTTATTATGCTTCTTGTGCTTTATAATGGTATAGAAGTTAAAAATAAGAGTCCAGCGAAACCCTAAAAAGTTAGAATTTTCCCCCATTATTTTGGTTTTTAAGGATTCGAGCGGTCAATTTTACTAATTTACAAGCAAAGTCTACATTGAGGTGTAAAGCAGCTGTTCATTTGGGGAAAGGCAATGAGATCCTTAAATCAGAGTTTTGATATCATTTTCTTCATATTTGATGCCAGGAGGCCCAGTATCGTTGATGGAGCATATGCAATATACTTTTCCCAACATGATATTTGTTGAGATACATGTGTCTCAACCTTGCAATTTTTGGTAAATTGTTTCAAATGTAGTTGGGAGGTTTCCCATGTGTCGGTGCCTTGAAAAAAGGTATAAGAGTTGTTAAAAGATGCCTTGTCCATAGTATAATATAAGAGGGCCATTTTTAGAGATTATATGACACATTTCATGTTGGCTATGAGGGTCAAAAATAGGGGATAAGAGTTTGGACGTGAGTAACTACTTTTAACCTGGTTTTCTTATCTTGGAAAAACAAATGTCAAGGGTGGGCAACACATGTCATGGAGGTTTTGCCCATGGTATTGTAAAACCACAAGTGGTTTCCAAGTTGTAAAATTCCTATATAATGAGGGCTTGGAGAGGAGTTTGGATCATGGAGTTTGGTTTGCAAGGCTGGGTGCTAGAAGGATGCTAGTGAAGTCTCTCTGAGCTTGAGCTGAGGTGATGTTCTTGTAAGAACTTGCATTGCAAGTGTATTGTAATCTCTTGTTGATTTGTTAATATACTATGCAGGTTTTAGAGTGTGGGGTTTTTCACCTGTATGGGTTTTCCCCACGATAATCGTTGTGTTATGTGTTTCTTGTTTTACTTCTACTCTATTTGCTTCTTGTGATCTCTATGATAGATAAGTTTAAATTTGCAAAATCGTCCTCTCAAGATTAGCGTAGGAAGCATTTCCGCACACCTTTGCTTCCTTACAAGTGGTATCAGAGCCTGGCCAATTTTGGTTCTATTTGTTGGGTATAGGGTTTTTTGAGCTAATCAACGTTTGAGTGGGAGCTTGTGCAGAGTATTTCAGTTCTGTATTGCAGGATCGTAAAGATGGAAAGTATATCAGGGAGGATTGATGTAGAGAAGTTTTCTGGCACAAACTTTGAAATGTGGAAGCTGAAGATGGAAGATCTGTTGATTGATCAAGATCTATGGGATGCAGTCCATGAGAATAAGTCGAGGCCCGCAGATCCGACTTTAGCTGCACAATATGATGTAATGGATAGAAAAGCTAAAGGTCTCATAAGATTGTGCCTTGCAGACTCAATTTTGATTAATGTCCATGAAGAATCTACTACGAAGAAGCTTTGGAAGAAGCTAAGTGAGATCTACCAAGCAAAATCAATTGTGAATAAAATTTTCTTAAGGAAGAAGTTGCATTCCTTGAGAATGGAAGAAGGTGGACGAATTTTTGAGTATCTCGAAAGTTTTAATATGTTGGTGACTCAGTTGACCTCAGTTGGGGTACCAATGGATGAAGAAGAAAGGTGCCAAATCCTGCTATGTTCATTGCCAGACTCATGGGATAGCCTTGTGATGGCCATAGGGAGCACTGTAGTCATCTTGAAGATGGAGGATGTTGTTGGTTCTCTACTTTCTGAGGAGATGAGAAGGAAGGTTTCTCTGAATGCCAAAGAGGCTCTGAGTGTTCGAGGAAGACCAAAAGAAAGAGGCAAGAATGAAAAGCAGAATGACCATTCTAAGTCCAAGAATAAGGGGAGATCAAAATCTCCTGGTAAGTCCAAGGTAATTTGCTGGAATTGTGGAAAGCCCGGACATTTCCAAAAGGACTGTAAAGAAGAAAAGAAGAAAAAGAAGAAGAAGAAGCAAGATTCTGATTCTGAGTCTGAGAAGGAAGATGGAGATGCTTTTATTGCAGCCTTGGCCACTCGTGCAGGTGACAATGGATGGTTGATAGACTCAGGTGCATCTTTCCACATGACTCCTATTAGAAACTGGTTTAGTAAGTATGAAAAGTTTGATGGTGGTAAGGTGTATTTGGGTGATAACTCTTTTCTTGAGATTGTTGGTCGTGGAAGTGTTCATGTTAAATTTTCTGATGGTAGAACTAGAAGATTTGATGGTGTCTTGCATATCCCGAGACTAGCAAGAAATTTGTTATCTGTTAGCAAACTAATAGATGCGGGTGTGCATGTACAGTTTTTTGAAGTAGGTGTGAAAATGGTGAGAGGTGCTATGGTAATAGCAAGAGGAAGCAGAATGGGTACATTGTACCAGCTTGATGCATGCACAGTTGAGTGCAATAGCACTTCTGATAAGACTATGATACAGACTATGTTGGAAAAGGAGAGGGTGTCTCTTTCAGCAGATGGTCATGGTTTTTGGGTACCCAAGGGTGCTTTGTCTACCGAATCAAAGTTTCCTGCAAAGAAGACAATGTTGTGGCACTTGAGACTCAACCGCATAGGTGAGAAGGGTCTACGAACTTTGAAAAATAAGAACCTTGTTAATGGGTTGAATGATTGCAATCTTGAATTTGATTTTTGTGAGCATTGTATTTATGGAAAACAAAACCGTATTCAGTTTTACTCCAGTTCTTATAAGTCTTCAAGTGTTTTGGATCTAATCCATTCGGATGTATTTGGTCCAGTTGATGTTTCTTCTTTTGGTAAATCAGTTTATTATGTTTCTTTCATTGATGATTTCAGTAGAAGAACATGGGTTTATTTTCTTAAGAGTAAAGCTGAAGTTTTTAGTCGTTTCAAAGAATTTAAAGAAATGGTTGAGTTGCAGACTGGAAAGAAAATAAAATGTTTAAGGACAGATAATGGCGGTGAATATTGCTCCAATGATTTTGATACATTTTGTAAAGATTGTGGCATTAAGAGACAGAAGACAACTCCGTATTCTCCACAATAGAATGGAGTTGCAAAAAGAATGAATAGGACCTTGATGGAGAAGGCTAGGAGTATGCTAAGTGGTGCTGGTCTAGAACAAAAGTTCTAGGCTGAAGCTATAGCCACTACCTACTACCTGATAAACAGGTCTCCTACATCAGCTCTTGTTGATAAAATGCCAATGGAAGCATGGTCGGGCCACAAGCCTTCACTTAGTCATCTGAGAGTTTTTGGTTGTGAGGCATATGCTCATATGCCAAAGGAGAAGCAGACAAAATTGGATAACAAAGCTATTAAATGTATATTCATTGGATACAGTTATAGTGTGAAAGGATACAAGCTTTGGGATCCTGTTGCACAAAAGGTATTTTATTCCAGAAGTGTTATTTTTAGAGAAACTAAGTCTTCTTCTATTACAATGCAGCCAGAACAAAAGGAAGAAAAGAAAGATGTGATTCAACTGCCTGCTACACCTCAAAAAGTTGAATCGAGGCCCTTAGAAAGACAGGAAGTTGATGAGAGCTCTACGAGTTCTAAATCATCAAAGGAAGAAGAAGAACCTGAACCTGAACTTGTTCGAAGGTCTACTAGACAAAGAAAACCACCTAAAAGGTATGGATATTCTCCTGATGATTGGAGATGCATATTTGCTTTGAATGCTAATATTGATGAAACGAAATCTGTATAAGAGGCTCTTGGTATGAATGATTCAGAGTCCTGGAAAATTGCCATGGATGAAGAGATGGCAGCCCTTAAGAAGAATGACACATGGGACCTTGTACCATTGCCTGAAGGACGAAAGTCTGTTGGTTGCAAATGGGTGTTCAAAAGGAAGATAGGTTCAGATGGAAGAATTGAGAAGTACAAAGCATGTTTGGTTGCAAAAGGTTACACCCAGGTTGAGGGAGTAGATTATGGTGAGATTTTTTCTCCTGTAGCCAAAATGACATCCATTCGTTTCTTGCTTTCTATTGTAGCAGCTTATGATCTAGAGGTCGAACAAATGGATGTAAAAACTGCTTTCCTTCATGGAGATTTGGAGGAAGAAATTTATATGACACACCCAAAGCACTATGTGGTAAAAGGTAAAAGTAATTTGGTCTGTAAGTTGAAGAAATCCTTGTATGGTTTAAAACAAAGTCCTAGGATGTGGTACCAGAAGTTTGATACATATGTATTGAGTTTGGGGTTTGTGCGGTCTAAATCTGATCACTGTATATATTTCAAATTTGATGGTGATTGTTTCCTAGTTATTGCCTTGTATGTTGATGACATGTTGTTTATTGGGAAAGGAAAAGGTTTGATTACAGAATTAAAATCTCAACTCTCGGCAAAATTTGATATGAAAGATCTTGGTGCAGCAAGACACATTCTGGGAATGGAGATTGTAAGAGATAGACAAAACAAAAAGCTTTGGCTAGGTCAGAGTAAGTATGTTGGTACTATTCTGCGAAGATTTAATATGCAAGATTCTAGACCATTGAGTGTTCCTATTACAATGGGAACAAAGCTTTCTAGTTCACAGTGTCCTACATCCCCATTGGAGATGGAAGAGATGAGTCGAGTACCATACCAAAGTGCTATCGGAAGTTTGATGTATGCTATGGTTTGTACAAGACCAGATATTGCCCAAGCAGTGGGAGTTCTTTCCCGTTACATGTCTAATCCAGGAAGAGCACATTGGGATGCAGTAAAAAGAGTTTTTAGATACTTGCGGGGTACCGTGGAGTACTCTATATGTTTTCATGGAACAAGAAATGAACATTCCTTGGATATTAGAGGCTTTGTGGATTAAGACTGGGCTGGTGATGTTGATAGAAGAAGATCCACTAGTGCATATGTGTTTACATTATTTGGTGGTGCAATTAGTTGGATGAGCAAGCGACAGGCTGTGGTCGCTTTGTCCACTACAGAGGCAGAGTATATGGCAGCTACTCATGCCTGCAAAGAAGCCATTTGGCTTAAGAGATTATGTTCAGATATAGAGTTTAAACAGGGTGCAGTGACAATTTATAGTGACAGTCAGAGTGCAATCTACCTAGCGAAGAACTCGACTTTTCATGCCAGGACCAAACACATTGATGTACAATATCATTTTGTGAGAGATATGGTTGAGGATGGCAGGGTGAAGCTAGAGAAGGTAGAAACTTTGGTGAATGTTGCTGATTCATTAACTAAGCCTGTGAGCACAGAGAAGTTCAGATGGTGTTCAGAGTCTATGGGCCTCTTGGCCCCTGACTGTTGAGTCCATGGTAATATGGATCCCCTGACTCTTGCAAGGTATTCGACAAGTGGGAGAGTGTTGAGATACATGTGTCTCAACCTTGCAATTTTTGGTAAATTATTTCAAATGTAGTTGGGAGGTTTCCCATGTGTCGGTGCCTTTAAAAAAGGTATAAGAGTTGTTAAAAGATGCCTTGTCCATAGTATAATATAGGAGGGCCATTTTTAGAGATTATATGACACATTTCATGTTGGTTATGAGGGTCAAAAATAGGGGATAAGAGTTTGGACGTGAGTAACTACTTTTAACCTGGTTTTCTTATCTTGGAAAAACAAATGTCAAGGGTGGGCAACACATGTCATGGAGGTTTTGCCCATGGTATTGTAAAACCACAAGTGGTTTCCAGGTTGTAAAATTCCTATATAATGAGGGCTTGGAGAGGAGTTTGGATCATGGAGTTTTGGTTTGAAAGGCTGGGTGCTAGAAGGATGCTAGTGAAGTCTCTCTGAGCTTGAGTTGAGGTGATGCTCTTGTAAGAACTTGCATTGCAAGTGTATTGTAATCTCTTGTTGATTTGTTAATATACTATGCAGGTTTTAGAGTGTGGGGTTTTTCACCCGTATGGGTTTTCCCCACGATAATCACTGTGCTATGTGTTTCTTGTTTTACTTCTACTCTATTTGCTTCTTGTGATCTCTGTGATAGTTAAGTTGAAATTTGCAAAATCATCCTCTCAAGATTAGCGTAGGAAGCATTTCTGCACACCTTTGCTTCCTTACAATATTATGAGAAATTTGGCCTTGTATTTCGTGAAACAGGACAATAAGATTAACTATAGTAGGCTGTGTATGCCTGAAAAGCATGACGACATTACTTCTGAGTGGAAAGAAGTTCATGCATCTAAAGCTAAGATTGTTTCCATTCACACAGGTGACTGCTACACCAATCTATTGAATTCTCAAATCTCAAATCATGTGATCTGCTGTAAGAAAAATGAGCAGCGGTTGAAGTCTTTTTGCAGAGGCAATGTCAATCTCACGTTTGATGTTGTTGAAGAAAAATTCAATTTGGACTGGCTTTGGAATTGGTATTTGAAGGAATTTATAGATTATCATTTTCCCATCACGTTAATTGTGATTTGAATATGGTTTGTGCTACTTACGTGGTTATTATTTTTTATGTGACATTATTGACCGAACAATCGATTGTATGTTGGCTATTATTAACTCACACAATTGTTCAATGATTTATTATATGCTGTGATGACCCATCGAAGTGATTTACGTTTTATTTAAACTATATAATAATTATTATAAAATAAATGTTTTTAAGATATATTGACATTGAAAAGTACAAAAAAATGGAAGTAGGTTTAGTAATTATTTTATAGTGTAAAGATATATTAGATGGAATATTAGTGATACTTAGTCATTTTAAAATAGAAAAGTTATATTTGTGTTGATTTGAGAAGTCTAGGATTTTTTTTTGTTACTTGTGAGATAAAATAAAATAAATTATATATGAGGAGATTAGGTTTGGAATCGTTTCCATTTCCAAAGGTTGTTCGATGGACAATTTTTCTGTCAGTTTCCAGAATCTATATCATAAGCCTCTTTGAGAGTTGTGAGGTGGTTGTTTTTTATATTCATTTATATAATTAATAAAAAGTTATTGATCTTTTTCCCATGGTTTTTCCCCAGTTGGGGTTTTCCACGTAAATTTGTGTTGTCCATTTAATATTGTTATTTTATTTATTTTGAGCAATTTTTTAGGTACTTGGTTGCACAAAATATTTAGATTAGGTATTTATTGGTTGCCTTGCTACCATTTATTCATAACAAATGGTATCAGAGCTCGCTAAGCCTTTGTTGCAGATTTGGTGTGTATAAGTTTTATTTGCAGGTGATTCAATGGAATCGGCGATAAGTATTGAAAAGCTTATAGGGGCAAACTTTAACATATGGAGGTCGAAAATGGAAGATATACTCACCCTCGAAGATCTATAGTTGTTGATTTAGGGAAAATCAAAGAAACGACAAAATATGTGTGATGAAGATTGGGACAAGTTGGATCGAAAGACAATTGCTACTATTTAGAAATCTTTAGCAAACACAATATACTTCCATATTTCACAAGAAAAGACAATTGCATCATTATGAAAAAATCCTTATGACTTATATGAACGAGATACGATAGCCAATAAATTATTTTTGATGAAAAGATTATTTAATCTCAAAATGAGGGAAGGAAGTTCAGTGACTGAACATTTAAATGAGTTGCACATAGTGTTGAATCATCTGACTTCATTGAAGATTGTTTTTGATGATGAGATTTGAGCTCTTCTATTCTTAAGTTCTATGCTTGATAGTTGGCAAAAATTAGTTGTCACCATAAGTAATGCAACACCAAAAGGTAAATTATCTTTTGAAGATTTTTCTAACAATTTATTGAATGAAGAAATGTGCAGGAAATCTATGGGAGAGGAAATGCCAAATATGGAGGCATTAACCCTGAGTGATTGTGGAAGGAAGCCATATAGAAATAACTCCAAGAGATCAATTTCTAGAGGCATCTCAAACTCTAGGCATGGAAGAATTACGTGTTGTCATTGTGGAAAACTTGGCCATATCATAAAACATTGCTGGAAATTAGAGGAACAAAAGGAGCAAAAGGTAGTTAAGCATAATGAGGAAACTATTGTTGTCCTGTCAAAATGAGAGTTATTACTCTTTGTACATTATGAGGATGTATGTCTTTCTACTTCTAATTATGATAGTGATTGGATTTTAGGTTCTGGAGCCTCCTATCATGTTACCCCAAGCAAAGAAAATTTTATTTCTTATAGATCTGGTTTTATGGGTAAAGTTTGCTTGGGTGATAAGAGTCTTTGTAATATTAAAGGAACATGAGACATTCTAATAAAAACATAACATGGTTGTAGTCTATTTCTTACACATGTTAGGCATGTACCGAAACTTGGAATGAATTTGATTTCATCTGGAAAATTAGATGATGAAGGCTACCATACAATGTTTGGAAAAGGAGGATGGAAAATTATAAAAGGTTCACTGGTTGTTACAAAAGGGAAGAAAATAGGCTCTCTCTACAGATTGAAATCGAATTTGCAAAGATTAGACATTGTTGATATTGCAAAGGAGGAGTCTGGAGCAAATTTATGGCACAAAACACTTGGCCACATGACTGAAAGAGGCTTAAAAATTCTTCCCAAACAAAAGCTTTTACCTGGAATAAAAGGTATAAAATTTAAATTTTGTGAGCATTATGTTATGGGTAGACAGAAAAGGGTATTATTTATAAGAAATAGTCCTAAAAGAGATACAAAAATATTAGATCTAATACATTATGATGAATGTGGCCCAATTAATGTGAAATCAATAGGAGGAGCAATTTATTTTGTAACTTTTATTGATGACGCATCGAAGAAGGTGTGGGCTTATCCTATGAAGAGAAAAGATTGGGTTTTAGAAATTTCATGTGGTTGTTGAATGAGAAACTATCAAATTGCTGAGATGTATTAGAATAGATAATGGTGGGGAATATTGTTTGAAGAGTATTGCAGTAAGCATGGAATAAAGCACATTAAAAAAGTTCCACATACCCCACAATAAAATTGAATAGCTGAAAGAATGAATTGAACAATAATGGAAAAAAGTAAGGAGTATGCTTTTAAATTCTAGTTTGCCAAAATATTGGGCAGAGGCTCTTAATATAGCTTGCTATTTAATATATCGTTCTCCCACGACTTCATTAAATGGTGGTTTCTTGAAAAGGTATAGATTGGTAAATATTTGCACTATACTCATTTATAAGTATTTGGATGTGAAGAATATGTACATATTCCTAATGAATAAAGGTCCAAGTTGGATGAAAAGTCACTTAAATGTATTTTCTTAGGATATACTGATAATGAGTTAGGTTACTGGTTGTGGGATCCTTTAACAAGGAGGATTATTAGAAGTAAGGATGTTATTTTTAATGAAGAAAAAATGTTTAAGACTATTGAAAATGGTGTGGAGAAGCAATTTATTGAATTTCCAAAAGTACAGGATAAACAACCATCATTACAAGAAGATAACGAACAATCCTTGCAACAAAATGAAAATCATGGACACCAACAAGAAGTACAAGAACAAATTCACAGATTAAGTAGGACACATAGGCCTTCACAAAGGTATTCTCCATTAGAGTATGTATTATTTACTAATGGAGGTGAACCTACTTGTTTTCAGGAAGTCGGTGAAGGTGAAAATTGTGTAAATTGGAAAGAGTCTATGGAAGAAGAGATAAAATCTCTACATGACAATGAGACACGAGACTTGGTTGAAAGACCAAAAGGAAGAAAAGTTCTAAAGAACAAGTGGGTGTATCATATAAAACATGAAGGAAAAGAAAATCATAAAATATTTAAAGCACGATTCATGGTGAAAGGATTTGAACAAGGACCGGGTATTGATTTTACCACAAAAATACCCCCATTGTTAAAATGACATCAATATGAGTAGTACTTGGTCTTGTTGCTGCTCTAGATTTAGAATTAGAACAATTAGATGTCAAGACAATTTTTTTACATGGAGATTTAGATGAAGATATTTTTATGGAGTAGACAGAGGGATTTATTGACAAAGGTAGAGAAAAATTGGTCTGCAAGTTAAATAAGAGTCTTTATGGGTTGAAACAAGCCCCATATCAATGGTATAAGAAATTTGATTATTTTATGGTTAATAATGGTTTTAAAAGATTAAATACAAATAATTGTGTATACATTAAAAGAAAAGAAAATGGCAATTTTAGTCTTATTATTCTATGTTGATGACATGTTGATTGCTGGAAAAGACAAGTTGATGATTAAAAAGTTAAAAGAAGAGTTAGGCCTTTGCAATGAAATATTTGGGACCAACAAGGAATATTTTGGGGATGCAAATTACCCATGATAGAGAAAACAATTTTTTTTAATATGGCTATCACAACAATAATATCTTGAAAAGGTATTGGAACTATTTAATATGTCTAGTGCAAACCTTGTAGGTATACCCCTTGCTTCTCATATTAAATTATCATCTAATCAATGTCCCACTAGTATTGAAGAAAAGGAAGAAATGTCAAAAATTCCATATGCCTCTACAGTAGGAAGTCTAATATATGCTATGGTATGGACACGTCCTAACATTGCACAAATAGTGGGAGCTGCAAGTAGGTTTTTGGCAAATCTAAGCAAAGAACATTGGGTTGCAGTTAAATGGATTCTTAGATACATTTAAGGATCAATTAATCATTGCTTGTATTTTTCAAGATGCTAATATCTTGTTGGAAGGATTTGCAGGTGCTGGTATGGCAAGTGACATAGATTCTTGAAGATCAACAATATGATATATTTATACTTTTGTAGGAGCTGCAGTCTCATGGGTATCTAGGTTACAAAAATTAGCGGCTCTATCTACCACAGAGGTTGAATATGTTGCAAAAACTAAAGCAAGAAAATAATTGCTTTGGATGAGGAGGTTTTTGGAAGAACTGGGTTTGCAACAAGAAAATTAAGTATTGAATTGTGATAGCCAAAGTGCAATTCATCTTGCCAAAAATCCGGCCTTTCACAATGCTTAGACAAAACACATTGATGTTAGACATCACTAGATTCACCAAGTGCTCAATGGTGGTCTACTAAAATTGGAGAAAATACACACAAAAGATAATCCAGTTGATATGTTAACAAAAAATTTTACCAAGGGATAAGCAGTATCTTTGTAGAACCTCAGTTGGTTTGATACAAACATGATGAAATAGCATGGAAATGGATCAACAACAAGGAAATATAAAATATATGTAAACCTCTATTTAATCTCAAGTAGGAGATTGTTATTTGTGAGATCAAATAAAATAAATTATTATTATGAGGAGATTAGGTTTGGAACTGTTTCCATTTCCAAAGGTTGTTTGGTGGACAGTTTCTCTATCAGTTTCCAGAATCTATAGCATAAGCCTATTTGAGAATTTTGAGATGGTTCTTTTTTATCTACATTTTTGTGATTAATAAAAAGTTGCCAATCCATTCAATCCTGTAGTTTTTCCCCAATTGGGGTTTTCCATGTAAATTTGTGTTGTCCATTTTATATTGTTATTTTATTTATTTTTAGAAATGTTTAAGGTATTTGGCTGCACAAAATATTTAGATTAGGTATTTATTGGTTGCCTTGCTACCATTAATTCATAACATTTTTCTTGCTCCAAAATTTTATAATGTTCCTCCAATTGACTAACACATCTAAGAAACTTGTCTGTTGCAGGAAACAAACACTACTCGAGAATTCGGGCATCCCAAATATGCAAGACTTCACAGTGGGTTTGGAGAAGATGCTAATGCAGCTAGAGTATCATGTCCTAGATGTTGGAATATGAAGTCCAAATTGGGCTCTTAGCTTGCAGTGATTGAGTCATCTTGGACTCCCATCTAGCAGTGGTTGAGTCATTGTAGTCTTCTTAGGTAGCAATGGTTACGTCATCATGGATTACCCACTAGTGCGCCACTAGGTGGCACACCGTTAGGCGTCCCAACAGAGGCACAAATTTTTTTGATACTTACTATAAATAGAAATTTTTGTTAGGAAACTTTCTATAAATAGTAATTTCAACATGTGTTTTACATGTAGTTGTGTGAGTCATACTTACTATATTTAGTAAGTTGTCTTCAAGTAGGACTCCAGAACTTGGTTGTTTTATGCAACTCGAAGTCATGTTTTGATGTACAATTTTGAAGATTGTTGTAACTCTATAATTCTCAAGAATTAATACGAAAGATAATTTTACCATGGTTTTTTACTGGTATACTTTTACCAGGTTTTTCCATGTAAATCTATATTATGTTCTATTATTCTTCTCTACAAATTTTCTACACTTGTTATTTTTCTCACAATTGGTATCAGAGCATAGATTATTTGTGTAGAAGTTGTTTGTTTTGAGAAGTGAGCAATGGCTGGAAATAGTGTTACCGGATTGGAGGTATATAAGTTTGATGGTTTGAATTTTTCTCTATGGAAGCTTAAGATTCAAGCTTTATTGGTGAAGGATGGATGTGACAGAGCTCTTAAAGGAGTATCATCAAAACCTACAAATATGAGCATGAGAGATTGGAATACCATGGATAGCATGGCTAAAGAAACAATCCAATTATCTCTAGCAGATTCAGTTTTGTTCAATGTTGTAGAGGAGAAATATGCCTATGATTTGTGAAGTAAGCTTGCAAAGCTGTATGAGACAAAGTCATTAGCAAACAAAATTATTCTAAGGAGATAGTTGTATAATTTGAGGATGCATGACAATTCATCTATCATAGATCATCTGAATGATTTTAACACACTGACAAGCAAGTTGGCTTCAACGGGTGTGAAAATTGATGAAGAGGATAAGGCAGCAATATTACTTTGCTCCTTGCTAGATAGTTGGGATCAGCTGGTTATGGCTCTCGGTAATTTTGCATCGAGTGGGAAGATGGTATTTTAAGATGTGGTGGCTACTTTAATCTCTAAAGATTCAAGGCAAAATAAATCTCTTGGATCTTCTTCTAATGAAGGCCTTGTTCCAAAAGGTAGAACTCGAGAAAGAGCAAATACTAAGCGTGAACAAATCAAGTTCAAATCCAAGGGGCAAAAAGGATGAAATTTTGGAACTATGGCAAGAATGACCATGTCAAGCAAGATTGCAGGTTACCAAAAGCAACCAAGGAGAATCCTAGTGCACCTACATCTGAGGCTAACACTACAGAAGTTCAAACACCATTGGAAGATGGAGAGGTATTAACTACTAATCTGAGAAGCTTTGTACTTCATGTTTGGATTCTTGATTCTGGTGCTTCCTTTCATATGACACCACACATAGATTGGTTTTCTACTTATCGGTCTTGTGATGGAGATATGGTTTACATGGGAAATGACAACCCATGTGAGGTTGTTGGTGAAGGAGAGATAAGAATCAAGATGTTTGATGGAGTAATTAGAACTATTCAACATGTTAGGCATGTACTTGGTTTAAAGAAAAATTTACTTTCACTTGGAGTGTTTGATAAACAAGGTTATTGATTAAGTGGTGAAAATAGTTGTCTCAAGGTAACAAAGGGAGTTTTGGTTGTACTAAAGGGAGAGAAAGTTGGCAATCTCTATAGGTTGGTCGGACAAACTAACATTGGAGAGGCTGATATGGTATCTGATGCAGAGATGGACTCATTATCAACCTAGCATCAAAGAATAGGTCATATGAGTGAATGAGGTCTCAAGGTACTACTAGACATAAATCTTCTCCTAGGTGCAAAATCTAAAGATTTAAGTTTCTGTGAACATTGTTTGTTTGGAAAACGGGAATAGGCTGAGATTTTATAGAAGTGCTACCGGAAGAAAAGATGTATTAGATCTAATTCATTCAGATACTTGGAAGCTCCTGTAACATCTATTGGAGGTTCATCATATTTTGTTTCATTTATAGATGATTACTCCTGCAAAGTGTGGATTTATCTTCTCAAGAAGAAATCTGAAGTGTTTTCATTTTCTTGTTTTAAGAGGTTTAGGGCTCTGGTAGAGAATCAGAAAGGTAAGACAATAAAATGTCTTAGAACTAATAATAGAGGTGAGTTTTGTTTAGTAGAATTTTAACCAATTTTGTAGTGAACATGGAATTGCAAGGCAATTGACAGTTGCTAGAACACCACAACTAAATGGTGTTGCTGAATGCATGAACTGCAGAATCATGGAGCGAGCCAAATGCATGTTGAATACTGCTGGTTTGGAGCAGAAATTTGGGTTGAGCCTATAAATACAACTTGTTTCCTAATAAATACATCTCCCACTATTGCTCTTGATAATAGAATTCCAAAGGAAATATGAAAAGGTAAACCAATTGATTACTCATTCCTCCGTATTTTTGGTTGTAATGCTTATGTACATATTCCTAAAGAGGATAGAAATAAGCTATACAAGAAGTCCACAAAATGTATTTTTCTTGGCTATGTAGAAGGTACAAAGGGGTACAGATTGTGGGATATTGTTGCCCACAAGATTATTGTTAGTTGAGATGTTTATTTTAATGAATAATCAATGCAAAGACGTGAAGAACATCAAGGTATGGAGGTTATTCTAGTAGATGTGGAAAAACGTGATGAATATCTAGATGTGCTCGATGATCAACAACCATATGCAAAGCAACTAGATGAAGATCAACAAGAAGAACTGCAACCAATTGAGCCACAAGGTGAATCATCATATGTTTTAAGGAGATCCAATAAAGTAGTCAAACCACCCGTAAGGTATTCTATTACTTATAATTTTGCATATGCATTACTTACTGATGTTGGTGAACCTAGTTCATATCAAGAGGCTTGTGAAGCTAAATATGGAAGGAAATGGAGAGTTGCTATGGTAGAGGAGATGGAAGCTCTGTATACGACAAGACATGGGAGCTTGTGCCATTTCCTAGGGGGAGAAAAGATATTGGGAACAAATGGGTCTTCAAGTTGAAGAGGGATTTAAATGATTAATTTGGGAAGATATAAAGCTTGGTTGGTGGCCAAGGGGTATGCACAGAAATCTGGTATTGATTATGATGAATTTTTTTCACCCATTGTACGGTTGAGTACAGTCCGAGTTGTTTTAGCTCTTGTTGCTAGTCTTGATTTGGAGTTAGAACAATTAGATGTTAAAACAACCTTCCTGCATGGTGATCAATTTGAGGAGATTTATATGCAACAACTATAAGGTTTTGAGGAAAAAGGCAAAGAGAATCTTGTTTGTAGGCTGAGAAAATCATTGTATGGTTTGTAACATGCACCACGGTGTTGGTACAAGCGATTTGACTGTATGTTGAGTTTGGGTTTTAGGAGATGTGATGCTGAAGGAGGACAAATCTCTTTAGCCAAGATTCACACTTATGTAAACCTTGCAAATATTATGATGAAACCTATTAGTAAAGAGAAGTTTATTTGGTGCAAAACTTCTCTTGGTCTAAAGATTATGTGATGATAGGCAACATTGACAATGGTCTTTTAGTAAAGGAATTATTCACAGTTTGAAATTTGACTTCAAGTGGGAGAATGTTGGAATGTTATGTCCAAAGTGGGCTCTCAGCTTGCACTGGTTGAGTCATCTTGGACTCCCATCTAGTAGTGGTTGAGTCATCATGCCCTTCTTAGGTAGAAGTGGTTGCATCATCATGGATTACCCACTAGTGTGCTGCTAGGCACTTGCCATAAGGTGACACATCATTAGGCTTCTTGGCGAAAGTGCAATTTTTTTTGAGACTTATTATACATAGAAAGTTTTGTTAGGAAACTTTCTATAAATAGTAATTTTGACATGTGTTTTACATGTAGTTGTGCGAGTCATACTTACTATATATAGTAAGCTATCTTCAAGTAAGACTCTGCAACTTAGTTGTTTTAGGCAACTTGAAGTCATGTTTTCATGTACAGTTTTGAAGATTGTTGTAACTCTGTAATTCCCAAGAATCAATAGGAAAAATAATTTGCCCATAGTTTTTTATTGGTATATTTTGATAGGTTTTACCACGTAAATCTATGTGTTATGTGCTATTATTCTTTTCTGCAAACTTTATGCACTTGTTATTTTTCTCACTCTGGATACCAATGTGAGTCTAGTTGAGATTGCAAGATCGAGCGGAATGGGAAACTCCACTCTAGAAGCAACCCTTTGTCATCGTAACAGAATCAAAGGTAACACAAAAGCTTTTCTTTGCATCACTTTCCAATTATACAGATCTACGAATTGATGTTTCTGAACTATGCTCACTATCCTATATTTTAATGATTTTGGGTAGTTTACCTTGAAAATTCTAAGAGTATATATGATTCTGAAGTTTGACAAGACTTTTCAATTCCTCCAACTAAAAAAAAAAATGATGGCCGAAACCCTCATTTTCACAATCATAGTGAGGAGGATGCACATGCTCAATTACAATGTCGGATCAACTCAGCATAAAACAAGTAAGTTGCAAAGTCCTACTTGAAGACAACTTACTATATATAGTAAGTATGACTCACACAACTACATGTAAAACGCATGTCGAAATTACTATTTATAGAAAGTTTCCTAGCAAAATTTCTATTTATAATAAGTCTCAAAAAAAATTGTGCCTCCGCTAAGAAGCCTGATGATATGTCGCCTTATGGCAAGCACCTAGCGGCACACTAGTGGGTAATCCATGATGACGCAACCACTGCTACCTAAGAAGGACATAATGACTCAACCACTGCTAGATGGGAGTCCAAGATGACTCAACCAGTGCAAGCTGAGAGCCCACTTTGGACTTAACATTCCAACATTCTCCCACTTGAAGTCAAATTTCAAACTCTGAATAATTCCTTTACTAAAAGACCATTGCCAATGTTGCCTATCATCACATAATCTTTAGACGAAGAGAACTTCTACACCAAATAAACTTCTCTTTACTAATAAGTTTCATCATAATATCCGTAGGGTTTACATAAGTGTGAATCTTGGCTAAAGAGATTTGTCCTCCTTCAACCACTTCACTAACAAAGTGATATTGAATATCAATATGCTTTGTTCTATAATGGTATGCTAAGTTTCGTGCTAAGTCTAAAGCAGTTTGACTATCACAATGAACTACCATGTTATCTTGCTTCACTTGTAATTCACCCAAAAGTCTATGAAGCCAAATTGCCTCTTTGCTAGACTGTGTTGCTACCATATATTCAGCCTCAATAGTAGACAATGCCACCACTGTCTGCAACTTTGACACCCAACTAACAACACCTCCAGCTAAAGAAAAAACATAACCTATTGTAGACTTTCTCTTATCTCTGTCTCCACCAAATTTGCATCCACATACCCACTAACCTGAAGACTACTCCCACTGTAACAGATAGCAGCATCAGAAGTGCCTCTCAAATATCTGAGAATCCACTTCATAGTTGCCCAATGATCAATGCAAGGATTTTTCATGTACCTACTGACAACTCCCACTGCTTGTGCAATATTTGGTCTGGTGCACACCATGGTGGACACAAGACTTCATATTGCTAATGAGTACGATACATGAGACATCTATGTCTTCTTTGCTTTTGTGCTAGGGCACTGTTTTTCAAGACAATTTAATATGAATAGGAAATGGAGTACTAACTCATTGTGCATTCTACATATTGAAGTGTTGTAGAACCTTCTCCACATAAGTTTTCTGTGACAACCATATTTTCCTACTATTTCTGTCTCTATGTATCCCCATTCCAAGAATCTAATTTGCACTGCCTAAGTCCTTCATCTCAAACTCCCTGGCAAGCTGAGTTTTCAAAAGGATGATTTTATACATGTTTGGGTTGTATGCTTTGTAATATCACTTTGTTAGTGAAGTGGTTGAAGGAGGACAAATCTCTTTAGCCAAGATTCACAGTTATGTAAACCCTATAGATATTATGATGAAACCTATTAGTAAAGAGAAGTTTATTTGGTGCAAAACTTCTCTTGGTCTAAAGATTATGTGATGATAGGCAACATTGGCAATGGTCTTTTAGTAAACGAATTATTCAGAGTTAGAAATTTGACTTCAAGTGGGAGAATGTTGGAATGTGAAGTCCAAAGTGGGCTCTCAGCTTGCACTGGTTGAGTCATCTTGGACTCCCATCTAGCAGTGGTTGAGTCATCATGCCCTTCTTAGGTAGCAGTGGTTGTGTCATCATGGATTACCCACTGGTGTGCCGATAGGCGCTCACCATAAGGCGACACATCATCAAGCTTCTTGGCGGAGGCGCAATTTTTTTTGAGACTTATTATAAATAGAAAGTTTTGTTAGGAAACTTTCTATAAATAGTAATTTTGACATGTGTTTTACATGTAGTTGTGCGAGTCATACTTACTATATATAGTAAGTTGTCTTCAAGTAAGACTCTGCAACTCAGTTGTTTTACGCAACTCGAAGTCATGTTTTGATGTACAGTTTTGAAGATTGTTGTAACTCTGTAATTCCTAAGAATCGATATGAAAGATAATTTGCCCATAGTTTTTAACTGGTATATTTTGATAGGTTTTACCAAGTAAATCTGTGTGTTATATGCTATTATTCTTCTCTGCAAACTTTCTGCACTTGTTATTTTTCTCACTCTGGATACCAATGTGAGTCTGGTTGAGATTGCAGGATCGAGCGGAATGGGAAAGTCCACTCTAGCAGCAGCCCTTTGTCATCGTAACAGAATCAAAGGTAACAGAAAAGCTTTTCTCTGCATCGCTTTCCAATTATACAGATCTACGAATTGATGTTTCTGAATTATGCTCACTGTCCTATATTTTAATGATTTTGGGTAGTTTACCTTGAAAATTTTAAGAGTATAAATGATTTTGAAGTCTGACAAGACTTTTCAATTCCTCCAACTTCTAAAAAAAATTCCTTCAACTCTTCCTATTCCTGTGTGTCTTGACTCTTCAATTCAACGAAGAATTTTATAATTAGAAAAATAACATTCTGCTGTGGTCAAACTTACTTGTATTTGTTGTAAATTAATAAAAGGAAAAAATTAAACCGGTTTCTTTTCTGTGAATGTAGTCAGATTGACGAATCACATAAATTTTGTGGTATTCTTTGTGCTTCTGTTTAAATTGCTGTAAAAATATTTTGTGCGTCTGTTTAACTTGCTGTACAAATATTTTTCTCTGTTCTCCCCGTTTTCTCAACACAGTATACATAATATTGAGTCTATTAAAACGGAAAGAAATGAATTTTTTTCCCAACCTTCTCATGATTTGCAGAACACTTTAATAGGGAGGGAATTTATATTACCATTTTAAAAATCCCAAATATCATGAGTATCCTGATAGACTGGTAGGAACAAATTGTTGATGATGGCCGAAACCCTCATTTTCACAATCACAATGAGGAGGATGCACATGCTCAATTACAATGTCGGATAAGCTCAGCAACAAATCATCCAACTGTGGTAATATTGGTTGATGTTAGGTCTAGGTCCGACCTTCAAAAATTGCTATTTAATGGTGAACATTACAAGACTCGTAACCACAAGGCATGCAGACATTATCCGACAAGTGTCCGGTGCACACACTTTCCCATTAACAGTATTGAAAGAGGAGGATGCTCTGTCCCTTTTCTGCCACTATGCCTTTGGCAGGCCTGAAATTCCGATGATGCATGATAAATATTTAGTAAAACAGGTACCCAACTTCTCTTCAAATCTAGCTTCTATTTGTGCTTCATTTGAATCCTGCAATGTATTAAATCGTATTCCTGTGTCAATGTTTAAGTTTTTGGTTTTATTCATGAGTAGGTAGTGGAACAGTATAAAGGTTTGCCAGTGGCTCTTCAAGTAATCGGCTGCTCTATGCGTGATACGAGGGATCACATGATTTGGAAGAGAGTAAAGAAAAATCTCTCGAGAGGGGAAGCTATATCTTCCTATGATAACGAGCTTTATGAAAGACTGAAAAGAACATGTATAGATGTGCTGGGGGATAATTCAAAGCGCTTTTTAGATCTAGCTGCTTTCCCAGAAGGACGAATCATTTCTGCAAATGCGTTGTTAGATATTTGGGTGTGCGTACATAATGAATTGGGATGATGCTTTTGAGCTTTTACATGAATTTGCAGATCGCGGTCTGTTAACATTGAAGACAGATCCCTGGTAAGGGCAATGTTTAGTTCTCTATCTTTCTTGTGTTTGATTATGATATCGACTTCCCTTGAGAGAAGAGGGTTTGATAAGTTGAAAAGAAGAGTTCAGCCATGCCCTATAGAAGTTTGAAACTTCTCCACTTATCTATATATAGGATTAGGAGAGTTTCAAATTACAAATTCGCAAGCAAACTGCACCCTTATTTGTTTTCAAAAACTCATGGATAGTTCAGGTCTATATTTCTTGCAATAATATTTTCTTAAAATATGATGGCAGGGGTCCCAGGAGCTCTACTGGCAAGGCATATGGACTATCTTTTTCCCAACATGATGTACTAAGGGATTTGGCCTTATATTTGGTGAAACAGGACAATAAGACTAACTATAGTAGGTTGTGTATGCCTGGAAAGTATAAGGGCATTCCTTCAAAGTGGCGACAAGTTCGTGCATCAAAAGCTAAGATTGTTTCCATTCACACAGGTGACTGCTACACTAATATGTTGTGTTCTAATGTGTGCTCCATATCCCTTCAATTTTCCTTCTAGCTCCAAAACATTGAGTATCACTTTCTTTAAATGTGAAAATATTTGTTGAAGAGAATTTCGAAGATTTAATTGTAGCATTGATTTTAATTGTTCATCTATTTGAACCTAAGATTCTTTCCACTCATACAGGTGATGCTACAACTCCTCTATTATTAATGTAATATGTACATTGTATCCCTTTCGGTTTTCGCCCGAACTCCAAAACATTGAATATTTATCACTTCGCCGAACCTAAGATTACTGGTTGAAGAGAATTTTGACACTTATATTGTTCTATTGATTTTAATAGTTGTTGGGAATATGTAGGCAAATGGATGAAGAAAGATGGCCACAAATGAAGTTCCCTGAGGCAGAAGCTCTAGTTTTGTATTTTACTGCAAGTGAATATTGTATTCCAACATTTTTGGGCACCATGAAGAAACTGAAAGTTCTGATAATCAATAATTACAGTGCACAAAGAGACAGACTCGGGACTAAATGTTTTCAATGGACTTTCTCTGCTCAAAACACTTCAACTTGAAAGTTTGGTAGTTCGTCCTCTGTATGCCTACTTCAATTTACAGAGAGTCTGGAGAAGCTATGTCTGTGTCTATGTGAGGGCCTTGGTAACATGAATGAATTAGATGGCAATGAAATTTTCAACTCTGCAAGGCTTTTAGAAATTAATGTGCATCGCTGCAATGATTTGGAGGAGTTACCAAGAGAACTCTGTTCTTCGAAATTCCTGAAATTGCTGGTGGTTAGGAAATGTCATAAACTTATAAATTTACCTGATGAGGTAGAAAAGCTTGGCCTGCTAGATTCCCGGATAAATTTCACAGACTGTTGAGATTGAAGAAGCTGGACATGAGGGACTGTATTGCACAAATCTTTGCAAACTCAGATCTCTTAATCAGGTGATTTCCACTGAGAAAAATTAGTATCAGTTATAGTCGTTTTGCAAAGTCAGTCTGAGTGTTGAAGTTGTTGAAGAAGCATTCATTTTGGACTGGCTTTACAATTGGATATGTAAATATTAATATTATCTATATTAAACTTGTATTTCAATAAGGTACAATGGTTATGCTGATAGTTAGATATGGTTTGGGTAATTTATTTGGATGATTGAGAAATCTTAGAAAATATAAATTGCTTCTATTCCAATAAGGTACAATGGTTATACTGATAGTCAGATATAATTTGAGTAATTTATTTGGATGGTTGAGAAATTGTAGAAGATAGAAATTGCTTCTGTTAGGAATTACTATGTCAAATATAATTAAACTGAATTTGTAATGTTAAGATAACTGAATATGGATGATTGAAATTTAATTTAGCAAGTCATGCAAAATGATTTTTTAAAACAACTTTTTTAGAACATAAAAAAATGAGGAGTTGATCGTTGAGATATCTTTTACAATACACTTTGCATAATTGAAAAAAACATACAAAATTTTGTGATGTTAACTTGGAGAACATATAGGCTTATTCATCCTTTGTCTCGTCCTCAAAAATCTTTTTACCTTTTTGTTCAAAGATGTTGAAAAAATACTTCATTATAATTGAAAATAAGTTTGTACAACATAAGTCTCCGTACATATAGTGTCGTGGTTAAAATACTTCATTGGTGAAGCAACCACCAAGGTTCAAACCCCTGCTAGGCCATTGTGCTCGCAAGCCTTGTTTCTTCGTTGGGCCGTTGTGGTCACGAGTTTGAACAAGTGTGGGGATGAGGTCCCCCATTTGTTGTCTCACTAGTTCATAGTTATGGGTCAAAAGCGATTCACATGGAGCCAAAGGGCTTGTCTTGTGTCTTCGCTGGGTCGTTGTGCTCGCGAGTTTGAACAAGTGTGGGGATGAGGTCCCCCGTTTGTGGTCCCACCGGTTCATAGCTCTGGGTCAAAAGCATTTCATGTGGAGCCATAGAGCATGTCATGCCAGCATCGTTGGTCATGTTAAAAAGTTTACCATGCATTCAAAAAAAAAAAAAGTTTGTTAGATGCATTCTTTATAGCATATGGTTTTGATATTGCCTCCTTGTAGATGAGTTCAACATGTCTTGTAGTAGATTTCTACAAAATAAAAATTTGTAAAACTAAAATTGGTGATTCATAAATAATTGGGGAAATTGTGAGGGAGATAGTGTTGAGAGTTGCATACCTTTGATTGTTTTAGAGAGATAGTAGGTAAAAAATCTTCTCTTGTTTTCCGTATAATTATATATAGATATTTTTGTATTTTAAAGTATTGCTTGAAGGAGATTGTTGGTTAAATTTGAAGGTTGTTTAATGACTTGAGTTTGGATATAGCTATATATGTTAGTCCCTATCATTCTCCTTTCTCAATATCGATCATTGCTTTTTGTAGTGTGAGACCTTGGTATTTATGGTAATTTAGCTCATGCCATTATGAATGGTATCTACCCTCAATTTCATAGCAATGTAAATATTATTGGTATTATTTTATTTCTCAGTCGCACTATTGACAATAGGCCTATCAAAGTGGTCTATGTTGGTTTGTTTGTAGGGTATTCTATGAGTCAAAGGTTTAGGGATGCCTTTCAAAACCCTTTTGAGTTTTTTTATTCTAGTCCTTTCTATGGTTATTTTGTTTAGCATTTTTCATGAATTGCTAGGTGTTTCTTCTATCACAAGGTTTTTGGGTGTCTCCATATTGTTATGGCCTCCTTCCTTGTCTAAGAAAGACTCTATACAAGTTAGTCTTTTAGGAAAAATAGTGTGGGAAGCCTTTCAAAATGCTCTTGTTGTTGTTTTCTCCCTTGGATGATTTGGCTCTAGCGCAAGGGGTTTTTGTTATAAGATGGTTTGGGGTTCCTTCCTAAGCCCCTCAATTTTGAATATGTGATTCTTTTGTGGGGTTGGGACCATTGTTCCCACCAATTAGTGGCTTCAATCAAAAGCCTCTCCTTAAAAAAAACTTCCCTTTTTTGGTTTTTGGTGGTTTGAATCCTAGTGAGCTCTTCCCTCTTGTCTACCAATTTGGCTATTATGTAGAGGTTCACTCCCCCTCCCTATTTTATTTAATTAGAACAAATTCATAATTAAATGTTTAAGTTTCCAAACAAATTTCAAAAAATTATGCATCATTTTAAAATATTTCATTTAGACTTATATATAAAGATTCACTTTTAATTTTGATACTTAGCTTGGCTGGAATGACACCTACTTCTATTTTTTTCTTTCAAATTATAGTAGTCCTTCATTGATATTTAAAATTTAATATTAAATAAATTTAATTTAATTAAAAAAGTAGCCTACAAAATGTGTTCAATTTATTAGAAATAATATTCCAACTGATAGTTCTGATACTTAATATAAGTATAGATCCAATAGCCAACAAGATGAGAGGGGGGGGGGGGGGGTGAATCATACAAACTTAACCATCCATTAAAATATCAGATTCAACCTCGGTAACATATATATCAGCCATATATCCAAAACTGTCAAACATGCAAACTCAAAAGCATATGAACAATATAAACCTCATAACACCAGATTTAACGTGGAAACCCAAATAGGGAAAAACCACTGTGGGATTTCGGACCCACTAAGAAATATACTCTTCTAGAGTATGCTCGATTAAAAGAAAATCATGTTAAAGATTACAAACACATTGCTAGATGTGACCCAGTTAAGGGATTTCCCTCAGATCTATTAGGATCTTCACTTTGTTAGAAGTAATCTTGTCAAAGGATTTCAAACACTCAATCAGAATGTCACCTTGCTAGAGGATTTACATATAAGATTGTTAAGTCCACTCAGTTAAGAGATTTTCTGTCACTTTCACAAAATAACAGTAATAAAAATCGATCTGCAACTTCACATCTAAAATGCTAAAGTAGATTCTTATTTGTTCAATACAATCTAGACATAGAACTAATCTTGTCTATCTACTGGGCTTCTATACTCTGTTATTCTAATAGGTCTTCAAGCTTCTATGCTCGGTAATCACTATGTAGCATCCCTATGCATACACTTGCCTACATACATTGTTTATCAACAATTTCCTATTTATAAAAAATTAGGTAACCGCTTAATCTCCTTGATCACATTTCCCATGATCAATTATAGCCATCAGATCTTCAATCTTGTCCAGGATCAATGCATCTTTCGATCTGAAAATGTTTTACCCTGCCTTGGAACTTGCATAATAGTCTTGGAACTTGTGCCAGGGTATTGCGGTTCAATCTGAGTTGTAGATCTTCATGTCGACTTTCCATTGCCTTAGATTCATTAACAAACTTCTTCCATGGCTTACCAATCATTGATCCGCTCCAGCTCATCAGCTTCTTTCATTAAATACAGAATGTAAACATTTATTGCATTCTGTTATAGCTTGGTTACAACTTGGTAACAACTCGGTGAATACTAAACTTCACTTTGTAGACATTCCACCTTCATTAACCAATAGCGATAACCTTAGGGTTTACCGACTAGGTTCCTTAGGGTTTACCGACTAGGTTCTTTGGTTGATAACATAGTATAGTATTAACCTTTACATTTTACAAGATATGTATGATGTTAAAACAATCCAAAACATCATGATCTCATCATTGTCTAACTCGGTAGTGGTTGCCCATTGAATACCTTATTCATCCCTTTATTCATCATATTCTTTCCTGTGTCTTTTACCGACTTCTTCATAATCTTCATATCATACTTCTCAAGATATGGCAACATCATACTGAATTAGAAAATCAATTTCTTGACATCAATGACAAAATAATAATATAAAGATAGTAAAACATCTTTAATCAGCTATATCCATAATCATCAACAACCTTCTCAATATCCTTATTGAAATGCCAACAATCTTTCATTGTCTGTTATAATGCAATATTTCCAACACCAACATATTTTTCAAGTTGTGTTAATAACCTATTCAAATATTTAGGTGAAGTTTTTTAACATTATCTTTTTTGTATTTTGATTATGACTTAGAAGTATAGTTTGACCCAAATGCAAGTGTGCTATAACACACTCATGTTATTGTGTACTTTAGGAATTTTGAACCCTTATGGTTAGATTTTCCATGAGCATCCAAACCAAAGGGTTGGGTTGACATGTCAATGCCAACAAGCATGTTTTTCATAATTTCCCCAAAAATGATATAATCTCGAGCATCTTGTCCATCAATTTTTCATGTCTTTCAATATCCAATTAAAAAAGTTCCATACTAATGTTAATATTTCTCTTAGCTTTTTAGTATACAATTTTTAACTTAAAAAAAAAAAAAGAGCATCCACTTAAGACTCCATTAAATGGTTTCCGTTTTCACACACTTACCCTCATTAGTGAATCCTTTTATGCTACATCCACACTTTAAAGATACATTTGATTAGGGTATACTCTAGCTTCTTACCTCCATGTTCTTGTGTTTGATGTCCTTGGGTATCTTCTATAATGTTCCAACCAATTATAGAATCTAATCTAACATTTCATTACCTAAGAATTTAATTATTTTGAAAATCCTAGTTTTCATTTATCTTCAAGATCCCAAATCTCTATCAACAAATAAATTATTGCATGACTTCCTCTTTTCCTCATCAATGTAGATTCACCTAGGATGAAAGTTGATTAAGGGTTAATCTATTTTTAAACATATAGGTACCCCCTTTAACATTGTGGTATCCCTATAATATATATAAAAATGGTCAATTAAAAAACTAAGAAATAAGTTTTATCATGGACAAATATATTCCTTTCAATGGTGCAAACTTGTTGCTACTAAAAGCATTACTTTACTTAGCCATGATTCAATTTTAGCTTTTTTGCTAACTCTATAGTATGCTTCCTTTAACTTAGAATATTTATGAGGAGCTTCTTGTGATCCAAATGGATTGATAAAATGAAATGACCTTGTCAACTTTGGCACATTGTGTTCAACCTAAAAAATGTGCTGGTCTTAGTGTATGACTAGGCCATATACAAAAAGGATATGTATTTCTACTAAATGTATTGTTACATAATAACAACAGTCATGTCCATTGAAATATATTCTTTAATATGACATGTTTAAACAACCACAAACTCTAAATCTTGGGCCTCTATTTGGTGGGATGACTAAATCCACTTATTTTTTCCTTCAATAATTATTCCTATAGAGAAATGAAGACCATTTGGAAGATCTAGGAGATTTTTTTCAGATCCCTTCTATTAGAAATAATTATCTCTCAATACTAGATTGAGTCTCTCTACTTCATCTAGATTTTGCATAATAGAGTGGTTCAATTGAATAATAAATGACTTCATATTAACAAACATTTAGAGATAGTTTAGTATTTAAAAAGAGTGTGTTGGGCTATATTTTTTATGGGTCCTTTCTAGAGCAACTTAGAATGATGATGATGATGATTGCTTGAAAAAAGAATTAGTCTTTCTAAGAGTTAGTTATAAAGTGGACATATAGTTCAAACTCTTGAGCCTCCACAAATTTAAATTGAACTCTCCACTAATACAAGGTATGATTTCCTTAAATGTTGGTGATGGCATACAAGATCCATTATACTACTTTCTTGGAAATAATTATATATGAAATACTTCTACCCTTATTCATTATTGGAAATGGATTGAACTCTAAGTGGAGATGATCATTTCCTCCAAACAAAATGTTTACGATTAGCAATAAGTGTCTTCATACCAACAATTTAATGGAGGCTCGTGCCATTTTGTATGTAGTGAAGCATAGTTGTGTTCTTGGCTAGAAATAGAGTATTTGTGAATCAAATTCTCAGGTGGTGGTGACTTTGTTGAATGAGTGATGGTTAGATGAGGCTTGTTGGCACTTAGTTGTGATGATCAGATGGATTATTTTTTTGTGTGGCTCCTTGGAATTTGTTAGGTTTAGTCACATTCTTAGTGAGTGAAATACAGTTGCAGATTGTTTGGCCGAATGAGCTTCTGATCATATGTAGAGTTGGAATATAGTGGATAGGGAGCAATTATCTTCAGAGATGTCTCATTTGTTGGATCACTTAGTGAAAACTGACAAGATTGTGTAATTTGTTTTTCTTTGATGGGCACATGGCCCTTCTTGTTTTGTATTTCTTTCTTTGATTGAATATTTTTTTACCAAATGAACATATAGATTATGAATTCTATAGTTTATTGGAATTTGATTATGATGATTTTGTTTGTTGAGAATTCTATTGTTGAATTGATTACATATTTATTTGGAGATTTTAGTTGAAATCTAATATGAAATATCATAAAAAATGAAAGCTGATTAAAAACATGAAATTTTGAATTGGAGTCTTAAAAAATAGAATTTAATCAAATTAATATTAGGGAATGAATCTAAATCACATTAGTATTCGTTTCCATAGCTAGCCACTATCTATTTATGTTTTCTAAATTCTTTTATGTGAATCTCATGAAATTGGCAGTTTGATAAAAACTGTAATTAGAATCAAGTTTTAATAAATTTAAAGGTTAAGATATGTGCAAATTATTAAATTATTTAGCTACTTAGTTAAAGGAGCGTGTGCTCGATACCGGCAATGGCTACGCAGGGGACAAAATGGCCCGCCCCATGCCATGCCATGTGATGAGCCCATGCGATGACGTGACTGCCCCGTCCAATCAAACCCTCCATGCCATCTCTAGTCCTTTTGGACATTTTTTAATTTTTTTTTGACAAGTCCGTGGGGGTGGGGGGAATTTTTTTTTTTTAAAGTATGATTATATTTTTAAATTGAAATAATTTATTTTAATTTTTTTATAATTTTTTATTTTAATTTTTTTTATAATTTTTATAATAAGTATGACATCTTCTAAAGTTCAATATTTACTTAGTGTATTTTCTTTGAATGTTTTTAATTTTTTATAGTTTGAATTACTTTACTTATTGCTCAAATTTACAAAATAAAATGTATATAAATTACACACAAGTAAAAAAATTAAATTCAAACTATGTAAATATTGTTTCTAGATTGACAATTTAAAATATATTTATTCAAAATTTCATTTGATAGGTGTATTTTAGATTAATGTTTAATATTGCATATCAAAAAAATTGTTAAAATATCTGATTAAATTTATATATTATTTGATTAAATAATAATAATAATAAACATACAAAGAAAATATACTAAGTAAATTTTATTAATTAAATTATAAAAACCTAAATAAATAAATAATTAATAAAACTTAAAAACATTATAACTTAATAATGTAGGTTAAAAAGATTAAAAATTAATAATAATTTGAATTAACTTTTTACTTAAAGAATGACTTCTAAAGTTCTTCTTTCATTCTTAATATTTTTAGAATAATTAAACATATAATATATGATACATAAAAAAAAATTGCACATAAGTAAAAATTTAATTCAAACTATAACTTATTGCTCAAATTTACAAAATAAAATGTCTATAAATTACACACAATTAAATTCAAACTATGTAAATAATAATAATAAACATACAAAGAAATTTGAATTAACTTTTTACTTAAAGAATGACATCTTTCAATCTTCTTTCATTCTTAATATTTTTAGAATAATTAAACATATAATATATGATATATAAAAAAAAATTGCACATAAGAAAAAATTGCACATAAATAAAAATTCAATTCAAACTATAACTTATTGCTCAAATTTACAAAATAAAATGTATATAAATTACACACAAGTCAAAAAATTAAATTCAAACTATGTAAATATTGTATCTAGGTTGACAATTTAAAATATATTTATTCAAAATTTCATTTGATAGGTGTATTTTAGATTAATGTTTAATATCGCATATCAAAAAAATTGTTAAAATATTTGATTAAATTTATATATTATTAGATTAAATAATAATAATAATAAGCATACAAAGAAAATATACTAAGTAAATTTTATTAATTAAATTATAAAAACTTAAATAAGTAAACAATTAATAAAACTTAAAAACATTATAACTTAATAATGTAGGTTAAAAAGATTAAAAATTAATAATAAAACTTAATAAACTTAATAATTTAAAATGTTTTTAACTTAAAATTAAATATTATAATTGACTATTAATTTATTTTATTTATTATTTCACAAATATTGCTTAAAAAATCAAAAAAATATAATAAATAAAAAATTATGAAAAAATATTTAAATAAATTATTTCAATTTTAAAAAATATAATCAAACATAAAAAAACAATAACTTATTATTTAAAAACTTTAAATACATTATTAATTATTAATTATTATTTCACAAATATAACTAAAAAATAAAAAATTATAAAAACATATTAAAATAAATTATTTCAATTTAAAAAATATAATCATACATTTAAAAAAAAACTTAAAAGTAAATTGATTATAGGAAAGTATTTGTTTTTACATTTAAAATATAAGCATACTTTAAAAGAAAAATTCCCCAACCCCCACGGACTTGTAAAAAAATATTAAAAAATGTCCGGAAAGGACCGGAGATGGCACGAGGGGTTTGATTGGATGGGGCGGTCACGTCATCGCATGAGGGCATGGCATGACATGGCATGGGGCGAGCCGTTTTGTCCACTGCGTAGCCATTGCCCTCGATACCGAGGTGAGCCTGGTTGGGTTTACAGGATGGACTGGAATGGGAAGGTCCACACTAGCGTCATCCCTTTGCCACCATGATCAAATAAAAGGTAGGTCAACAACTTTTTCCTGAACCCGTTTCTTATCATATAAATCTAGCAATTGATGTTTCTGAATTCTGTATCAGGTTCACTGTGCCCCGTTCGCTATTTCAATGATTTTGGTATATCTCCATGTAATTTTAAATATGATAAATATATGAAGTTCTTGCGAGAGGATAAAAAGATCTTTCTGAACTTTTTCAATCTTTCCAAACTTTCTCATTGTTTGCAGTTTAGGAAGATAATTTATATTCCCGTTTCAAAAAGTCCAAATATTATTGGTGTCCTGACGGACATGTGGGAACGCATGGTTGGTATCCTCGAATCTGGTTTCAGAAGCTTGAAGAATTTCAGAATAAAAACATATAAAATTGTTCAGAAAGAAAATAAAAATTTTCATTCATTCAAATGAGATCACACAATTTTTTTTTGATAGTTACATGATCAAAGATTAGCTGATTAGAAAGATTGGAGACAAATAACTCATTACAAATTGTCTCAATAAATAAAGATCTTCAATGATTCAAAGAGCAGCTAAAATTAGAAAAACACATTCAGATTCATGCACAACTACAATTAGCTACTTCCTACAAATTCTAGTTTTAGAACTCTTATTTTTAACTCCTACAAACAATAGTTATTCCCATGCAAAATGGGAGAAATTACTATGCCAACTTTTATATTTAGAAATCATATTTTAGCCCGTGTAGAAAACTGCAGAAGACTCCAATTAATCTCATACAATGTGGGGAAATTGCAGTTCCAACAATCTCCTACTTAATTTCAACCACTTAATTTCAACACAAAAACCAATTATTTCTTCCAACTTTAGCAGGATTCTCTCCTATCGTAATGAATTTTACAATGATCTCCATTTGAAAATTCATTACTACAACTACTTCACGAGTCCACGATTTCTCTCCTTTTGTAGACAACTTCAACTCTTTTGTCAAAAATCACTTTGGCCTTTTCTAAGGCTTTGATTTGACATCTTCATAAATTGAGATCTTCACCTTTTTCACTGGCAACTTGAATCTTGGCAAATTATGTCAGATCTTCTCTTTTACTTAAATTTCCTATTTTGAACATAACTTCACCTTGTATAGGCAGACAACAGGTTTGACAAGGTAGACAACAGGTTTGGCTTCATTGAGTTTGAAAATACATTGCCCATACAACTTGGACAACTTACCATACTAAAAAAATCACAAAAATGATTTGTGATTTTTACAAATCTACTTTGGTGGCTTCTCTTCTCCAAATTAGGGGATTTTCTTACACTTGGACTTGGTAGCGATCTATTCAAGGATGGAGACAACTCTTAAAGCTTCTAAGTCTTTTTATCTTCAAGTCTCCTTGGATCTTTCTACAACTTTAGAAATTTAACCAAGATAATTTCTTAAACATGACTTTGATAACAATTAAAGAATTTAAAAATAAAAACACACAAAAAAATGTATGAATAAATCTTTTCATTTATTCTCATGTGATTAGAAAACTTCTTGATCACATGATCAAGGATAGCTCATTAGAGAGATGAGAGACATATAATTCATTACAAATTACCTCAATAAATAAAAGTCTTCAATAATTAAAGAGGATCTAAAAATAGAAAAACACATATTTGAAGCAAGTGTATCGACAATTTTGTTTTTATTTTCTTGTTTAGTTTTTGGTGTTTGTTGGAAGTTTTGGAGTTCTATTGATTTCTCTTACCCTATTTCGTCCCTTTGTCAATATGACACCAATCAATCTGTATGTTGTGGTTGAGAACTCCTTGTTACTAGTCAGTTCTATGGCTTCACTTCACAAAAACAATCCTTCCTCCTTAGTACCAGGATGTGGTTTCCTTGGCATTAAGAGGTGGTTAAGGAAGTTGGGTGATAATGGTTCAAGTTGTGGGAAACCAATTTGGGAAAAGAACACCTATTCAGGGATGATTGAATTAGGGTGAAAGTTATGTGAAAGATGATAGAGCATAGAGCTTGTTCTTTCCACTTCGAGAGGAAAACTGAATACAAGAGAAGAGATGAAAAGATTCAGCTTGAAATGAATAAGATAGGAAGTATAGTTGGAAAACAACAGAGCCATAAATTTCATTAGACAAGAAGGGACTCGACCTATTGAAAATTTGGGTAGGGATGATATCAAACTTTCACGAGCTTGGTTATTGGTTGTCTTGGGAAGTTTGAATCTTATCAAACTCTATAATTATCAACCATTTCATATTATGAATGAAACATACATTGGGAGTTTTTTCTATTTCCTAAATTGTTGTATGACTTCCCACTGGACTTAAATTGTATTGACAATTGTAATGAATTTGCATCCTTGTCACATTAATCTTCCTCTATTGCTCTTTTCATATAGCATTGGCTTTTTTTAAAAGGAATGCAGTCGTCAATATGGAGTAAAAGCCATAAAAGACTAGGAATTTGAGAGATTGGTTAGTGTTAGAATTTGTTAAGAATAACCAAGATCTAAAGCATAATGAATAGCACAAACAAGAGAGAAAATTATTTATCAAAACAAATTGTATTCTCATCAAGATGCAAAAAATGATTAAGTAGATAAACCATACAATGAATATGAGCCTTCTTAACTAGTCATTGGGGCTTCACTTAGTGAACCTGGGTTATATCATGTGCATTCATGGCATACTAAAGAATCCCCTATTTTCAAAAAGTATTGCCCTAAACTCCTTTTTTGTCACCCCCTCCCAATACACAACTTGAATTAAAAGCCCCCATATTTTCACCAAATATTGCATTTTTTCTTACCCAAAATAAAAATCCACATATTTTCACCAATAGAAAATATATTGTACGGTCCTCATTTTTGGGATATTAAGCCCCCCAATATGAGCGCACGTGATATAATATTGCTTAATCAGTGAAAACCCCATGTATAAAGGCAACCTTGTCATATGGATATGTGAACACATGAACATTACATGTGGCCCAATTAGAAACAAGGGTAGAGAGGCTAGGTAGGAGAAATATTAAAATATTCCACAAGAGGTGGATCACCCACTGAAGGTGGAATGTAACAATAAGATAATGCCATAAAAGGTAGAATTTCTCCTAAAAGCAACTTCCCTATGTGCACACTTCCCTAAGTGCCTCATATGCAAACTACTATGAGATGCATTAACCTAAGTCAAGTTAAGTATTAAAGTGTAATTATGAGACATAATTTACACCACATCCCCCCTTAAGTGCAACTTAGGGGAATGTAGACTCAAGATAACAATGCAAGATGGGTCTCAGATACTAGGCTATGTTAGGTACTCATCTATAAATGCAAATGCAATCTCTATCAAATGAAGAAAGGGAGAAAACCTAGTGGGAAAAGAATTGCCCCCAAAAGATAGATGAATATACAAAAGAACTCTTTAAGAATAAGGACAAAACCTCAAGAGAGGAAATTATCCCCCCCATAAGAGAGGAAGGAGAAGTTAGTGGAACCTCCCTGGATGAAACATTTCGCACACCAAGAGAGCTCACAATTGATGAAATTTACTGTCAATGAAGGGTTTAGTAAAGATGTCTACAACCTGCTCTTCTATAGGACAATACTGCAAATCAATGTCTTACTCCTAAATCAGCTCCCTGATGTAGTGCATGTGAATCATGATGTGTTTGGTCTTTTGTTGATGGTGGATTGGGTTCCTCAAGATCTGAATGACAATCTGATTGTCGCAATGAAGGACTTTAGGTCATGGAATGATGAAAACAAACTCTATGAGAATCTACTGAAGCCAAATAGCCTTAGTCGCTACATTAATAACCCCTTGCTACTCAACCTTAGCCGAAGAAAGAGTAGTAGCATGTTGCTTCTTGTTTTGCCAACAAATGGGGCCCAAACCAAGATGGAAGCTGTAACCTAAAGTGGACTTACAATCATCAAGTTTTCTAGCTCAATCTGAGTCTATGTAACTAACCAGGCAAAGTCTTGTGCCTACTATATAATGAATCCCATAGTGATGTGTACATTGTATGCAGTACAAGATGTGTATGGTGGCTTTCTAATGAATTTAATGTGGTCTCTACATAAAGCGTGAAACCATGCTAATCACAAACTAAATATAAGGCCATGTGTGAGTCAAGTAGATGAGACTGCCAACAAGCTGACAATACAATATGGCCAAATGATTTTATAGAAGTTCTACCAGAAGCAAAGATGTATTAGATCTAGTTCATTCAGATACTTGGGAAGCTCCTGTAACATCTATTGGAGGTTCATCATATTTTGTTTCATTTATAGATGATTACTCTCGCAAGGTGTGGATTTATCTTCTCAAGAAGAAATCTGAAGTGTTTTTGTTTTCTTGTTTTAAGAGGTTTAGGGCTCTGGTAGAGAATCAGAAAGGTAAGACAATAAAATGTCTTAGAACTGATAATAGAGGTGAGTTTTGTTTAGTAGAATTTAACCAATTTTGTAGTGAACATGGAATTGCAAGGCAATTGACAGTTGCTAGAACACCACAACTAAATGGTGTTGCTAAATGCATGAACTACACAATCATGGAGCGAGCCAGATGCATGTTGAATATTGTTGGTTTGGAGCAGAAATTTGGGGTGAGCCTGTAAATACAACTTGTTTCCTAATAAATACATCTCCCACTATTGCTCTTGATAATAGAATTCCAAAGGAAATATGAAAAGGTAAACCAATTGATTACTCATTCCTCTGTATTTTTGGTTGTAATGCTTATGTACATATTCCTAAAGAGGATAGAAATAAGTTGTACAAGAAGTCCACAAAAATGTATTTTTCTTGGCTATGTGGAAGGTACGAAGGGGTACAGATTGTGGGATATTGTTACCCACAAGATTATTGTTAGTTGAGATGTTAATTTTAATGAATAATCAATGCAAAGAGGTGAAGAACATCAAGGTATGGAAGTTATTCTAGTAGCTGTGGAAAAATGTGATGAATATCTAGATGTGCTCGATGATCAACAACCATATGCAAAGCAACTAGATGAAGATCAACAAGAAGAACTGCAACCAGTTAAGCCACAAGGTGAATCATCACATGTTGTAAGGAGATGCAATAGAGTAATCAAACCACCTGTAAGGTATTCTATTACTTATAATTTTGCTTATGCATTACTTACATGATGTTGGTGAACCTAGTTCATATCAGGAGGCTTGTGAAGCTAAATATGGAAGGAAATGGAGAGTTGCTATTGTAGAGGAGATGGAAGCTCTACATACGAACAAGACATGGGAGCTTGTGCCATTTCCTAGGGGGAGAAAAGATATTGAGAACAAATGGGTCTTCAAGTTGAAGAGGGATTTAAATGATTAATTTGGGGAGATATAAAGCTCGGTTGGTGGCCAAGGGGTATGCACAGAAATCTAGTATTGATTATGATGAATTTTTTCCACCCATTGTACGGTTGAGTACAGTCCGAGTTGTTTTAGCTCTTGTTGCCAGTCTTGATTTGGAGTTAGAACAATTAGATGTTAAAACAACCTTCCTGCATGGTGATCAATCTGAGGAGATTTATATGCCACAACCAGAAGGTTTTGAGGAAAAAGGCAAAGAGAATCTTGTTTGTAGGCTGAGAAAATCATTGTATGGTTTGTAACATGCGCCACGGTGTTGGTACAAGCGATTTGACTGTATGTTGAGTTTGGGTTTTTTTTAAAGGAATGCAGTCGTCAATATGGAATAAAAGCCATAAAAGACTAGGAATTTGAGAGATTGGTTAGTGTTAGAATTTGTTAAGAATAACCAAGATCTAAAGCATAATGAATAGCATAAACAAGAGAGAAAAGTATTTATCAGAACAAATTGTATTCTCATCAAGATGCAAAAAATGATTAAGTAGATAAACCATACAATGAATATGAGCCTTCTTAACTAGTCATTGGGTCTTCACTTAGTGAACCTGGGTTATATCATGTGCATTCATGGCATACTAAAGAATCCCCTATTTTCAAAAAGTATTGCCCTAAACTCCGTTTTTGTCACCCCCTCCCAATACACAACTTGAATTAAAAGCCCCCATATTTTCACCAAATATTGCATTTTTTCTTACCCAGATTAAAAATCCACATATTTTCACCAATAGAAAATATATTGTATGGTCCTCATTTTTGGGATATTAAGCCCCCCAATATGACCGCACGTGATATAATATTGCCTAATCAGTGAAAACCCCATGTATAAAGGCAACCTGGTCATATGGATATGTGAACACATGAACATGACATGTGGCCCAATTAGAAACAAGGGTTAGAGAGGCTAGGTAGGAGAAATAATAAAATATTCCACAAGAGGTGGATCACCCACTGAAGGTAGAATGTAACAATAAGATAATGCCATAAAAGGTAGAATTTCTCCTACAAGCAACTTCCCTATGTGCACACTTCCCTAAGTGCCTCATGTGCAAACTACTATGAGATGCATTAACCTGAGTCAAGTTAAGTATTAAAGTGTAATTATGAGACATAATTTACACCACATCCCCCCTTAAGTGCAACTTAGGGGAATGTAGACTCAAGATAACAATGCAAGATGGGTCTCAGATACTAGGCTATGTTAGGTACTCATCTATAAATGCAAATGCAATCTCTATCAAATGAAGAAAGGGAGAAAACCTAGTGGGAAAAGAATTGCCCCCAAAAGATAGATGAATATACAAAAGAACTCTTTAAGAATAAGGACAAAACCTTAAGAGAGGAAATTATCCCCGCCTTAAGGGAGGAAGGAGAAGTCAGTGGAACCTCCCCGGATGAAACATTTTGCACCCCAAGAGAGCTCACAATTGATGAAATTTACTATCAATGAATGGTTCAGTAAAGATGTCTACAACCTGCTCTTCTATAGGACAATACTGCAAATCAATGTCTTACTCCTAAATCGGCTCCCTGATGTAGTGCATGTGAATCATGATGTGTTTGGTCTTTTGTTGATGGTGGATTGGGTTCCTCAAGATCTGAATGACAATCTAATTGTCGCAATGAAGGACTTTAGGTCATGGAATGATGAAAACAAACTCTATGAGAATTTGTTGAAGCCAAATAGCCTCAGTCACTGCATTAATAACCCCTCGCTACTCAACCTTAGTCGAAGAAAGAGTAGTAGCATGCTGCTTCTTGTTTTGCCAACAAATGGGGCCCAAACCAAGATGGAAGCTGTAACCTAAAGTGGACTTACAATCATCAAGTTTTCCATCTCAATCTGAGTCTATGTAACTAACCAGGCAAAGTCTTGTGCCTACTATATACTGAATCCCATAGTGATGTGTACATTGTATGCAGTACAAGATGTGTATGGTGGCTTTCTAATGAATTTAATGTGGTCTCTACATAAAGCATGGAACCATGCTAATCAGAAACGAAATATAAGGGCATGTGTGAGTCAAGTAGATGAGACTCCCAACAAGCTGACAATACAATATGGCATCAACAAGTGGAGTGAAACACTTAGCCTCAAGCTTGATTCCTAAAAGAAAGCGAGTTGACACATGCATACAGTCAACCATGTGGAATAGTGTAAGAAGATCAAGAGCACACTTGGGCTGCACAAGAGTAATCCCAAAAGGTGACTATGAAATATCTATCCCAAGAAAGTAGTGCAAAAGGCCCAAGTCAGTCATGGAAAATCTCTCATGCAAAATGGATTTATCACTGCTAATGATGGATGACGTGCTCCCCTTAAAGATCAAGTCATCAATAGAGAGCACATGTATCATCTGAGAGTCATCCTGCTACAAAATATAGACATTCAATTAAGATTGACACCTAGTGAATCTTATGGAGAGAAGAAAGGAATCAATTTTAGCATACCAAGCCCTAGGGGCTTGCTTGAGGTCATAGATAGATTTCCTCAATCGACAAACCAATTTAGAATCCTCAATGAATCCTTGTAGCTACTCCATGTAAATGTCCTCTTAGAGATCCTCATGAAGAAAAACACTCTTCACATCCATCTGATGTACAACCCAACCATGAGTTGCAACAATAGCAAGTGTCAAGAGAATGGAATTCATCTTAGCTATAGGTGCAAAGGTCTCAGTATAGTCAACACCAAGAACCTATGAGAAACCTTTCGCAATAAGCCAAGCATTATACTTATCCACACTACCATCTATTGCAAACTTACTCCAATAGATCCACTTACATCAAACCATCTTTCTTACCTTAGGGAGAGGGACTAACTCCCAAGTATTGTTCCTCATCAAGGAGTTATACTCTTCCCCCATGGCTAAGTCCTACCTAGGAACTATTAATGCTTCTTGAAATGTTTGTGGATTGGAAGTGATAGCAATGCAATCATGTGAATCCACTGATGTTGTGATCGATTCATTTAAGTGTTTTAAGGATCCCCAATAAGAGATCCCACTAAGTCAAGTGTCTGTTGAGCCCAATGAGGTCTACGAGGAGATGGAGGACGAGCTTCCTCAATTGCATGTGGACTCTGTGGAGGTGTAACCCTATGAGTTGGAGTTGAAGGAGTATCGTCATTTGAGTCACTATCATCACTATCTACAATGGAGGAAGGAGGAGGAGGAAGTGAGGTCAAGCTAGGAGAGCTTTCCTCATAGTGACCACTACTCTTAATGAACACCTCATGTGCCTCTAGATCCATAATTCGATATGCCTTAACACCCTCAAGATATCCAACATATATGCAAGGCCTACTCTGATGTTCTAATTCCTTGTGTTTCTATGGAGGAATGCGAGCTCATGCTAGACACCCAAAGACTCTGAAATTTCTAAGCACAATTGGTTTTCCGCTGCACCAAGCCTCAAAAGGAGTGATGCCCTTCAAATCTTTATGGGGAACCCAATTTTAGATGTGTGTGGCACAATTGATGGCCTTTTCCCAAAAGGCTTGTCCAAGAGAATGAGCATTAATCATGTAGCTATCTATCTTCTTAAGGGTTCTATTCTTCCTTTCTGCAACACCATTTTGTTGGAGTGTAGGCAACTGAATGCTGAAGATCAATCCCCTCAAGAGTATAATATTTCTTAAGTGTATTATTCACATATTCCCTTCCATTGTTAGAGTGAAGGATCTTGACTAACTTCACTGATTGCTTCTTAACATGAACCTTAAAGACTAGAAATATATTAAACACTTCACGCTTGTGAATAAGAAAGTAGACCCAAGTGAAGCGAGAGTAGTAATCAAGCTTCTCTTCAAGATGCTTACCCATGGAACACCCTCAACATACACCCTCTGAAAAACTGATTTGGGGTAGACGTATTACCATGTCCTTATAACTAAGATGTTGAAGTTAGCGGTAGTTGAGGTGACTAAACTGCTCATGCTATAGCTTACTTTCTGAAGTTGAATGAGTGAGAAAGGCCATGGAAAGAAATCAAGGCACAAAATGGGAGAATGAATAAAGCCATGAATTATAATTTGCTTGTCCCACTTTACCAAGGCATCATTCTCATATTGTTTTACCACAACTGAATTAGGTGTGAACTTAACTTTATTCCCATTCCCATAGTGAGTGATTTGGTAGATAGAGAGAAGGTTGGTTTTCACGTTAGGAACATAAAGAACATTCTCAAATCTTGCATCATCCATGGAAACTGAACCTTTCCCTTCAACCTCCACTTGTATATAATCACTAATGTAAATGTGAGGTGCTACAATGGATCCAATGAAGAAAACTACTCCTTTGTAGAACCCATGTGATAAGAGGCACTCGAGTCAAGTGTCCACTACTGTGAAGAACCCACTTTAGCCATAAATGCTTGCCCTTTTCCCTTTGACTACAAGGAAGTGGAAGGAGATGATTCATTCTTCTTGTAGGTGGATGGAAAATTGATGTTGTTTTTCTTAATGATTTTTGTCAACTCATTAATCTACTTAGTGTAGCAATGATGCTCATCATGACCATTTTTCTTGCAATATGCACAAGGTGGTTGCTACTTCTTAGGTGTATACCTCTTCTTGGAAGAGGATGAATTGCCTTGTTGTGGAGATGATGATTGTGCTTTTATCCTTTGGCTTGATCTTCTTCTGCTTCTTGCTGAAAATCTTCCCTTGATTCCCTTTGATTGGACACCAAACCCTTGGAATTTGAAGGCTTCATAATCCCCATGCTCAACAACTTTGACTGCTCCAACATCAACATCTCTATAAATGCATCAAACAAGGGTATAGTCAAAGAACTACCCATTATCAAACGATGGGTTTGGAAGCTAGAAACAAAATCCGCATATTCTGATGGAAGCTTTTCGAACAAATTGTAGACCAATTGTGCATCATTCCTGTCAATGTCACAATCCTTAAGCTGCGCTCTTAGCTTCTTTTCCTTAGTGACATAGTTTGGTATTGTATTAAAATTCTTGGGATTCAACATTGTGAGATCATTATCAAATTGATAGCCCCGAATCTCATCAATTTGGCCATACAATTTTCCCAAGACATAGCATCTATCTTTAATTGTTTAATACTTTTTAATGTGAAATATGAGATCCTTTGATACATTCTTCCTCAAAGTTCCAAGAGCCATAAGTTTTTTCATGAGCTATTCCATGTTAGCATTAGGATCGACTGGTGTTGTTATAGTTCTATCAATATAACTTGAATTAATCCTTTGTCCATTAACTTATTCCATACATCAATTTTCCAAGAAGCATAGTTATCTGGAGTTAAAAGTGGAAATTTAGGAGACCCCATAACAACAAAATGAAAGAGCACAAGGAGAAGAGCGTCACAATCACACAAGACACCCCCCAAAATTCACTCAATCAAAGAACTCCCCCAAAATGATGTTTTGACACTTTATACTTAGTAGATGTACAATGGGCCACTTGCAAACATGGGAAAAGTGGGCTTTTGATTTCAAGATTACAACTACCTCAAATAGGATATAAGAGACTCAAACCAATAATGCAAGATATCTAAACTAATATTTAAGAAAATTAAAAGTACCAAATATGTCCAAAAAACCAAATTTTAAAATTACAATTTCTACTGAAATTGATGAAAAACTGATAGCATCACATGAAAGTAGATGAAAAATTATACACTTACGAAAAAAAGTACCTGAAAAGGAGGTCGTATGAGCCTAAATGGACCCTCAAAAGTTTTTAGAATTGAGGATTGGACAAAAATAGTTGTGAAAAACTAAAACATATGAAAAATATGTCCACCAAAATTAGAAAAAAACCACACTATTGTGGAGAACATGAAAAATTAGCCCAAATTTTAAAAAAATTGTAGTAAAAAAGACCTCAAAATGACCAAGTTATGAGGCTCTAAAGTTATACTACAAAATCAAAAGCTCAATGGTGAGGGATCAAAATTTTTCAAAAAGTGTTGATGTAGTGCTGAGGTAAAAAAATCACTATGTTAAATTTGACGATCATTTGGTCATCATAAGCAAAAACCCCCTTCCCTGCATAGCTGTGTGAATGGTTGACTATACACGGTATGAACCAATCAAATTATGCCACATGTTAGTACAAAATCTAAGTGGCTATATGGCTGGATTGCGTGTTAAGCTAATGTGGCACCAACTAGGTGCTGAGGTGGCAGTACGACTAGGATGACTATGCCTGCATGGAAAAATAAGGGGCTACCACATGGCACCTTGGGCAGATAAAATAATGCTACGTAGTGTCTTCTTTAGTAAGTACGATGGTCATTGCACTCTGTGGACGAATGTCTACATACCACTTGTCTCTATCTACGAACAATAAATGTTGTGTGGCTGCTGAGGTGTTGACTTGTGGCTATCAGAGGCTCCCGCGTGTTGCAGAGGAGGTGATGTTGCCATGTGGTGCTAGCTGGCATAGCGGGCAGCAATATGGTGGTGGCCCAAGGAGGGGCTGCGAGAGGCTAGGCGGTGGAGGCCACCAAAAGCAAGGACTAGTGCAGGTGGAGCTGGGTGGTGAGGATTACTGAGGGAGGAAGGAGGGTGATGAAAGATTGCAGTACGATGGTCAAAGATTGTAGCTTGGCAGTGGTGCACATAATGAGAAGGTTGGTAGCAACACAGTACAATAAAGCTTGTAAAGGGTTGGGATAGGGTCAGACCCCCCCAAATAAAATGTAATATATTTATTTTGATTTTTTTTTATAAAAAAGTTTTTACAAATAAAAGAAATCTATGAAGATTTAATAAATAAATTTGAATACAAATAATCATGAAAAATAATTATTTTTTATTTTTATTTTGAGAAAACATACCATATGACGTAATATGCAAAAATTTTCGTGTTATGCCCTGAAATTGACTTGAACCAAAAATAGGCAAATATATACTCAAAATTCATGGAAACAACCTCTTGGACTCAATGGCGAGGTTGAAATTGACACACGACACTTCCAAAGTGCGTTTCTCCCCAAATTGAAAAATCAAACAAAAATTGCGAGGATGCGTGCTAAGAAGAGGTGCCATTTGGAGTCCTCTACTACTATTGGGTAGGAAGCGTCTATGTCCAAGGTAAAGGCTACACTCAACTCCCCAACCATCTCCTCTAGAAAAGGTTTAAATAAAAAGCTCTCTTTTTTAGAGAAAGGCAAAGAAATTTACTAGGATAGGAAGGTGTTTTCCCCCACTAGGTAGGCCATTGGTTTGTGCCTCTAGTGGGGGAGTGTCCTATTTTGTTTTTGGTATGTTGGGTCTAGTTGTTTTTTTTGCTTGATTTTGTTACTGGTGCTTGAAGCCTTTTGGGTTTGTTCCTTTTTCACAGTAGGCTTGTTGGTCTTGGGCCCTCATCCCTCGTGAGCCCTTGGTTTTTGTTGCTCACTAATTTTACAGTTACAAAAAGTTTGAGCCTCTCTTGATTTAGTATATTCAGAATTATATTACAAAGTAAAGGGATATCACGAGGAATATAGTCTTCTTCCAACTTTAGAACTTGAATGCAAAAAGAGAGATTGAAATTTTTTGGGTTGGTCTATTTAGAAGAGAGTGGGAGTGATACAAAAGAGTAATTGAGAAGAAAAAGAGTGATTAAGAAGACAAATTTATGGGGAGATAAAGATTGGGAGAACTATAAAGAGAGAGAAGATGGTTTGAATAAATAGTAACAGTGAGCTTACCACAAAATTGTCCTATGCTCGAACGTTTGTTGGTATTGAATAGACGTCGAATATTTTAGTACATTTTGCCTAATCTCTAATAGTATGTCAGCACACGCGAAACAGGCGGAAAATTAAACAAACTGCCAGGCAGAAGGGTTTACACGCACTCCGAGCTCTACCGAATGATTCCAAGTTGTGTGGATTGGATTTGCATCTTTCCAGCAACTTTAACTGAATCATCTCTGCTGCGCCATGTGAACGGAGAATTATAGTGAAGAATGGCAAGATAAAACATAGAATAACAAAATGAAATCGACGGTTGAAGTCGTTTCATTCGTCTTCCTTGCTTTTGACTGCTAATGGTCGAAAGTAGATGGGTCGCTCTCATAGACGGAAAGGCTACAGCTTAATTAATTATATATTAAATAAATATTCTAAATTGAGAATCATCTGCATGTAAAATTTATATTGTTTACAGAAATGGCAGGAAGCAGGTATCACTCCGAATCCAATACTTGCACGCGTCTTTGCGCGTGAAAGACCAATCATCGCCGAAATTTGAACTGAGAATTTTCTTCGTTGATCTGAGAAGCTACGATCGGATTCCCTGCATTTTCCTCCTATAATGTAGTATGTAACTATACATATTCATTGGTGTTCTGCGAAAATTGTGTGCATTTCTAAAATGACAGGCGTCGTCGAGGGTGCTCAACGGGAAACACAACGGAGAATCGAAAGTCTAGAGGGGCCCACACTAGCCACACTAGTTACACATGACAGAGAATTGGTCGAACAGGTAGCCGGCTGCTCTTCAAATCTAGCTTCTATTTGTGATTTATTTTCAATCCTGCAACGTATAAGACCCTATTCCTGTCTGAATGCTTATATTTTTAGTTTTATTCGTGTACAGGTGCAAGAAGAGTGTAAAGGTTTGACAGTGGCTCTTCAAGTAATTGGTAGATCTTTGCGTGATTGGGACTCCACCTTTTGGAGAAGTGCAAAGAATAAGCTCTCAAAAGGAGAAACTATATCTTCTTCTCACGACAAGCTCAATAAACGGCTGCAAAAAGCATGTATAGATGAGCTAGACGATAATGAAAAGCAGTGCTTTCTGGATCTTGCTGCTTTCCCAGAAGGACGGATCATTCCTGCAAATGCACTGTTAGACATTTGGGTGTATGTTCGTGGAATGGATTGGGACGAGGCTCTCGCGCTATTATGGGAATTTGCAGATCGCTTTCTATTAACGTTGAAGAAAGATTCCTGGTAAGGCCTATTGTTATTTTGACATTTGGTTTTATGAGATCATTATGTTTCTTTTGTTCCATTATGATATGGAATTTTCCTGGTTGAAGAGGGGTCCTGAACAATGAAAGATTTTATATTATCTATGCATTCTTTTTGACTATTCGATAGAAGCACAATCATAACCGAAAGACAAAAAAATTTGTAACTCTTCCCATTATTTAGGTATAGATTTAGGACTAAAGAGAGAATTTAAAATAACTTATTTGCGAGGAAACTGCACCCTGAGTTTGTAAGACAGGTAAAAGCGTGGATAGTCCTACCACATACCACAGAATTTTTAATATTTTGTACGAACATATTTTTCTTGAAATTTCATGGCAGGAGCTCCAGGATCGCTGAGGGCAGGGCATATGAACTATCCTTTTCCCAACATGATGTAATCAGGGATTTGGCCCTCTATTTGGTGAAACAGGACAAACAGAGTAACTGTAGTAGGCTGTGTATGCCCGGAAAACTTGATGGCATTCCAGAAAAGTGGCATGCAGTCGATACATCTAAAGTTAAGATTGTTTCCATTCACACAGGTGATGCTACAACTTCTCCGTTATACTGTAATATGCATAATAAATCTATTTGCTTTTCGTTCAAGCTCCAAAACGTTGCATATACTATGAAAATATTGGTTGAAGAGAATTTCGAAGACTAAATTGTACCATTGGTACCAATGTAGGAACAATGGATGAAGAACAATGGCGGCAAATGGAGTTCCCTGAGGCAGAAGCTCTAGTTTTGTATTTCACTGCAGAAAATGGATATTGCATTCCAACATTTTTGGGCACAATGAAGAAACTGAAGATTCTGATAATCAATAATCACAGTGCACGAAGAGCCACACTCAGTGGACTGAATAGTTTTGAAAAACTTTCTCAGCTCAAAACTCTTCAACTTGAAAGGTTACGAGTTCCGCCTCCGGATCGCTACTTCAATTGTCCGAAGAATCTGGTGAAACTATCCCTGAGTCTATGTGAGGGCCTTGGTGACATGGTTAGATTAGATAAGGATAATTTTTTCAACTTTCCAGGGCTTTTAGAATTTAATGCCGATCACTGCAGTGATTTGGAGGAGTTGCCAAGAGGAATCTGTTCTTCGAATTCCCTGAAATTACTGCTTGTAAGAAACTGTCACCAGCTTTCGAAGTTACCTGATGAGTTGGGAAGGCTGCGCCTGCTAGAGGTGCTAAGCTTGTGTGCGTGTGCAAGCTTGGAAGTACTGCCACAATCTATCCTCAATCTTCAAAAGTTAGAAATCCTTGACGTCTCCCACTGCGTGAATTTGAAGGTGTTCCCTGATAGATTTCACGAACTATCGAGTTTGAAGCAGCTGGACATGGGAGAGTGCCGTAAACTGCCACAGTTTTGCGGATCGCTTCCCCGACTCAGATCTCTTAATCATGTGATTTGCAGTGAGAAAAATGAGCAGCAGTTGAAGCGTTTACGCAATGTCAGTTTTAATGTGGAAGTCGTTGAAGAACAATTCGGTTTAGACTGGCTTTACGATAGGTAAATATAGGGATTATAGATTTCTACTTGTAATTTGAACATGGTTTGTGCTACTTGCGTGCTTATTAATTATTATTATGTTGTTGATGTTAATTGCTGGTTGGAATATAGTGGAAGGGGTACTGAGATGTTTTATTTGTTGAATCATTTAATGGAAACTGATAGGATTGTGTAATTTTTTTCTTTGCTGTGGTCCTTCTTGTTTGTATCTTTTTTTTTGATTGAATAAATTTTTATCTTTTTTTTAGTTTAATTATTAATTTATGTTGTTGATTGTTGTATTGACTTTTTCAATTGATAAATGATTTATTTTATGTTCTGTGTTCTATTGAAATAAATAACATTTTATTTAAATTATATAATAATTGTTATTTTATAATTGTTGTTTAAGTATATCAATAATTAAAAAGTATATAAAAATGAAAGTAGGTTTAGTAATTATTTATTCTAAAAGTTTCATGTAATAATTTGTTTAAATAAATTAGATGAGTGTTCAAATTATATTGAAATGGTAACTTTATAATTTTTGAAGAAAAAAATACAATTTTATTGTTAGAATAATAATAAAGATAAAGATATGGACAAAGCACGATTTCGGTTGAAGTTGGCTTTATTGTACAACTTGAGTTGGCTTATTGGTGGAGAACTTGTTCTCTTGAAAGAGAGGTCACAAATTCAAATTTTGCAAGGGATAGTGTATGTATGCCTCTCATCACTTCTATTAAATTACTAGCATTTGCACCTTGGTGTGCAATGGGTATGCCAAAAAGATTTGAAAGATCTCTTCTTTTTATTGGCCTATTAGTTACATAGATGGTGGAAGCTTTTATATGTCTGATAATGTTGATGAACTTAAGATTCTCTGAGAGCTCAAATTCCCGAGCCCCTAAGGGAACCTCTGAAGCAGGTGGTAGTTGGTAATCTATATTCTCTGTTTTTTTAGTGATATGGCTTTATGCATGTGAGACATGTGCCAGTCTCTTCCTCCATAGTTTTTATGTATTCAAAACTTCCACATACCTAACCTACGCTTCAACCATCTTGCATAAATTTTCCAAAAAATATTTTATGTGTCTTATCTAGTTTGTAGGATGTGGTTGCAGGGAAGAGCAAGTCATCTTCTAGAAAAAGGGAGATTTGCAGAGGAGAGGTAGAGAGAGACATGGTTAAGGGAGTTGGAAGGAATTTTAATTTTTAATTTATATATGTTTTTAACAATTTATTTGCTCTTTTTTTTCCTTTTTATTGAGCTTTGTAGGCGTGCTTGTTAATTGTCTTTATGTGACTTACTTCTGGATTGTAAGTTTAGTAACTTTTGTATAGGTGAGTTGCTTCAGAGACAAATGCACATGTTCCATCATTTTTTTTTATGAAAACCTAAAAAATAATGTCATGTAGTTTGTATAGAGCATTTGGGTGTTTTCACTTTGCTGGGAGAATGGTAAGCAATCAAAGATCGAGCTTAGAAATATTAAGGCAAGCATTGGGTGGAATTTACATTTATGGACTGCCGTAACAACAATTTCTCTTCATTTTTCTATTTGAGATATGCTTTGTATATCTTCTTTCACCTTTATTATTATGGACATTTTGGAAGGGACGCGAGTTTGCTGTTTAGATATATTTTTATTAGAGTTTTTTTCACCCCTATACAGATTATTTCTGTGAAGATTGAACATATTTTTAAGATGCGATTTAGATTATTTATGTGAGATTGTGTATATCTTTCCTAACAAAAGCTTGTTGTCTTATGCCGATTCCTCCCAATATAGGGAATCGTATGAGTTTTGAGATTTTGTAAGCATTCTATATATGTTCCATAAATTGTAGAAAGCATTAATTATTAAGCTTCTATAGTTTCTTTAAAAATGTATTAGATTGCTTAAAATTTAGTTGTCTACATGGGCTCTTCTAGTCTCTTCCACTATTGGTGTCTTATACGCTGCATGTATAATTACATCTACTAATAAAATGCTTTTCAGGTCCATACTGCTATGAACTTTATATTACTCTAGTAATTATAAGAAGTAGAAACTTCTTATTAAATAATGAGAAATAAAAACAAATTTGGGTTTTAAGTGTTGGTGACCATTAAGATTGCATCTATGATTAATACTCATTAATAGTTTTACTAATCCACTTTTTCCTATTAATAGGTATGTGACATTCTATGTTTGCAGACATTTGCAAGGCATGATGGGAAAATCTAGATATTGGCTAGAGATGGTGAATTTATTCTATAGCCGAAGAAGGTAGTACTCTCTGTGGGGCATGATAATCTATTTTGATTATGTATTAAGTTAAAGAAATGAAACGGAAAGAAACCAAAGAACCCAAAAATCCTCATGTTGCCCTGCAATATGGATTTTAAGCAAATTGTCATATGTAGTCAAGATACCACTGCCAGTGGATTTGAATCGAAAAAAGAGCAAGATAAATTGAGAAACTAAAGACAAATGCCAAAATCAAAACTTTCGATGGAAGAATCGCATCAAAGAAAAGTAGAAAACAAATATTCATAGCAAGGAGTTTAATACCTTAAAGACCCAAACATCATTTCTCCATTTATCTGTCCTGTGAGCATTTCTCCTCATGGCGGTGGATGAAGAAGCAAGACTAGTTCATGGTTAATCTGACATTTTCCAAGAAAAACAGTCACGCCAACCTCAAATGTGGCAACTGAATTCTCGACCTCCTCTATTTTCAGCTCTTTGACCGTCGGAAAGAAGCAGGCAGGCAAGGAAGCAGGATGACAACTTGCCAACAGCAAAATGAACTTCCCGACCTTAAAATATCTAGCTGGGAATGACACATCTCCCAAAATCAAATATGAAGGTAGCATATTTCGAGGCATATATCGTAGGGACCCACAAATTAATCGGTGTAGGAAGTCTCGGACACATCATAGCTCGGTAATTTTTTGCAGAGACATTGAAAAGTGCGGCAATTAATTGGGATAAAAAACTAGAATTTAATATTAGATCAAATAACAAGTTAAAAAACATCTTCTTAATCACATTTAAAATTAAATACTTTTAACCTCTTATCAATTTTATTATATATTTATCTATCTCAATTATATTATATAAAATATTATATGTTGCTTATTATAAAATAAATTTACCTAGATGTCTAAATAAAATATAACTAACATTTGAAAAGAAAATTATTCAATAATTAAATAGGAAAAATAGTAAATTATAATTATAACATTTATATGTAAAAATTTATTCAAAATATAAAAAACCAATACATAAAATAAATATTTTATCATTATTATTTTTAATTAATAGACCATGAAAAAATGTTAAACATACACGTACTATTATCTATATCACAAAATCTATTAAGAGATTGCCTAAGCTATGACTTAGTAAAATTGAATAAATAAATACATTCACATTACTTTGAACTTTGAAGAGCTTGGTCCTTGAAAAAAAATAGTAATCAACTGATACGGTCTTCATATTTAATAGCTATCTTGTCCAGCTCCATGAGAGGCGTATTTCAACAATTCAATAAATAAAAAAATTTATGTAAACAAAAAGAAACAAGAGCTCTGCTGGAGCAGGAGTCCCTGCCTTGTGCAAGTAATGAGAGGAATGAAGCATTGCAGTAGGTAGATAGTAAAACTTTATAGCATTTGTATAATAATTGACTAATTTAAACATTTTGATCAGCCAAACATAAAAAATGTCCAGTGAACAAATATACATTTCAATACACGACACAGAAACATGATAAACTTTTTCTTTTCATATAATATATTTTCCAAAATAGTTTACAAGTGAAATTGGTTGCAAAAATGATAAGTGGTTGTAGTACTTTAAGAATGAGTTTCTAAAACCAGTATAAAATACAGTGTGTGTTCTGAATGTATCTGAAGAGTGCACAAAATTTGAATTTACAAAAAGAAAGGATAATATGGAAAGTTTGTTGTGAAAGACAGTTAACTAGTTATTTACAAAACAAAAATAAGATCGATGTTGCTTTGAAAATTATAGGTATGTGAATAGTATTTCAAGTTGTCTAGTAGTTGAACCCGCTTTTGATTGTTTTCAACTTCTCTTTTACAAACCTATAGAATGAAGAAAATTAAAATGTTAATTATAGAAGTTTGAGAGTAGTGTAAGGAAATGATGAGGAAAAATCCAGAAAAAGAAAAATAGAATTAAAAAAATAGGGATGATAATTAATTGACAACTTGTAAATGCAATTAAAGTACCCTCCTATTAGTTGGGATCAAATTGAGATAAAGTGATCAGTGCCTCAAACTATTATTAATAATAATTTGATTAAAATTAAAATTAAAAAATTCAATAAAAAACAACCTATAGTTGGCTTATTTCTTCTACGATTTAAATACATTCGAAGATAAGCTCTGAATTCTTTATTCCTTTACTAAACTAAACTTGAATTTAGATACATAAGAAGAAAGTACCTGTAGTTTAAAGTAAATTGCTATTGAACTTGTGCAGAAATGTTATTATTAAATAGCCTTCAAACATTGTACATTAGTTGCAAACAAACATTACAATAGGTGTCAAGCTATTAACTACTTACCTAACCAACAAACTTTGGTTTACAGAGGTGTTTATTGAAATTAATATCTAACTCCTAACTTATTTACTAAGAGGGTGTCTTGAATAGAAGCATCACCTTGCAAAACTTTATTGCTAACTTTATATATTTTGATTTTTGTTATCCAAATCGACTTGTGTTGACCTATCTATTGCATTGCTAACATAGTTTGCACTCACCATGATTTTTTAGGGCGGAGTTTTTGTGAGTTTAACTCATTGATTTTTGTGCCAAGTTTTTGATAGAGTTTGGTGTGTTTTCTGGCAAGTATTTGTTGAGTTTTCATCAAGTTCAAAAGTTTAACTTGTGCCACAAACAAGCCACAAATGCGAAAAGAAAAGGTGGAAAAACACATAACAAAATGTTGATTTTATCCTTTATGAGCCCTAGTAGGCCATGTTGAACACACAACACAATGTTAGAGCATTCTATAGCAAATTGGAAGGATTTTATAGGCGATTTGAAGAAATATATTATGGAATTTTGGATTTGCACTAGGTTAAGCATATAAATTTCATCGATAAGTTGAATTGAAGATCAAGATCTATGAGATTTCTTTCACCTGCAAGGCAACTAATATAGCTGTCTTATACAAGACTGCTTAACTAGAAAATACCAATCTACATAAATTACATTTGAGTGCTGATCTGAAAAAACATTGTGTTAATGTTTACATCTTTTTGAAAAGATTCAAGTGCTCCAAAGAAAGAGCTTTCATACAAATAGATTTTGACATTGAAATAGTTGCATAATACTCTAATTTCATGACATTAATGGTGAAGATTAAGTATTCATGTCCCTTTGTTGTGCCAGTTTGTAGAGGATATGTCATGCTAACTATCAAGCTATCTTTAACAAGTGAATTCTCAAACAAACCTGATGAAATCAATTACCCCTTACAAGAAGATGAGTCCATCCAAAATATTACAAAATGAGAATGTTGATGGTTTTGAAAAGTGGCAAATATTTGAGGAGCATAAAGGAGTTTTACAAGAAAATTCTTTTAAGGCATCGGGCCTCTTAGAACATATCAGTACAACCGAGGACATGACAGATTATGTCTAGTACACAATCAGGTATTACAACTACCATCCTTGGAAAGGAGGTATAACTGTCAAAAAATATTGCATGCCCTTTATGAATAGAAGATCATCACTTCACTATAAAATGGTGAACATTTGGTCAATTCCTGCGTTGCAATTGGAGTATAGGTTTTGTGCAAGTAGCTTGTATACTAAAACACTTTTACCTTTGGACTGATTTTTCTCAATGTTTGATGTATTATGATAGTCTTTTTGTGGAAAAATGGTACATTTCAGAAAGTACATAAAAGATTGTCACGCTTTACAAATCTCTGATTATATCATACATTGCCAATAATTAATGATGTGACTCAGAATCTTAGTCATATATAAATTGTCACATATTTGAATGAGAAAAATTGTATGAATATATTTTTAAGAAACTGGCATGGTAAAAGAATGATAAAGATGGTTGTAAATGCATGCAAGTCACACTTTTCCGTACGGATCATAATGCAGACATTTTAAAAATTGAAGTGACATTTTTAATTGCTTGCTTGGCAGCATAAATGTTAACAAAGATGAGCCATTTTTGAAGAACTTCATGTTCTTGGCATTGTATATCGAGGTTATGTTGTGTTGGTTTTCATCAACAACAGTCTTGCTGGTATATCTTCAAGTCTTCATAACAATCTATTGAGTTTTAAAGATGCAAACATGGAATTGCACGTTTTCCTGCTAAATTAAACATGGCAGCATATGTTCATCCAAGACTATCCTTTTCCCAACATGATGTACTAAGAGATTTGGCCTTGTATTTGGTGAAACGAGATGATAAGACTATTTGTAGTAGGTTGTGTATGCCTAGAAAGGGTAAACTCATTCCTTTAAACTGGCTACAAACTCGTGCATCCAAAGCTAAGATTGTTTCCATTCACACAGGTGACTAGTTCAATTTTCCTTTTAGCTCCAAAACATTGAATATCACTTCTTTTACTATGAAAGTATTGGCTGAAGAGAATTTCAAAGATTTAATTGTAGCATTGATGTTAATAGTTCATCTATCTGAACCTAAGATTCTTTCCATTCATACAGGTGATGCTACAACTCCTCTATTATTAATTTAATATGTACATTGTTTCCCTTTAGTTTTTCGTCCAAACTCCAGAACATTGAATATTTACCACTTCATTTCTATACTGCGATAATATTGGTTGAACAGAATTTTGTACACTTAGTTGATTTTAATATTTGTTGGGAATATATAGGCACAATGGATGAAGAAGGATGGCCACAAACGAAATTCCAATAAACTATACACTGTACACTATAAACTATAGTAACTAGAGTTTCTAGAGATGTTTGTAGAAGGATGAAAATGTTGTCCATGAAGACAAACCAGCTGGGAACAAAAGTTGGCCTGAAGTTGCAGCAGAGAAGTAGATGGGCACAACCATTGTATAACACAGAGTGCTTTGAACATTTTTACTAAAATTGGGGGAACCATACTAGCTCATTAAACCTTCAATAAATATCAAAATGAGGCATGAGCCTGAAAAATTGTACTTGCTTATCTCTGTAATCCTCCTTGTAATTACAACGGTCTTTCATATTAAATTGAATTATCTTAGTGCTTGGAATGGTGTAAACTGTAATGCCGTTGATTAAAATATATAAGGAAAGTGAAAAATTTTACACAACACATTGACCTGATAATCATGCTTAATATGCTTAAAAGTTTCAAGGATTGTAAAACAAACCTGATTTATTGAACAATATCTCTTGGAAAATGCTTGGGTGCAATCATAGATATGTATACTGGTACCTAAAACCATGACAAATACAAAAAGTCAGACACATATTTGTCCACGCGCATGAATATTCTTCAATTTAATAGTGTATGCCATAAGAATGAAGATAAAGTTCTTGGAGAATTTGCAAGCTCTCCATTAACACTTGTCACTAGGAAATAAAACATTAAGGACTGCGCCTTATTGGCAAAGCAACCAATCAATAATCAATGCATTCTGCAATCGAATATTTGGAGATCATTTCCAGGATAAAGGAAATGCTTTTAACTTAAATACATGTTTAAAATACAAATGACCATGATATGTAGCATTTTATTCATGGGTGTGGGCTTAGATTTGGATCAACAACTTTAACAAAAAAAAAAATCAACTTTATCAGTTCTTATTCTACAAGCTTTGTACATGCATAAACTACTATCATTCTAAACTTGACCAAGCTTCTAAGAAGATTTCATTTCAACATTCAAATATGATAAAGCCATATGCAAATGGAAAAGATAGGATAATCATTCAACAGTTAGTGCCACTTCCAAAAAGATATGAGGAAGCAATACTGGCAAAACAATATTTAGATGCAAAGAGTAGACAATATAAAAGTATATTTAATTCTCATTACATTTTGCTATTCCATCGAAGGGAAATTTCTCCTAACATCATAGGTGAGGATCAGAAGAGCAAAAGAATTTATGGGCCGTAATACGGAAATACATATGGAAAAAAGCAGTAGCAATGTCACAAAGCTATGCCAAATTTGGTATAAGCTTTAGAAAACCATTAAAATATTTACTTGAATAAGTACAACGAATCAATTTTATATATCTCTTGATGGTGAACAAAATTCAATGAAATTTTTGCCACTCTTTCTATGAAATTTTCTTTCTTTCTTATGATGCTCGATAGTGTATCATCATTAGTTAATGGAGTCGGATTTTCTTTTGGCAGGTACATGTAATAAACTAAGCGTGAGTGGCTATCCAGTCAATTTTACTTGTCATTTTACCTTTTGTACAAGTTTGTGTCTAGATAAAACCCTTTTCTACATATATGAGAACAAAATTTACAGAGCTCAACTGCAATTTTTTTTTAAAATAAACATTTATTAAAAGAAAATTGACAAAGCTTAACTGCAAATAAAAACATTAGCTATTTTTTGTCCTAAAAAACCTTTTTTTTTTTAGAAGTATTTTTTTAGCAGTGTTTGCCCTTAGTACGCCTAGTATTTGGCCCGGGTATGTCTGAGACATGTCTGGGACGGAACCATAGTTCCAGATGCACTGGGGGCATGATTTGATAGGGTGATGTGTTGACTAATGATGTGGTTGATTTGGCCACTGCTCTCAAGCTCGATGTCATAAGTTTTTTCGGCTATCACTTTATAAACTTCAAATGCTCATTACATACAACTAAACCATTTATTTAATAGGAAAATTCCAAAAACCTCCGAAAAAACAAGAACCCACAAATCTCAAAACTCAAAAGATCTCATTAGTATTAGTTGTTAAAAAATCATCAACAAAACAACAACTTTAAAAATGAAAAACCCTTGAATCTACTTCAAATCAGCTAAATTTTTCAGAAAAGATGAAACTTTATCTTACCGGAAGCAAAAACCCCCCAAAAATGGTCAAATCCACAGTCAGAAACCGCTTTAAATCAGTTTCATTTACAAAAAACAAGCCTCATCTTTTATGGCTAGGTTTCAAAACAAATTTTTTAGGGTAAACAGGGCAAATACTATTGTAATGCGGAAGGAAGTAAGCTAGCCCTAATCGCTATTCCTAGGTCAGGGGCTCAACTCAATGCAAAATTCAGTGTTCACAAAACGGGAGGAAATTGTGAATGTCAATGAATCAAAATATCATAGTAAAAGACTGTGCAAACCTTAGATTTTGATGGAATTCGCCTCACACAAAATAGAACACAACAATCTGAAGCAGCAACTATTCGATGCGAAGGTGGCCAAAGTATTTTCGTCAACTAAATTTTTCATTCAATAGCCTTTAATGAAAAATACTTTATTTTTAATCTAAAATTTAATGAAATGTATAGAGCATTTAAGAAATAAGTAAATAGCATTAATGAAATTGTACAGAGCACTTGCCGTAAGCACAGTGCCAACTAATTTCTATATTTTTTATTATTGAAAATTTATTTAAACCCCCAGTAAAATTCTATCAGCCAATAGCATTTTTAGGAGAAAATTAAAATAATTTAAAAAATAATAAAATCAAAAGAATCATACTTAAAACTTTAGAATTAAATAATTTTTATTTCATTTGACAAACTAATTTAGTTACATGAAAACATTAGTTCCCTACTTAAGGCAGGGACTAATAAATTGGAATTTACGACTAATAAATTGGAATTTACGAAGAAATTGTGAATGAAAGGGCTCTCTCTCCAAATTGACCCCTACAGGTGACTTGCTGGACAAGCTAAATGTGTACATTGTAAAGTTTGAAGAAACAAACTGGCAGAGGGGTAGCCATACTTGAGGTGAGACAGCGACAGGTGATGGCGACTGAGGGGCCAGTGACAGGTAATAAGACATCCAATTTCCATCCCCTCAAACATCTTATTAGTGGAAGACACGATGACAATAATATCGTGTTTGTTTTAGAGAAGTAACGCTGTTATGACAGAGGAGGATCCCCTTCAAAGATTTTTATTACGTACTGCACCCTTTCTCACGAACTTATTTTGGCAGGAAAGGAATGCACCAGTCACCGTAATGCAGTGTACCGTCGCGAGCAGGAAAGGAATGCACCACTCACCGTATTACCAATCAAATCTCAATGTGTGGAGTGTGACCGCACCACCGAATCTTTTGCAAGCGACGGTTTAAAATGTTTGAATCGTTTTGCATTGCATATTAAGCAATATCAACTGTTGATCAAAAAAATTAGCCCGTCCATTTCATAGTAGAAGATGCCTTCGGCGTAATAAAAAAGAAATAATAAAGACAAAGATAATACATGTTTTGAATTAAAATTTCTTGATTTTATAAAATTAGCATTCTGAATTAAAGAAGATTTTGAAGAAAATGATTTCATAAAAATCTATAAAATTTTAGAAATTAGACACAATTGCATTCATAGATAAGTATTTTCAAGAATTGATCCTAAAGATCTAAAAGAAAATATTCTATAGATTTTAAATGCTTTTTAGAGATAAAGATCAAAGATTTTGACTTCAATCAACATGAATTTTTAAAAAGGATTAAGTGGAGCCACTCTATGCACACGGCCTCTGTTTTTTGGCCTGGCTTAACGGCCACACTCGAAGCTTTGACTGCTTGAGTGTGCCGGGCCCACTATTAACTTTTGAGCTGACATTTCCCGTTCATATCGTTCCCGTTTGCGGATTTATGTTTCCCCCGTTTCTTTCGCTAACATCCATTCCCTCCCGTCCATTCGGTTCAAATAAGAGTCGCTTTAAACATTTGAATTTAAAACTTCCCGCCTAGAAGTTTGAAAGCGTTGGATAGCATAAAAGAAGTGCGATTAGTTTCTGCAGCAGACAAATGACATGGAAGACGTTTTCCAGTTGCAAAGATTTTTATCCCTGCTAGATTGCATATGCGAGTAGTTTCTGCAGCAGACAAATGACATGGGCGTGCTCACGATGGAGATGATAAATGGGAGTTTTGGAACAGCGTATAGGCATCCATCAAAGCATAACAAAAGGGTAACTTACTGTCTGATCTTACAATGGGAAATACTTTGGTAGATATGTATGCATAGATAGGGCACACGAACTGTTTGACCAGATGCCTCAAAGAAATTTGGTAGCTTGGAACCTATTTGATTGCAGGATATGCACAAAATGCGTTTTTTGTAAAGGATTCAGAAAATCTCAACCAAATGCGATCAACCAAATGGGATCAGTAGTTGTAAACCCACACTCTACAACCTTCGCCAGTACCTTTCCAGGCCAAGCGAAAATGGGAGCTTTAAAATGGAGTACGGACATCCACCATGGGACACTGGAAAGGAATTTTCCCAGAAGCTGTAGCTGCAGCCACCCTCGTAGACATGTATGCAAAATGTGTAAGCTTAGATAAGCTACGTAAACTGTTTGACAGAATGGCTTGAAGAAATATTTAATAGATTCCCATGATTTCAAGATACGTAAAAGGAGGAAGCATAGGCAAGGCACGTGAACTGTTTGACAAAATGGCTCAAATAAATATGTCCTAATAGAACACCCTGATTGCAGGCTGAGGATGTCTTCTTAGGTTCATGGTGACCTTAAATATTTAAATTTTTTATTCAATATCATGAACCTAGGCTTAGTGCACAGAGAATATCAATCAAAGTAGATCTATGGCATTCAAATCCTTTGAGAGGAAGATTACTGACACGAGCAATGTTGTCAACAATTGTTCCTATGCTATCATACTCTTATTCCAAATGTAATATTGTCTTATGGCCTTCGTAAGTTCCTTGCCACTAATAAAAATATTATATTACACACAAACATGGAAGAGATGTCAATGTTAACATCTTGTCAAATAAATCCTATGATGAGATCCATACCAAGCACTTATGACAGCCATTGGAATCTTAAGTACCATTTCCAAGGAATGAAATCTTACCATTTAGGAATGAAAGAAGTTGTTCATCTTATTCAAAGTTATCATATAACATGCTGCCCCATAATATTTGTTTTGTATTTAATTCACAAGAAACACAAAAGTAGCTCAAATTTATGGTGTATGATACTATACAAGTTAAAGATATTAAATTTCCATAGTTCATGATGAATATTATGATAAGCTTCTAGATTCAACTGTGTGTATTTTGTTTGCATCAACATTTCGGATCAAACTCCATGATCCATCATCAGGATGAGAGAGAGCTATTGAGAAAATGTCAAGTTCTTAAGAATGTATTGGAATGAATCAGCAACATTTTTCAAGCCCATGTTTAGTTCTACAACTAACAAAACTTGTAATTGATTTGTCGATTCATTTCAATATTACAAAAAATAACAGTTCTCAATGTTTACACATAAATATGTTATTGTAATGATGTTTAGCAGCTTGATGTATATATTATGAATAGAAATAAAGATACATTTTTTATGCATTTGTTGTGTATTTAATTTTTCTTTGTGTGTTTATCTATTTTTTAGGATTGTGTGTTTAGACATATTATGTATGACTTCAATTAAATATTATTAGAACTTCAGTTATTATGAGAGAAAACAATAAATCCACAATAAAAATATCATGTGTTGCAATATTAATGATCCATAGAAGTCTCATAAAGAAATCTTATGAGCATATGACACCATAGGTGACCCATAAGAGAGCTGGTTCATTAAAAAAGGGAGTGTGTAGGTGCCTTTTAGTACTATAATGTTAGGTAGACGATATGGATGTGTAAACATCCTCCAACAAGTGTGTTAAGTAAAGGTTGCATTAGATTGGAATTAATGTAGTTGAGAGAAAGGATAAAATATCCTCTAGTACTATGGTATTGGAATAGGGTTGTTAACAAAGCACTAAAGGTGAAGCAATAAACACTAATCGGCATTAGATGTAGATTTTCAAAAAGGGAAATCTATCAAATTGAGCACCAACCTACAAGATTTAAGAGTAACTTCATTTTTTATAATTTTGACTTGTGAGAAAGGTGAGAAAATGGAAGCACCAAACTTGAAGCAATTTTGAAGTGTTATGTAAGTAAATTTCTTGTAAAGGGTAATTTGAACTAAGAAACAACTTGGGGTGCCCTTTTGGCAAGATGTTGACTAGAGCATTGGCATGGTCAGAGGCAAAGTCATAAATTCAAGGTTAGAGAGATTCATGAAGAAGAAAATTGAAATAATATAAAAAGCTAATAAATATAACGAAGAAAATATTTCCCTAAATTGGCCATTTAGAAAAGTAGAGATCCCATGAATACTTTTGCAAACTAAATTTTCATTTTTAAGACGATTTGAAAAGGGATCAATAGTGCATGATGTGCTAATAAATGTATGGTGACACAACTAACATCAAATGAAGTGAAAAATCAATTTTACTATAATAAACAATTGATTGTTCTAACGAACAATAGATGTGTAGTAAGAAAACCAAATCTAAATAGTGTGAATGATAAGATTTCATGTATGCAACAAATGACTAGTTAAGGAAGACAAGGTGATGGTAATATTGCTAATATTGAAACTAGAACAAATGACAAGTTTGATTTAGTTAATAATGTGGTAGGTAATTGAAAGAAACTAGCAAGAAGAATAATACCAATGGCTAAAGCCATTAGTGCAATAGGGAAAGTTGCAAGGTGTGGCAACATATAACCTTCTAGCAAATGTGTGGTATGATGACCAGTATTAAGAGGTAATGAAGATGTGTTTCTCCATGGATATCAAGTGGGTGTTCCAAGTTTTGGAGAAATTTATTGAGCTTTTGACGACACTTAGATTTCTATTTTGGCATGCATGCTCCTTCTTGACCCCCTACTACTTCTCCTTCTTCCATTTCTTCTTTATAATTGTTGTCTCCTCAACTAACTACCTATGCTTCAACTTCTCCCTCAATTGGCTCTCTCTCCCTCTCTCAAACTTAATTATTTAGCCACTACTTTAAATTGTATATTCCTATTTTCACTTTTATTAATATATTTTTTATTGATGATCTCTCATTTTTTATTGAAACAAATATTATTTTTAAAATGAATTAAAAAATATGATTCCCCTAGAGGAGGGAATACTTCTTAAGATATGATTTTTTGAATTTTTCAATAATTAAAAAAGTGACAAGTTTTTAAAAATAACTTAATAATTTTTACTTAAAATTAAAATAAAACATAAAACACATTTAAAAATTACATTTAATTAGTTTACATCATTTAAAAAATTAAAGTATATATGCAATAGTTTGCATGTGCTCAAATCAAAAAGCTAGTTCACAGATTGCTATTATTCATTTCCGTTATCACAATTTGTTATGGACCCAAATTTAATCTAATCAATTGTCCTTAATTTTAAATCAAGTTTTAGTTAATATAACTCATATTACCTAGTTGGTAACAATGGAGATGTTAGAATTTAAATTCTTCATGAAGAAAAGTGGTACCATGCAATCTTGGAGTAGATTGACAACTCACTTTGAAATTTTGAAATCTTAAATAAAATAATTATGTAGGGAGATTCTAGAGCTTATGCTAGGGTGTGTATAAGAAAAGAGTTTTCCAAACCCTTGTCAATTGCAATTCAACTGGAATCTAATATTGGGAACTAAAATTAGTTGATAGGAATTAAGATTAATTTAATTTTGTAGGCATTATAATTAAAAAATTTATTAAAAAAATATAGATTGAATATCCCACAAATTATTACGAAATGGGTTAGAAAATAATTAGTTGAGCCTAATAAATCCTTAAATAAAAATTCACACTTTTAACAAAAAACATTAACTTAAATGTGGACATTATAACTACCTTGCCAAAATTAGTTGATTTATTTCCATCTAGATGACTTGCTCTTATGGTTTAGTGAAAATTTTAAGGAAATTCCTCTTGTACTAGAAATTAAATCATTAATAAACAAGTCCAATGAAATAGAGGCATACGAGGAAGATCTAAAATTACAACATGAGGAAGCCAAAATATTGGTCTCTGTGGATTTTTATCAATATCATAATAAGAGACACAAAGGGCCAAAGCTAACTACAACCCCAAAATAAGAAAGAGTTATAATATAGTTCAAGATGTCACAATTGAAGTAGGGGGAAGTAGCCACACAACTATAATGACAATCCTAACTTTGAATGTTATGGGCCTCGTTACCTCTAACAAAAGTAATGTAAGAGAATCCCTACATAGTGTGGTAATATTGAATCATTCTGAAAAAGTGGACATTTTTAGTTTAGTTCAATTGTTTGTTTGCTAGTTGTAGTTATTAGTCTATGGTGAAACTTGAAATTGGATTTTATAGTTTTGGGAATAGTTTAAGTTGTGATTTTTTATTTTCATATTTGTATCTAAGAAAAAATTAAAAGAAAAAAGATAGTCAAGTAGTTTGAGAGCATCTATCAAGTGGATAGTTGGGTATAGTTGGGATTATTTCATGCACGTGGCAAGTGGTTTATAGCTTGAACCAGATAAATTATTATTTATATGGCTTTATTAAGCCCTTGACAATAATTTTTGAGTACCACATGTAGGTTTCTCCATTATTTAATGTATTGAATTTGTAAGTATTTTATTCTTGGTTGATGACATGATATATGTGGTATTGAGCTTTATACTATATTGTGGCTAACATTGATAATTGAAGTATGTGTTGATGCTATATATTTTGTCTTTTATATCAAACGAAGGTAAGCAAAGAGGTAAGGCAAGGACTAAATATGTAGAATGAAAAAAACCCTTGAGAAATTTAGCTAGCTAAAGGAGAAAAGAACATAAAACATTTTCACAACTTAACTAGGGAAAGAGGGAGCTAAAAAAGTCACTTCTATTAAATATAATAAAAGAGAATCTCTCACTGAGCCTAATCTCTCATTGTTTAAATAATGCATCACTAACACAATAATAATTAAGGATAATTTTTCATGGTGAGCATTCTATGTATACATAAAATATGCCATCTTAATTAGAGAATAAACATTACTTTGAATGAAGTTTGTGTTATATTATGTAGTTTAACATCTTCAATTTCCACATGTTGCTATCAATAGTTGGCTTAGCCTTAGCAAGATATGGGACTAGAATAACACATTTGATCTTTTGATGTTTGTATAATCATTCCACCTTTTGTGAGCATTCCTTGGCATCATGTGTAAATCAATTTCTATGTTGGAGTGATATTTCCCACACATTTGGTTTAACTCAAGAGGGTTTTCACCTTATTATTTTTTGTTAGATGCTTTTCACTCCTTATCTATTTGAAAGTCATTTTTATACCATTTCTCTCCTTTCTAGGCTCTTTGTGGTACTTAAAACTCACAATGGAGTTCTTAATTCACTTTGGTGGTGAATTATAGTAGATGGTCAACCTCGTGGAGATGAGTAAAACTAGATTGAGAAAAACATTCTTCTTCCAAGATGGTGGTATCTTGGCTGTCATTTTAAAAGAACATGGTGTGGATCCCATCAAAGGATTTATTTGACAAGATGTCAACATTGACATCTCTTCCATGTTTGTGTGTAATATAATACTCTTATTAATGGCAAGGAACTTACCAAGACCATAAGAAAATATTACATTTGAAATAAAAGTATGATAGCATGGAAGCAGTACTCTTCCTCTCAAAAGATTTGAATGCCATAAATCTGCTTGATTGATATCTCTGTGGCACTAAGCCTAGGTTCATGATATTGAATAAAAAATTTAAATATTTAAAGTCACCATGAACCTAAGAAGACATCATCAGCCTACAATCAGGGTGTTCCATGAGGACATATTTCTTTGAGCCATTTTGTCAAACAGTTCACGTGCCTTGCCTATACTTCCACCTTTTACGTATCTTGAAATCATGGGATTCTGTTAAATATTTCTTCAAGCCATTCTGTCAAACAGTTTACGTACCTTATCGAAGCTTACACATTTTGCATACATGTCAACAAGGGTGTCTGCAGCTACAGCATCTGGGAAAATTCCTTTCCATTGTCCCATGGTGGATGTCCATACTCCATTGTAAAGCTCCCATTTTTGCTTGGCCTGGGAAGGTAGTGGCGAAGGTTGCAGAGTCTGGGTTTACAACCACTGATCGCATTTGGTTGAGATTTTCTGAATCCTTTACAAGAAACGCATTTTGTGCATATCCTGCAATCAAATAGGTTCTAAGGTATCAAATTTCTTTGAGGCATCTAGTCAAACAGTTCGTGTACCCTATCTATGCATACATATCTACCAAAGTATTTTCCATTGTAAGATCAGACAGTAAGTTGCCTTTTTGTTATGCTTTGATGGATGCCTATACCCTGTTCCGAAACTCCCATTTATCAACTCAATAGTGAGCATGCCCATGTCATTTGTCTGCTGCAGAAACTACTCGCATATGCAATCTAGCAGGGATAAAAATCTTTGCAACTGGAAAACGTCTTCCATGACAACGGTGAAACAAGGGGAGTGCCCACATCTTTTATGTATCCAACGCTTTCAAACTTCTAGGCGGGAAGTTTTAATGTTTTGAGGTAATAATTTTGGATTTTTTGCAATGGGAATATAATTACCTTCTTGTTACAGTGTTCTGCAGAAACATTAGAATATTTAGAAAGATTTATTTGTCTCCTCCTAATAGGACACAAGGCTATAGTGAGGACGTCAATAATCTAAAAATATCATTTGGTAGATTTATATAATTGGAAAGCGATACAAAGAAAAGATTTTTGTTATCGATTTTCCCATTGCGCTCGATCCTGCAATCCGAACAATAGTCACAGTGGTATCCAGCTAGCACACGATTCTCCAACTGCATTAGCATCCTATCCCAACCCACTAAAGATATTCAGCGTATTTGGGATGCAGAATTTCCAATCCTGCTGCTCTACATTAGCTGCTGAATTGTCAAATAGTAATCTCCGCAACTCAGTACACTCTTGGATGTGTTGGTCAATGTTGGAAGCAAGATCATTAATCTTGGTGAGAAGATTTTCAAGTCTGTAGGGCAAGTCCATTACTATGATTAAGATCATTATGGAGGGAAATAGTTAGTCTTACTGTCATGTTTCGCCAAATACAGGGCTAAATCCCTCATTACATCATGTTGGTAAATATGCATTACACATGCTCCATAAGCGATTCTGGGGCTCCTGCCATCAAATGTTACGAAAAAATGCACGAAGAGCCACACTCAGGGCATTGAATGGTTTGAAGGAACTTTCCCAGCTTGAATCTCTTTAAATTGAAAGGCTGCCAGTTCCTCCTCTATACGTCTACTTCAATTTTATGAAGAGTATCAAATTGAGCGTCTACTTCAATTTTATGAAGAGTATCAAATTGAGTGTGTGCGAGGATATTGATATTATGAGTAAATTAGAGAAGAGGATTCAGTAGTTGAGCATCATAATTTTGTGTTTCTGAAAATTTTACGTGGAAATTTCAAATCTTTCTCAATTTTTTACAACAGCTTACTTGACAAGTCCCCTGCATACAACTAAGGTTTCAGGGCCACATCACTATGCTTTTTGTCAATGTGTCTGAAACAACCCAATAAAAGTGAGGTTAATACTTGTGCACTAATGTGACATCACACAATTTGTTGTTTTTTAGTGCTTAGGGATACATTTCATTCAATTATGGTTAGTCATCATAATAACAACTTAAAATCACAACTATTGGTGTAATTTTTTCAAAAATATTGGACATAAAATCAACAAATGCTAGTACAACCATTGAAATGTGCTTAGCTATTGGATCCTTTCCCCTAGTAATGTTAACTTCTAGAAGACATGCTTGAAGTTTCCATCAAGTTGTGAATGTTTAGTTTTCCTTCCGTGAAGATGACAAAATCGAGTATTATGCATAAGTGACAATTGAAGGCCAACATCAAAAGATGTTGATGAAGAAGTTTCATAAATGTCTCCTCACTTTCTTTCCTCTCCTTCACCATGAAGATGTTTTAAACCTGATACCACTTAAAAAGTAACCAAAGAAGCTATGCTAGTTGGGCGTGTTAAGTTTACACAAACTCTAAGGCATTTTAATTGTTTCAAATTAAGTTGCGTTTTAATTATTTTTTTAGATTTTATATTATATGATATTTTGGGAAGATATATTTTAGAGAAATGGAAATTTTAGAGAATAGACACCAATATATGTGTTTTGTTGAATTGACTGTAGAAATTTAAAAGAGGTTATTCTATATGAAAGTGACATTAATAATAGGCCTTTACCACAAAAGAAAACAAATAATCAAAACCCTCCATGACCTCACTCTCAATATAGTTCATGTTTCAATAATTAGAATGCTCACAACTAAGCTAGTTACTTCTCAATGACTTTATAATTCATTTTGGGATCCAATCTAAAATATTAGAAAGGATTCATCTAAATCCTTTTCTATTTTATAAATTTTGTGTTATATCATTTTCATATCCATCCATGTTGAACATGTTAGATATATTTAAAAATATTTTAAGTGTGAAAAGTTTCAAATTAATTTCTTAATTGTTTTAATGTTTGTGGGTTTTTCACTTATAAATGTCAGATTTTCCTTCCAAAAAGGATATCTATATATTGTTTATACACTTCCATTCTTGCAAAACATATCCATAATATGTTTTAGTCCCTTACTTGCTTTTCTTCCTTTTTCCTATATTAGGGGAAATCGATTGTTTCTAGGATCTTTCTTCCTTTTCCTTCCATCTTGTATCCACATGCATTGATAAAAAATATTTTTGCAAGTTTATTTCATTCCTTATCCATTTGTATCCCTTTCCATCCTCTTTGTGGCCTTTTCTTTTTGAACATCCTCTTTTCACCTTCCATTTAATCCGACCCTCACATGCTACATAGATTTCCCAAATTTATTCATATTTCTTGCTTTCTTAGGATTTGAAAATCCAATTGGATATCTTCCATTTGAACTTCATGTACTTTTGGCATGATTCAAAATTTTGTTAATTTTCCAATAAAAAATAATTTAGAGAGGATACTTATTTGATTAGAAAAATAATTTAGAGGATATTATTTACAAATTCAATATTTTTTTAATTTTTTTTAAACATCAACAAGAAAATGAAGTACATACTATTGGCAACTTCATAAGTTCTTGAACTTGTAAACATGGTAAAGAGAAAAAGGAGAAGAAAATTCACAATTTTTTAGTGAGTTCGAAACTTATTAATTTTTTTGAAAGACCAATGTGATTAAAAGAGAAGTCAAAACACTAACAATAAAATAAATGAATACATGATGTTGGAAAGTTGACAAGTTATTAAATTCACCAATTCAGTAGTAGAGTTGAATAAATAATGAAATAATAATAAAATTTAGATGGCAACATTTAGAATTGTAAAGGGGAGTTTGAAATGGGGGAGCACGTGAGCGGACAGGGAATAAATAGGGTTTGAAAAGATGTCGCAGACAATGAGGAAGAAGGTGACTCCGATAGGGATGAGAATTGTGTAGGCTCCTTTATGGCTTTGTTGGTCTCCTTCCTTCAATTCCTCATATATGTTCTTGTTGTCTGCAACAAGCGCTAGTGTGGGAGGCAGGTTGGATCCAAAGTTTCAATGGAGGATGCTATGGAGATTTGAGACGGGGACGAGGATGTTGAGGTTGTTGGTCTGGTTAGCTTCTCTTCCCTGGTTTGGGGGGTTCTATGGTGGCACTTGGTAGCAACTTTATGGATTCATGTTGGCTTGACTCATGCCCTTGTTTGGAGGATTTTCTCTAGCTTTCCTTTGGGCCTATGAGCTATGAGGGACTTGTTTCACTAGCTAGGTTTGGTTGTGGTTGGGGTGGTGTATTTCCTCCTCATGGGTCTCAAGCATTTCCCTCTGTGTGTTGCCCATGATGCACACGGAGGATTTTCTTAGTTGGATTTTTTGCTTGTGAGATGGGCTAGTCTAAGATACAATATCTTTTGGGCCCATTAGTTTTTCTATGGGAAGCCATGTTTTTTATTAGGATAAACAGGGTTTGAGGGGACCAAAAACCCTATACAACAAGTTTCTAAGGGACTTGAAACCCTCAGATTTTTTGTGGATCCAGAACCAACAAAGGGATGCTGCAAAGATATGTATCAAAAATAAACAACAACAAAGCCACAACCAAAACTAGCCTTGTGGCACCGAACCAATGCCAACTAGTCAACAAAGTAACTAGATACAACTCAAGCTGGCAAACATAGCAGATCTAAATCAACTTATAGATCTAAAAGTAGAGATCAAGGGTTTATTTGGCACCCTTAGCCAACAAGAAGGGTTTTCCCAGGATCCCTTAACCTGTAGCAGAGTTTCTAGGCCTCCAACAACAAAAACTGATCTTAATAAAAAACAAATACAGGCCAAACTGGGTCCTTGAAAACTACCAGCATCCATCCTGTCCATGAAAAGAGAAGAGAAAAAAAGGTTTTCCCAAGATCCCTCAACCATGAAAGTGGGTCTTTGTAGGCTCCCACAACCCAACATGGTTTTACCAAGGCACCCAAAACCTACAACATAAACAACCACCATGAACCAGTAGTTCCAGGAAAAGCAAGCAACATCCATCTCCACCTCAATAGGAGATCGGTCTACTCTAGCCACATCCATCTCCCCCTCCATAGAAGATAGGACCACCTCAAAATGAGTGACCAGAAAATCACCAAGATGCAGTATATCGAGCCAAAAAAAAAGCCATGGATCCATGAGATAGAAAGACATAAGGACCCATCCTATGAAATAAGAAAATAGGGGTTATCATAAAGATTTCAAGGCCAAAAAAATCGAACCCATGGGGTTTTGGAAGGACCCCCAAACCCAAAGTGTTGGGTTTTAACCTGGGTCCTAGAACCATGAAAGAAAAATAGCAAAATGAAAGGCATAGGAAAGCAGCCATCCCAAACCTCTCCATGCATCTACTCACATGAAGATAACCAAGACTCAAGTCCAACTCAATATGAGTTGGGATCACCTCGAAAGACCCCCCTGCAACCATCCCATGAGAAAGAAAACAAAAAGAGGAATCGAGAAAGCAAACAAAGCCCAGACCAACCTCCAAAATGGAGAGGACAAGGCCCCCAAACCTTGTGTAAGGCAACATCAGTAAAGCGCCTCTCTTGCAAGAAAATCTAGCCACAGGGGACTAAACATCACCATAGACATAGAGAGGATCAGAAACAAAAACCAACCCCACACCGTCTATGTAGGGAGAGAAGGTACCACACCAAGAAAAAAGCCCCCCAAAACCATGTCGACTACACCCCTCGCAGACCCAACCACAAACTCCAAAAATCGTTTGGACCCCACCAAAAGGGAAAACCATACGCAAGGCAAAGGTAAGAGTAGAAGCCACGGAGGGGCTAGCACCTAGACTATTTGCTTCCTCATCTGGTTCTCCCTCATGCTCACACTCACCATCCTCTTTGGCGAAAAAATTCTAGCTCTCCCACTTGTAGAGCTCCCTTTCCTGCTCATCCCCATACTATGGGAAGCCATGTTCCGTGGGGTCACATAGAAGCTATTTCTAGTCTTACTAGGAGATCTTCATTTATGAATATTTGAGGGCTTCTTTTAAAGATTTCAGCTTCTTCTCTACCTTGATTTGGAACTATGGTGGTTTCTTTATCTGTCATCTCTCCATATGCTCCTCTGTTTATTTTGATCTTTTGGGAGAGGATTTTTTTATTTTGGTTCCTTCAGAACCTCTTAGGTTAGTTATTTATATTATGATGGGGTATGGCTTTCTCTATTTATCTCTTGTGAATCTTGGATCTCTCTTCGATGGGGGTTTTGTTTTCCTTCTCCCCCTTGTTTCCTAGGCTTTGGCCTCTGTTCTTCATTTTCTGCATCTTTGGGTTACTCTGGCTTTTCCTATATAGGTGGTCCTATCTTCTATTAAGGGGGAGATGAATGTGGCTAGAGTTGACCTTTCTCTTATTGAGGTGGATTCAGATGCTACAATTGTTGCTTGGACATGTTGTTGGGGAGCTGATGGAGTCCTATCTTTTGGCTATAAATAATTTGATGCTAGCCTTCTTACTGAGTTTCTTTTTCTCCTATGGAGGTGGAGATCTCGTTTGGAAAGTTTTTCTTAGTGTTGCACATTCTCAAGGATATGATTATGAGAGCCTTGATAAAACCCATGGTTAAGGTTGAGGGATCCTTATTCCCTATGCTCATATTTTTCTGAGCATTTTGGTGGTCGGTTTCAGCCTTTTTGTTTTACAAACAACTCTTCAATGTTCAATCTTCTTTGTTAGGTTGTGGTTGGGCTATTAATTGGCTATGTTGTATCCTATTTTAGCATTCTTCTAAGGGTTCCAGATCAATGGAAAATCCAAGGGTTTCAAGTCCCTTCAAAACTTATTGTAAGGGGTTTCAGATCCCCTCAAAACCTGTTTGTTCCCTAATAAAAAACATTTGAAATTATAAATTCCATTGTAGTCATCCTTTTCCTTATCATATGGGTAGTACAATAGGTGTTTCATGATTTTTTCAATTAGATAATGGTAGCTAAGGAGTTGCACCTTCTATGGGGATAAATAATTTTTTTACGTCAATAAAGAGATGAAAATCCTATCATATACTTAGGCTATTGCTTACAAATTCCCTTCTCTACTACTCACTTTTACAATATACATAAAAAATGTCATCCTATCAATAGGTGACATAATTTCAAAAGGTTGATCTCCCTAAGATATAATGTACCTTTTTAAGACTATAATCTTTTTTGGAAAAATGGCCACATTGTTGATCCATATATAGTTCCAAGGAAGTGTAGACAAACTTGAACTTGTACTTCCTATTTTAACTTGCTTTTTCCTCTATTTCCATGTTTTCACATGACATTTTAGGCTAGACACTAACTATGTTCTTCCCCATGTGATGTCTCTATGGACAAAGCTACTTCACTACCAATCACAACATCCTCCTCAGTCACTATAACAAGCCCAATACTACCATCCCCATTTTAAACCAAAATTTTCTTCCTTACGACACCCTTGCAACCAATCCAACTCATCTTCTAGATCCAAGTCTAGTAAGTGCTTTAGAAAATACATACTCTTCTCCATGACCTTTCTCATTCTCACAAGACGGGATGAGTTGGTAGAATAATTGAGTGTAAATATGTCAACTTTCCAATCTCCCTACATAATAACATAATAATCTATTGGAAGAGTCACCCCAATACTATATAACACTTTCCATGACATGGTCGAGCTCCCATAGGATATGAATCTAGATCATCTTTTTACACATGTTTTTTCCCATGTCCTTCAATTATCTTAAATCAAGCACTGCAACTAAAAACATTGTCGAGACTTTCGTATTAACCCTATGTCTAAGGTTAGTTTCTAAAAATTAATCCCCATAAATGACATTTACAATATGAATAATTACCTCATTGATTAAATTGAAAATATAGTTTGGCCTTTTATTAGTCACCTTCCCTAGGAAGGAAAGCTAGCCTAAGAGGGATATGAATGGTTTCTATCATGTAGTAGAAATAATGACTCACATATCATTACAAATCTCCAAATTAAGATAAATTACTTTAAATTCTAGATGATGTGAGCATACTTCTCTCTCAAAATTGGCAAGCTTGTATTCATATCCCATACACCCCCAACACCTCACATTTGTCTTCTATTAAGGAAAAATGATGATGAAATCCTTGTAATATGGAGGGGAAAATTCACCACCCCTACCACAATGAATTAGGTACCAACTCTTATCCTACCACCAATTTGGCCAGGTGATTTGCTATCAAATTCCCCTCATATAAAAATGCCTAATTTAAGGTCATCAAATTTTTTAATCAACTCTAAATCAGTATTAGCATTTTATTGACTATCCAATTAGGAGACACCTTTTTCTTATTTGCAATAATAATGAGAAGATAATCACCTTCAAGATGTAAGTTTTTTCCCTTATGTTATAAACCACATTTTAGTCCTAATAGAGCTACTCAGATTCAACATTGTTATTTTTCATTACTCCCAAACTACACCATTTTATTATTTAACACTTTATTGTGGTCCCTAGCCACACATCTTGCCCCATTTTTCCTATAATTTCCCTTTGAAGCAACATCAAAATTTACTTTCACCCACTCTTCCTTTGGTGCAATCCAAATTACTCATATCCTTGGATTCAAATAAAGATCAACCTTCCAAATCAAATGAACATGGATTCTATCCATGTTTTTTTTTTTTTAGATAGGTGATTCTATCCATGGATTATTACTTATATTTATTGCATGAAATATAATCCATTATTTGTATGTTAATGAATATATATCTTTGTTGATCTTTTAGTAGATGTATCTCCTTCCTCCTTATTGTTCATGACCCTATTACATAATGGAGTAGGAATTGATGTATATTACTAAGATATCAAGCATTAATCATTAAAAAATATCTCAATATTTATTAGACGTTAGATTATATTTAAATTATATTAGCATTTTAAAATGTTCGTGATTTGTAAATATATACTAGAGAATAATTTCAAGAAACTTCAACTAGCCAAAATATTAGAAAATCATTCCATTTATGTCTACAACATGCTAGTATAAATGAGATAATAATTGAAATTATTTATAAGGATTATAGTACTATTTTTAACTGTAGGTTCATTTTCAAGATATTATATAAACGTTTACAATAGTTTAATGCAACTAGATAGTCTTAGACCTAGTGACAACTATAGAGGTCAAGTGTGGATTAGGTATAATTATAGTTGTTACAATTATGTTACCTTATAATTGATTTAAAATTATAAAATGGACATCTCAATGAACAACCTCCTAAACCTAGTTGAGCCCTAAGTGTAGGAGAAATGACCCACTCTCATTATTTATGTTCTATTTCTCTTCAAGATATTTATTTGTAAACTATGCTTTAATTTTATTGAAGATAACCTCTATCCTTGAAGGAAATACCATTTCATAATATTATGTATATGCAAATTTAAGAACCAACATATAGTATTTCTATCCTTATAACATTCATCATTGAGAGTATTAAAATATAAGCAAAATTTTTGAAAATTATATTTTGTCAAGTGATCAGATTTATACCATAACATATTTATTTTATGATTACAACATATATTTGTAGCCTCCTAAATTTTACTTGCCTACAATTTTGTCCTCACCTAGGCTTCACATTGGCATTTTGGTTTCCAAGGCTTGATTTTAATGCTAATTTTGCTCACACCACCTATCTACCTTGTATTTTTATTATCTTCCCAATTTTCTCCCCATTCTAGAGTCTTGATTTCCACAACCGGGGCGTACCATGTCCTAGGCCTCTTAATTAGGCCCAAAATTGAAGCCTCATTGAATCAATCTTCACAAATGAGCGTGAATCTAGATCCTGTGTCAAATTATTCCAAAAATTTAATTAAATTTTTGGGTAGGCAAGTATAAAAGGAGGTCTACCCTCTCATTTGAATCTAAGTAAAATCAAGATCTCAATTAAACTCTATAAAATTCAAGTGAGAAAGTAATCAATCATTTATCAAGCATTGAAGTAGAAGAAAAATCAAGTTCAAGCATTGAAGATGGCATTCATGATCAATGTTTTATGAAGATATCCTAAGTATTTCCAACGCTATTTTTCTTTCTTAGCTAACAAGGCAATTTGTTGAAGGCATGTAACCATATGCAAATAGATAATATTAAACCATTCATGGATATAGGATGTTAGCTAAGAAAGAAAAATATCATTGGAGATGCCACTATAGGCTAGCTAAAAGAAGAATTTTATAGGGTTATTGATGGATTCTTAGATGAAAGAGATTTCAACTAGGATAATTTAAAGTTGGCAAGGATAGATTTTAGTTTTTTTTAGCAAGACATTTATCTAGAAATATTCACTAACAAAATGTATGGAATTTGTGCAAATAAAGCTATCTAGAAATTCAAAACTCAAAACTTGAAACATGAGACTCCCTCAACATGCAAATTTTCTAGCAACAACATAAGAACTAAAGGACTACAAGGTACACATAGCAGCAATGCAATAGGTTATAGGAGATGGGGCAATAATAGTATAATAGAATTAGTCACCTCAACTATAGTTATTTTTAATTTTTAATTTTTAATATTTATAAAGTTTAAATGAATTTAAAAAAAATTTATAATTATTTTAAAAGAATTAGTTTTAAGAGTATTTTCTAGTTATAGTTTAGATAATTATAAATATGTAATTGAAGGACTATTTAAGGGTCCTAATTTTGAAATCCCATTGCATTATAGTGCAAGAGTGACACACAATAAAAGAATAAAAAACTAATTCTGATTCCCGAATGAATTAATTTTGCTTTTGAATAAGGATAAAATAGGTTTTGAGGGGACCCGAAACCCCTTACAAAATATTTTGAAGGGACTTGAGACCCCTAGATTTTGCATGGATCTAGAACCAAAAAGATGATGCTCCTAAAAGAATCAACAAAGACTACCAGCAACCCACCCTTAGCCTTAAAAGAGAATTCATTGAAAAGCTAGCTAAAAAGAGGAGGCCAAAGCCATCCCTCAAAACAATAAAACACTAAAAGATGTCAAAACAATAGAGCCCAAGGGTTTTATCAAGGCTCCCTTAACCTTCACCCGATACAAAGGGTTTTTTCAGGTACCCATAACCTGAACAATAAGTTTTGACAAATTTCCCAAAATGATAATACCCAGAATCTTGAAGAGAAGCTTCAAGGAATGATTTGGAACTAGGGGGTTTTGAAAGGCTCCCCAAACCTTCATATTGAGTTTTGACTTGTCTCCCAAAATAGACTTGGGTTTTAACATGGATCCCAAAATCAAAACAACCAAATTCTTAAGGAGGAGCATAACTGGACAATCTAGGAACAAAGGGTTTTGAAAGGCTCCCAAGCCTTCAAATTGGGATAAACCTTAGCTCCCAAAACCAAAGGGTTGAGATCAGTAAAAATAATCCACCTAGAAGTTAGTATCCGACCAACACAATTCCTCTCCACCTCAATAGTAAAATAACCTACCTTAATAGGAAGTGGGAAGAGACAAACTATCAGCTAAACAAACTGAGCTTCATTCAACCCAACGAAAACTAGCAACAAGTGATCAAAACCATACCAGTTTGTTGGAATATTGGGTTTTAAAAAAGCCCCCAAAACCTCAAGAAACAAGCCAGTGAAAGAAGGTAAAAGACTCCAACCATATTCATCCAACCAACTACTCTCCACCTCTATAGAATATCTGTTCACCTTAATAGAATTGGTAGAGAGAGATAAAAGAGGGAAGGAGATCCAAACCCTAACCAGGCCCATCAACAAGCTCTGAGACATGAGCATAGAAAAAAGGTGAAAGCAGAAGCTATCGTAGACCTCACATGAAAAAAAGATGACAAAAGAGCACCAGGTCCACAAAACAAGAAAATAAATTCTCACCACCACCCGCACCACTAAAGGGGATCCACCCCGAACATTGAATGTCGAGGAAAGGGTAGAAAGAACAGCCTCAGAAGGGAGCTAAACATCAATGCTTATCCTGATGCCAATGTGATCCAAGCAAATAAAGAAGAACCTCAAAAGGGAGCCAGACATCAATGCTTCTTCCAATGCCAACATGATCCAAGAAAACCATAAAAACAATGCCAATCCCCCTCAAACCTAGGCACTCCATCCATAAGAACAAAGCTAAAACCATGAAAGAGGGAAGAGGGGGGCATCATCCACAACATCTACCATAAAGGAATCACCTTCCTCTTCATTTCAAATATAGAAACCCAAGGAGGCCCACATTCGCACACCTTCTCCTCCCACTCCAAAGAGAGGGGAAAAAGCACCTACCTATGAGGGAAAAAAGACCCAAGATAGAGGCCTCCATATAGAAAGGAACCACAAGCAACACCACACTGGCTTGCAAAAGGAAGAGAGACATCAGAGATGAGGACTACCAAGAACACACAAGACAAAGAGAACCTTGCATACAAGCGCCCATCTGAAAGCGATCCACAAGGAAAAACATGGGTCGGGCTACACATCCCACTAGCTACCACTCCATCCACCAACAAGCAGATTCCACTTGCACAAGAAGTCCTGATGCCCACAACAAGCCAATACAAGGCAAGAAAAGTCAAAGGGAGCCAGACAAAGTTGGGGCATGATCTCTCTATCCCCATGGCCATCCTTTGAATCCTCTATAACCTCCCTCGAAACCCTATCTCCTCTCCTACTTCTGCGCCTTCTCCCGCTCCCGCTCATAATTTCAAAATGAAGGAATTAATTTTATTTGTCAGCATCTAAAATTAAATTTAATACTGTGGTTTTATTTCTAAGTTTGTAAGCTTGGGTAGATATCTATTTATATTGTCTTTCTTTGTGAATGTAATGTTCATTTGTGTGGAGTTCATTTCTTTCTAGGGTTTAGTAAATTTAAAGTCTAAAGTTATCTATTTATCACTTATATTTCAATATTTCCATTAAATTTTTGGTTGTACTCATTCCTTTAAAACTCATTCAGTTCAACAATTTGTGTGTTGAGCAGATAGTTTGAAATATTTTTACATTGAATCTATTGATCATGTTTTTATCATGCTTATGAAAAAATGTTAGTTTATGTTTCCTACTTTGAGTAAATATGTATGTCATCTTTTAAATTTTAAAAAATAAAAAATCAGACCATAAAAGAGAGTTGTACCTTAAACAAAATTTAGAAAGAATTTAATCAATAAATTGACCAACTATTTGTTACTTAATACATCTTAATCAATAAGTTAATCAAATAATTTATTATGTAGGTTTTTACTTCCTATATCAAATCAATTACCAACATTGATTTTTAGCCTCTCGATACATATCTTCAAACCCCATGAAAGCATCTATTAAAGGAGTTAGGTTTTAGGTTTACATCAAATGTAACATAAAAATGTGAACATGAAAATTGATCATTAATGGCTCTATTTATATCAATGAGTCAGTGGAGTTATATACAAATATTCATGTGGAGTGAGATAAAGTAAGTTCTATGCTATAAGTCACATAAAAGGAATTTGTACAATACTCACAACTATAATAAATAATTTACAAGAATAAATTAATTTAATATTAATATTTTAATATCTAAATTTTTTATGTTAACATAAAGAAGGAAAAATAGTCAAGTAAATAATTGCTAAGTTGAGGAGTTTAATGAGAAAACATATTTAAAAAAATAAAATAAAATAATGGATAATTATGATTTAATAGTATTAGACTTCAAATAAAATTCCTAAATTTGGATATTCATATATTGGATGAAGGTGCAATAAATTGTATCGATATTAAGGTCACAAAGGAGGAGTTGAGGAAGCAAGTCACTAAAGAAATAGCCAATATAAGTTCTATTAATGAAGATTCATCTAAAATATATGTAACTTATCTTACTTTTTAACCTTTAAGAAGGATATAGATGATTTTGGGAAGAAACATGGAGATTCATGTAATGTTATTACTATGTGGAGAGTCCATTTTAACAATATTGATCCAAATGGAAGAGCCATCTCACTAATGATCGCTAATTTTAGGAATTTAAAATGCAAGGTTCATTCTTCTCAAACTAAATTTATACTCAAAGATGAAATGATGAATATCAAGAAAAAAAATAAAATTAGAAAAATGAAAAATGTCTTCAATTAAGAATTTTCTTTTATTCGATGTATTAGTATAAAAACACTTTATTATCACTTTTTTAGTATAAAGTTATTTCAGTTTCCTATTGTAAAATAAAATTACAAACATCATAGTTTCATCCTTGTATCTTTTAAATAAATTAACTATAAACATAGAGTGACCTTTTTACAATGTAGGTTTGCAATTGATCTAATGTAAGATACAAATTCTATGTTTTTGGGTTGTGAAAACATATCTATATGAATTTTACGTATATAATAGTCTAAGCTCTTCTTTGGAGAAGATAAATTAAAAAGTTAGGGAAATTTGAGGCATTACTTTTTGGGATCATATTTTTTCCCATATGTTGAATGTGTGATTATTTATCTATGGGACTAATTATATGTATGTTATATTGGTGCATGTCTTTCAAAAGATTAGTTATTGTTCAAATATCTCCCTTTCTATGATTAGAGTTGTTTGGATTAATTTTTAATCTTTTATTTTGTTTCTTAGCACATATTATTTAATAGTTGTGAGTTTGTGTTGTTAATTTCAGAACAATTTATTTTTGAGAAAACACTTAGTTTCAATGCAAAATAATATCCATAATATTTAGTTTTTATCATAAAATTGAGACACCCTTTTTCAAATTTAGAGGAATGTTATTTAACCATTCAGAATCAATCAAAATTTAATTATATTTTTTAGTATGATTAGGAGTGTTAATTTAAACAAGCAGAGAAAAATATAATTAAATAAAATAAAAAAGTAGAAAGTAAATTAAACACAACAATGACACAAGACACAAGATTTATAATGGTTCACCATAAAGGCTACATCCACTCTCAAGTAGGGAATGGATTCACTAATCGATATCTAATATATTACATATATGGACTGTGCAAAGTCATTTATATAATCTTATTAAGGCATGGAACCAAGAGTTGGGAGAATGAAAAATGGTCATGTGACCATTGGGCTTCACATTCCCAACAATCTCCCCCATGAAGGCCAACTGGCATAGCCATGCAATGTGATATTCATGCTTCCATCTTTTTACTCATAATACAACCCGTGTGCAAGATTTTAACTCTGCCAATTCTTGTTCACATACAGTTTGAATAAGTCTTCTCCAAAGCATTTCAGATTAAATAAAACTTAACTACTCAATCATGATAGTACTATTAACACCTACAACTCATATATTCACAGTTGATTCTAATACTTGTATGGGTTGGAATCCACTCTCTAGAGTCTGATCTTTTTCAATGTTTTATATATTCATTCAAAGAGGTTGCCCCAATGCACTGTAGTTCACCTCGTGCGAAAGCTGGTTTTAGGATATTAGCTGCATCAATTGCCCCTTCTACTACACTTGCTCCAATTAAAGCATGGACTTCATGTTGGAATGTGAAGTCATTTAGGACTTTTCTTTCATATGTGTTATACAAGTTATCTTCGATTAGGACTTTGCTCATGTATGTGTCATACATATAGTTGTGTGAGTCGTACTTACTATATGTAGTAAGTTGTCTCCAACTAGGACTCTGCAACTCGGTTGTGTTGACTTAGTAAATTATTAAGTGATTCATAAGAGAATCAAGTTGGAATTTATATGTGTCAACCTTGTAGATGATTGAGAGCCACATATAGGTTTAGTCAATAATATGACTATAGTGGTGGCATTCATAGAGTTAGAGGTGGCAAATTTGAGAACTTAATTATTGCATTAAGTTTCTCAAATTTGTATATATATATATAGAGTATCTCTTCCTCCTTTGAAAAGAAGGCCTAAATGGCTTTGAGATTGTTGTAACTCTGTAACTCCTCAGAATCAATACGAAAGACAAACTTTGCCCATGGTTTTTTAATGGTATATTTTTACCAGGTTTTTCCACATAAATTTGTGTCTTATATGCTATTGTTCTTCTTTGCAAATTTTATGCACTTGTTATTTTTCTCACAATTGGTATCAAAGCTTAGGTTATTTGTGTAGAAGTTGTTTGTTTTTAGAAGTGAGAAATGAATGGAATTAGTATTACCAGATTTGACGTACCTAAGTTTGATGGTTCGAATTTTGCTCTATGGAAGCTTAAGATTCAAGCTTTGTTGGTGAAGGATGGATGTGGCAGAGCTCTTAAAGGAATTTCATCTAAACCTTCAAATATGAGCATAGGAGATTGGAATACCATGGGGAGAAATCTGCTCATGACTTGTGGAATAAGTTTGCAAAGCTCTATGATATGAAGTCATTAGCAAACAAAATTTTTCTAAGGAGATAGTTGTATAATTTGAGGATGCATGACAATTCATTTGTCATGGATCATTTGAATGATTTAAACACACTAACAAGAAAATTGGCTTCAGTGGGTGTGAAAATCGATGAAGAAGATAAGGCAGCAATATTACTTTGCTCCTTGCCAGATGGTTGGGATCAATTGGTTATGGCTCTCAGTAATTCTGCATCCAGTGGGAAGGTAGTCTTTGAGGATGTGGTGGCTTTTTTAATCTTTGAATATTCAAGGAGGAAGACATCTCAAGGATCTTCTTCTAATGAAGCCCTTGTTGCAAGAGGCAGAACTCAGGAAAGAGCAAATATTGAGCGTGGAAAAACCGGGTCCAAATCAAAGGGGCCAAAACAGGGTGAAATGTTGGAAGTGTGGCAAGAATGGACATGTCAAGATAGATTGCAGGCTGACAAAAGAAACCAAGGAGAATCCTAGTACACCTGCATCTAAGGCAAACACTACTGAAGTTTAGACACCATTGGAAGATGGAGAGGTATTAACTGTTAATTTGAGAAGTTCTTTACTTCATGTTTGGATTCTTGATTTTCATGCTTCCTTTCATATGACACCACATAGAGACTGGTCTACTACTTATCGGTCTTGTCATGGTGGTATGGTCTACATGGGAAATGACAATCCATGTGAAGTTGTTGGTGAAGGAGAGGTAAGAATCAAGATGTTTGATAGACTAGTTAGAACTATTTAGCATGTTAGGCATGCACTTGGTTTAAAAAAAAATTACTTTCACTTGGAGTATTTGATGAACAAGGTTATAGATTCAATGGTGAAAATAGTTGTCTCAAGATAACAAAGGGATTTTTGGTTGTGCTAAAGAGAGAGAAGGTTGGCAATCTCTATAGGTTAGTTGGACAAACTAACATTGGAGAGGCTATTGTGGTATCTGATGTAGAGATGGAATCATTATCAACCTATCATCAAAGGCTAGGCCATATGAGTGAACGAGGTCTCAAAGTATTCCAACTTGATATAAATCTTCTCCCAAGTTCAAAATCTAAAGATTTAAGTTTTTCTGAACATTGTTTGTTTGGAAAATAGAATAGACCGAGTTTTTCTAGAAGTACTACCAGAAGCAAAGATGTATTAAATCTAATTCATTCAGATACTTGGGAAGCTCCTGTAACATCTATTGGAGGTTCACCATATTTTGTTTCATTTATAAATAATTATTCCCGTCAGGTGTGGATTTATCTTCTCAAGAAGAAATTTGAAGTGTTTTCTTGTTTTAAGAGGTTTAGAGCTCTAGTAGAGAATCTGAAAGGTAAGACAATTAAATATCTTAGAACTGATAATAAAGGTGAGTTTTGTTCAACAAAATTTAATCAATTTCTTTGGAGTGAGCATGGAATTGCAAGGTAGTTGATAGTTGCTAGGACACCACAAAAAAATGGTGTTTCTGAATGCATGAACCATACAATCATGGAGCAAGCTAGATGCATGTTGAGTACTGTTGGTTTTTAGTAGAAATTTTGGGGTGCGGCTATAAATACAACTTGTTTCCTGATCGATAGATCTCCAACTACTACTCTTGATAATAGAATTCCAGAAGAAATATGGAAAGGTAAACCAGTTGATTACTCATTCCTCCGTATTTTTGGTTGCAATGCTTATGTACGTATTCCTAAAGAGAATAGAAATAAGCTAGACAAGAAGTCCACAAAATGTATTTTCTTGGCTATGTAGAAGGTACAAAGGGGTATAGATTGTGGGATACTACTACCCACAAGATTATTGTTAGTCGAGATGTGTATTTTAATGAAAATTCAATGCAAAGAGGTAAATAATAGCAAGGTGTGGAAGTTATTCCAGTAGAGGTTGAAAAACGTGATGATCATCTAAATGTGCTTGATGAAGAACAACTAGATGCAAAACAATTAGATGAAGATCAGCCAGAAGAACAACAACTAGTTGAGTCACAGGGTGAATCATCAGCTATTTTAAGAAGATCCATTAGAGTAATCAAACCACCTATAAGGTATTCTCTTACTTATAATTATGCTTATGCATTACTTACTGATGTTGGTGAACATACTTCACAACAGGAGGTTTGTGAAGCTGAATGTGCAAGCAAATGGAGAGTTGCTGTGGAAGAGGAGATGGAAGATTTGCATAAGAACAAAACAGGGGAGCTTGTGCTATTGCCTAAGGGGAGAAAAGCTATTGGGAACAAGTGGGTCTTCAAGTTGAAGAGAGATTTAAATGATAATTTGGAGGGATATAAAGCTCGGTTGGTGGCCAAGGGGTATGCACAAAAATTTGGTATTGATTTTGATGAATTTTTTCACCTGTAGTACGGTTAAGTACTGTTAGAGTTGTTTTAGCTTTTGTTGCTAGTGTTGATTTGGAGTTAGTACAATTAGATGTAAAAACAACCTTCCTGCATGGTGATCTCTCTGAGGAGATATATATGCAACAACCATAAGGTTTTGAGGAAAGAGGCAATGAGAATCTTGTTTGTAGACTAAGAAAATCATTGTATGGTTTGAAACAGGCGCCAAGGTGTTGATACAAGCAGTTTGATTCCTTCATGTTGAGTTTGGGTTTTAGTAAATGTGAGGCTGATCATCGTACCTATTTATTAAGGTATGATGAAAGTAGTTTTATTGTTCTACTACTGTATGTTGATGATATGTTGGTAGTAGGTCCCAATATGTATAAAATCATCTATTTGAAAACTTATCTTGCTAGCGAGTTTGAGATGAAGGACTTAGGCAATGCAAATCAAATTCTTGAAATGATGATACATAGAGACAGAAACAATAGGAAATTATGGTTGTCATAGAAAACTTATGTGGAGAAGGTTTTGCAATGCTTCAATATGCAGAAAGCACAACCAGTTAGTACTCCATTTCCTATTCATATTAAATTGTCTTCTGAACAGTGCCCTAACACAAAAGCAAAGAAGACACACATGTCTCATGTACAATACTCATCAGCAGTAGTAAGTCTTATGTTCTCCATGGTGTACACCAGACCAAAAATTGCACAAACAGTGGGAGTTGTCAATAGGTACATGGTGATTCCTGGTACTGATCAATTGGACAACTATGAAGTGGATTCTCAGATATTTGAGAGGCACTTCAGATGTTGCTATCTGTTATAGTGGGAGTAGTCATCAATTTAATGAGTATGTGGATGCAAATTCTAGTGGAGATAGAGATAAGAGAAAGTCTACAATAGGTTATGTTTTCTCTTTACCTGGAGGTGTTGTTAGTTGGGTGTCAAAGTTGCAGGCAATGGTGGCATTGTCTACTACTAAAGCAGAATATATGGCCGTAACACAGTCTAGCAAGGAGACGATTTGGCTTCATAGACTTTTGGGTGAATTGCAAGTGAAGCAAGATAACATGGCATTGCATTGTGACAGTCAAAGTGCTTTAAACTTAGCACGAACCTCAGCTTACCATTCCAGAACAAAGCATATTGATATTCAATATCACTTTGTTCATGAAGTGGTGGAAGGAGGATAGATCTCTTTAGCCAAGATTCACACTAATGTAAACCCTCCAGATATTATGATTAAACCTATTAGTAGAGAGAAGTTCATTGGTACAAAACTTCTCTTCATCTGTAGATTATGTGATGATAGGCAACATTGGCAATGGTCTTTCAGTAGAGGAATTATTCAAAATTTTAAATTTGACACCAAGTGGAAGAATGTTGGAATGTGAAGTAAATTAGGACTTTGATTCCATATGTGTCATACATGTAGTTGTGTGAGTCGTACTTAATATATTTAGTAAGTTGTCTCCAACTAGGACTCTACAACTTGGTTGTGTTGACTTAGTAAATTATTAAGTGATTCATAGCAGAATCAAGTTGGACTCTATATGTGTCAACCTTGTAGATGATTGAGAGCCACATATAGGCTTAGCCAATAATATGACTATAGTGGTGGCATTTGAAGAGTTAGAGGTGGCAAATTTGAGAACTTAATTATTGCATAAGTTTCTCAAATTTGTATATATAGAGAGTAGCTCTTTCTCCTTCAAAAAGAGGGCCTAAATGGCTTTGAGATTGTTGTAACTCTGTAATTCCTAAGAATCAATACAAAAGACAAAATTTGCCCTTGGTTTTTTACTGGTTTATTTTTACCAGGTTTTTCGATGTAAATCTTTGTGTTGTGTGCTATTGTTCTTCTTTGCAATTTTTTTGCACTTGTTATTTTTCTCACACTTCATCTATGAAGAGTATGATCTCATCAGTTTGTTTGATTTCATCCATAAGTTTTTTAAGTCTTTCTTCAAACTCTCCACGATACTTGGTACCTGCAACAAGTAGCCCCATGTCTAAAGTAATAACCTTTTTACCCTCAATTGTTTCTGGAAGATCTCCTAAGCTATTCGCTGAGAAAGTACCTAAGCAGAAGTTGTCTTTCATAATCCAAGATCTCACCCATCTCTGTTTTTACACCTTCCGCCAATTGAATATGGCAAAGGGCCTTTCCTCTATTTTTGGAAACCTCGTTCATTCCAAGCTTGAACTACTTCTCCCACCACACCATCATTCTTCCGTCGATGCCTAAGGATACTTGATCCCCTAACCGTTTTTCGGGATCATCCTCACAACCAAGAATGGTAGTGGAAGTGTATTAAGTGACTTGTTCGATCACTTTGGCCCCATCACAGTTAGGAACAACATTCTGGTGCAACCCTATTGACATCATAATAGTAGTAGTATCTAAATTTTTTGACGCTATCTTCTGCTCACAACTACATTGGCTTCCTCTGCTAGCTATGCAGTCTTTTTTACACTGCAAACCTCCAAACAAAACCTCAAAGTCTAGATTATGCCAGCAATTTGACTATGACCGCAGACTCGACTGCTTCTCTTTGCAAGCGATCTACCACTGTTTTCTTCAGACATTCGCCTTTCTCATCTTAAGCATCGTTATCGACTTCCTGAACATCGTGTTCTCGAGGAGCACTACTTGCCTGTTTAGTTCCCTCTCCATCTTTGTTACTGTCCTAGTCATTAAATTCTGAAACAGAGTATTCTTCTTCATTGTCTTCATTGATAGAAATATTAGGATTATCATCACTAAGCCTCCCAGGGCTATAATTCTACACCAACTCGGTAGTGCGCCAGACTGCATACTCCTCATCTTGGGCAGAAAACTCCACAATGAATTCAATAGCGAGATCCCCGGATTCCCAAACACCTCTGGAAACATGGTGACCAAATGAGATTTTGACCTTCTTGCTTCTTCTAGAAGTTAAAGAAAAACCAATTTGCCTCTACCTCAAATTCCACACCTATAACAGACTGACTCTTTCTCTCCTTCGTGTGTGTAATTTATGCTCTGCATCGTTCAATTGAAGACCCTATTTGTCGAAACCCTCATGGTCAGATTTTGAACCAAATGGCCTACCCTGAGCTCTCTAATCTGAATTCGTAAGTTCTGCTCTAAGTTTCTCAGCTTCACGAATCCTTCAAAATCAAATTCTTTTCCATTGCATCTTTCATAAAAATCAATCGATTTGTGAGACACAAGTTCTCTTCCTTGAGCCTCACAAATTTGTTGTTCTAATTGTCCTCCTAGTTCTTGGTCTCATATTTCTCAAGTTCATCTTCACTAGCCTCAACATCCTTTTCTTCATTCAAATCCTTCTCATTTTTTCAGCCATCCCACCAATGGACATGGTTGATTCTTTCAGTTTTTGTAGGCACAACATCACTCTTTGCCAAATCTAAATTGTCAAGAAATTATTCAATAACAAAGTCAACCTCATCATCTTCTTCCATCTTTATTCAATCACTCACCAAAAACTGATACTAATTGTTAATTTAAAAGAGTAGAGAAAAACATAATTAAACAAAACAAAACAACATAAAGTAAATTAAACACAACAAAGACACGAGACACAAGATTTATAGGGGTTCATCATAAAGGCTACATGCAATCTCAAGCAAGGAATGACTTCATTAGTCTATATCCAATCTACTACATACATGGACTGCACATAGTCATTTATATAACCATATTCAGCCATTAAACCAAGAATTGGGAGAATGAAAAATGGTCATATGTCTATTGGGCATCACATTCCCAACAAGGAGAATCACATGTACAAAATACTATTAACAAATGTGCTCATGAACTTACACTAATATTTTTATATAAAAAAATTGTTTTCATACATGATCACCATGTACAGGGATAGGGCATGAAAACATAGACCATGGTCTCATGGAGAGTTAAGATTTATATGACAAATTGTTCAACTCTATTGATGCCTACATAGTCAATTACTAATTAAGTACTATATAAGTTTTTAACTATTATCTTTCACATATTTATCACTTTATTTCTTTGTTTTACATATTTTATACCATATTTATATGGATTATTTTCATTTTATTTCACTTTATTTCTTTGTTTTACATATTTTATACCATATTTATATGGATTATTTTTTATTTCACTTAATATTAGACATTGGGCAAAAAATGTATCATTTCCTTTTCTATATTTTATGTCTCCGTAGTTGTTGTCATTAAAATAAAAATTAGTCACACATTTCACATGAATTGCATGCCTAAGTAAATTACATATCAACTATTCATTTTCTACTAAATCTCCTCTACTTTAATAATCATATTTTATTTACAATTTATTTAGTTTTTCAATTTCTTTACACACTCAAATAATGTTGGAAAACTCATTATAGTGAAGTATATTCTTATTTTTTTCTATTGTGAAATAATGCAAATTTCATATGTTGGTGACTTTTTTATGATGGTGTGATATAATCAATAGAATTCTACAACACCTTAAGGACAAAGACAACGCAATTTTATCCATGTTTACTAAGATTTCTATATATATACAAACTTATACTCCTTCTATGGTTTTTAATTCTTTTATCTCAAATTTAGCATGCTTTTTAATTCTTTTATCTCAAATTTAGCATTCTTGTTTATGTGGATTTACACACAACAAAATTTCCAGCAAGAATTCAATGGAAATGAGTTAATTTTATACATTACAAATTTACCTCATTTTTTTATACCAATTCACAGTGATATTGTGAAATAATATGTTAACACTCAATCTACATATTTTGATACACTAGATAATTCAAATTATAAACCATCACTTTGCCTACTAAATCTATGACAATATTAAGAATAACTCACACGTGCGCGCGTGCGTGCACACACACACATATACACACAAAATGCCAAGCATTGAATTATTTTACATTTATCTAACTAGATTTTTTTCTTTTTTTAATTCTACTACTTGTATTAGATTCAACAAGGAATATGACTATTAAATCATATTGGGAAAGGTAAAGTGAGAGACACAAATAGGGAAGGACAAAGAGCTACGTGGTGGCATATATAAGTAAAGGAGAAAAATAGAGAGAGAGAGAGAGAGAGAGAGAGAGAGAGAGAGAGAGAGAGAGAGAGAGAGAGAGAGAGAGAGAGAGAGAGAGAGAGAGAGAGAGAGAGAGAGAGAGAGAAGTACCACAAAGATAGTAAAAGTGGATAATGAAAGAATGACATATAGCAAGACATATCGAAAAAGGGAGAGATATATTGAGATAGAGGAAATAAAGGAATGAGTGAGAGTGGGACAAAGATGGACATATAGAAATAGAGAGTGATTGGGGGAGGAAGATGGAGAGAGAACTGGGAAGAGATGAATAAAGTGAGAGATAGAGAGTGGAAGAAATATAGGGATGTATAGTGAAGCAAAGAAGAGTAGAAGGAAAAGAAGAAATTATAGAAAAAGAGTGAAATGTGTATGCAGAGAGAGCGGGGGATAGAAGTTGAGAGAGATATAGAGCAAAAGAGATAAAGAGAGATATAGAGAAATAGAGAGATAGAGAGAGAATAAAGAGATATATAGAAAGATAAGGAGATGTAGATAAATAAAGGGAAAAAGAGAGAAACATAGAAACCCTAGATAGATAGTTGTATAGGGAAAGGTAGAGAGATAGAGAGATAGAGAGAGAGAGACAAGTCTGAGTGACAGTGATAGAGAAACTAGAGACATATATAGACAAAGATTTATAGAGGTAGAGAATTCTAATATAAAGTAATCTTATACCTTAAAATTTAGATTGAATTATTTTGTCACTTAGGAATTTACTTTCTTGAAGGTGCAGGTCCAATACCCTTGTGTTCTTCCTCATTATTTTATCTTTTTATTATTTTATTTTTGTGTATTTTAGAGTTTTATATATTTATTTAGCTAAAATTGTTCAATTAGTAGCACCTTACAAAAAGATTGAAAATAGCTATTGACTTATTTGTTCTCATATTTCAATAAATTCAATCCGTCATTCACCTATTCTATAGTTTTCTCATTGCAATCTTACTGTATTATTTCTCTTTAGCTCTCCACTAAAGAAAACTATGAATAGTTATTAAATATCCATTGCTACTATCAGATTTGTATTGATGTGAAGATCATTCATTTCTTTCCAAATTATAGTTGTATAGTAGTAACACTATAATGAATCAGTTTTGTTTTGGATCTAACTTGACTTTTGTGAGGTGATACTATTTGTGCATTTCTCCATAACAATGATGAACATACAAATGCAAAATAGGGAGAAAGGGCTGTCCAAGAACTGATATCCTATCATCCTCTCTAAACTTATTCTATTGTTATAATTATTATTGAATCTCGTTGAAGTTTAATTTATAAAATTCACAAATCATATCAGTAATCATTCATATTGATATTTACATTTTACCATAGTACAATTATTTTCTTTGTAACATGTATATTTATTTCTAAATATTACTATAATAAACAACATGCTATGGAGGTACAAATACAAAAGGATGTAATTGAATTAAAGAAAGAAACTGTTAAATTATTTTCTTCCTTTATTTATTAAGCTAAATGTAAAATACTTTATTGGAGTAAGATTTATACCTTGCTATAGACTTAGTCTCATCTTTTCACTTTTCTTTTTCTTTAATTATCAATTTACTTGCAATAGAATATTTTTTAATTTTTAATGGTATATCTTTTCATTTGTTGGAAATCTATTCTTGTTCTTTTTCTTTTTTTTTTTCCTTTTTGCGAGTACAATCATGTATTTTGGGGAATATATTCTTGTTGGTTTTTATAGTTGTGTGAGACTACATTATGTCACATGGATGTCCATTCTAAGAGTAGCTACTAGATCAATAAACATAAAATTTTAGTCAGTTTATTTTTAGACATTCTTTTCAATTTCTATTATCAACTTTTTATTTAACTTTTTACTTTTCTATTTGTGTGACTATAATTTTTTGGCGTTAATTATATTGGTCTTAATTAGTTAATATATTATAACATGATAGCAAATTGGATTATTCAAACATAGGGAAAAACTAATTCTACTAAGTGTAGAGTTTTTGAGATCACTCTCAAGAAGTAGGTTCTTCCATTGGTTCAGTCAAATTTCAATCTCTATAATAGGAATAAAGAAAGAGACATAACTATGGGAAAGGAGATAAAATTAAAATATATAATTAAAAAAAATCGAGTCATGTCACCAACAATCTTAAGATAAAATATGTTCAGGGGACCATTACTTGGCGTAACATGTCACTATGGTAAGACATTATATAGATAGAAAGTGAGTAAAAGTTAGAGAGAACAAGAGGGATAGAGAAAAAGTAAGAGAAAGAGAGATAGGAAAAATGAAAGATAAAGGGAGAGTATGTGACAAAGATAGAGAGATAGTGAGAGAAAGAGAGTAGTAGAGAGACAAAGAAGTACACACATAGAGGAGACAAAGATATCTATAGAGATACCTAGATGGGTAAAGAGAGAAATAGATAGAGACAAATATAGAAGTGGATTAAGAGAAATACATAAAGAGAGATAGAAGTATATAGAGGGAGATGAGAATTTCTAGAGTGAGAAAAATAGAGAAAGAGACCAAGGAGGAATGAGACATTAAGATATAAATAAAAGAGATTAAATTTTATATTAGTCATTCCATGCCAACAATCTGAGCATAGTGAATGTCCATGGGGAGAGCGGGAGTGAGGGACAAGGAAAGTAGATAGAGAAAGAGGAAATGAAAAAGAAAGATAGAGACAAAGACACATAATATGAGAGAAAGGGAGAAGGAAGAAGATAAAGATAAAGATAAACATAGAGATAAAGTGATGCAAGAGAATCCCCGGTTTATGAGAAATCTTGCATCAACTAAAAAATATTATCTTTTAGTTTTGTTCTTGTTGCAATTTTTGTGTTACTTTCAGAATTTTTCGATAGTTGTTCCATTTTCATTGCAGATCAGATTTCTAGTTTCCTGGTGTGTTCGTGTTCCTTGTTCCAAATTTCCAATTCATTTGGATTCTTTTCTAACAAGTTATTACTTCCGGAGTGTCTGTTTCTTGCTTCCAAAGCAGTTTTGAGATTATCATCTATGTTGGAGATTTCTTCTCGTGTGGAGCGATTTATTAACTTGTGGATCTGTTTGATGCCTTACTTGATGTTGTTGGGCCCTTGGCCAACCTTCATTGGTTGTCCACACTTCATGTTTTTTCTTGGCAGATGAGATCTTCACGTTTTGTGGCTAACCTATTTTACACATTTCATTTTTCTTCCTTGGTAAATTTAATCTATTTTAGTCAACCTGGATGTGTTTCAGCTGGTATATATATGGTTGTATATCATTCTTTGATACATATCGAGGTAGCATGATGATCTAGATTCATAATTTGTAATTCTGATACTTCTTGGAGGTCCAAATGAGTTGTATTCTGAAATTTAGTTTGCAATTGGGCATGTTAGTTTGCATGTAACCGGATGTTACTGGATGTTCTATGATGAATATATGATGATGTAGATGTCTGATTATCCATTATTTATGTTCTCTGTTGTCGCTTCTGTGGTGTTACTCTTGTTGTATGATTTGGATAGTACTATTTGAGGATCCTTTGGGTTATGGCTACATCAAATGGTATCAGAGCTAGTTGCAAACCTTGAGACATTCCTTTGGGTGAACATATCGCCAATTTGAGGAAGGCTGATTGTGTGTTCAATAGATCCCCAAGGGAGAGGCAATTGAAACCTTGTAGTCAGATCGCCGAGTGGAGGCAGTTGCACCAGAGTAAAGGAGGAGATGCCACCAAGAAGGATGAATTATTGGAGGGTAGAGAAAATGATGGAAGATTTCAATAACAAGATCTGAAATGCCCTAGATGGTTTATAGAGGAATATGGAATTAGAGGATGAATTTGAAGAGGCAGGAGAAGAGCTTGAGGATGACGAAGCTGAGAGACCGATGGATGAAGGTGAAGAAAGATTTCTTAGGGCAGTGGTGAAAGTAAGAAAAGTTTATAAAGTTGAGGTTTCTAAATTTTTGGGATCGCTTAATCTAGAAGACCTGATAGATTGGTTCAGAGAGTTGGAGTACTACTTCAATTTTGAAGATGTTAAGGACCCATAGAGAGTTTGGCTAACACAAACTAAGTTGAAAGGACATATTTTATGGTAGAAAGAGTTGCAGAGAGATAGAGTGGAGAATGGTGAGATGAAAATCAAATAGCAGAGGCAAATGGTTGCAAGATTGAAGGATAAATTATTAAAAAGGTTACAGAACTTGAATCAGAAGGACATGTGTATGAAGGGGTATATTGAAAAATTCTACAAGGTGATGATCAGATCTGAACACCGAGAGATGGATAGGGAGAAGATGGTTGGATACATAAATGGACTTCGATTTAACATTTAGGATGAGATGAGTATGTTGGAGATTTCTATAGTTGAGGAGGCCTATCAATATGCTTTTAAGGTAGAGGATAAAGTGAAAAGAAGATAACAAAATAACCCTAGAGGAAGGGATAGATATAGGGGGCAGGTGAATGATAGTATAGAGAAGCAGAATGTTGAAGAAGAGCCAAAATCTAAATGGAGTAAAGAACTAGATTAGAAGACACAAAGAAAAGGTAGTGGTAGTATCTGTAAAGAATTTTTAGGTAGATATTTTAAGTGTGGAGAAACTGGACATAGATCTTTTGGGTGTAAGCAAGGACTACCAAGGAATTGCATAGCAAATGAGGATCATAAGCTAGAGTTACCAGAGAGAATTTGTTAGAACTGGAGCAAGGAGAGTCCCTTTTGTTTAGAAGAGTCTTGATGGACCAGAACAGTGAATATATCAAACCTACTCATACGAAGAATATTCTCTAGACTGTTTGAAAATTAGGTGGTAAGTGTTGTAAGGATATTGTGCATACTGGAAGTACTGATAATTTGTTATTAGAGGAGATGGTAGTGAAGATTGGTTTGAAAAGGCTTGAGCATCCTATCCCTTACAAAGTGATTTGGTTACAAGATGATCATAAGGTAGAGGTGAGAGAGCAGTGCTTGGTAAATTTTAACATTGGACGTTTCAAGGATGAAGTCTTGTGTGACATCTTACTTTTGAGTGCTTGTCATGTTTTGCTGGGTAGACCTTGGCAATTTGATAGAGGAGCTATTTAGATTGTAGAAGAAACCTAATCACTATTGAGGAGGATGGGTAGAAGTTCACTTTGGCTTCTTTGAAGGAGAAAGAGAAGGAAGTGGAGAATTTGAGTCTTGTGAAGAAAGGCAATGCTGAGAAGTAGGTTGTAGAGGATACACTAGATGGTAGTAAGGTTAAGGTGATGGTGATAGACTAGATGAAATCTTGTGGTAAAAATAAATCAAAGTTGCAAAAGGGAGAGAGGAACAGTCAGAGACAATGCACATGTATGAAGCAAGTAAAGGGAGATAATAAAAAACAAAAGCTAGAGAATTTGGCTAAGGTTCTGGAAGAGGTTATAAAGAAGTTTACAAACAAAGAAGACATTTAGATCAGAAATGAGCATGGGGTCTATATCCCAAATCCTTTTTGATGTTCATGAGCTGCCTCTCATGGAACATCTCTTCCTACTTGGGGTGTCTGATGTAGGATCATCCCTGGTCTATGAGAAATCTTGCATCAACTAAAAAATATTTGCTTTTAGTTTTGATCTTGTTGCAGTTTCTATATTACTTTCAACATTTTTTATTAGTTGTTCCTTTTTCTTTGTGGATCATAGTTTTGGTTTCCTAGAGTGTTCGTTTTCTTTGTTCCAGATTTGCAATTCATTTGGATTCTTTTCCAACAAGTTAATACTTCCAAAGTGTCTGTTTCTCGGTTCCGAAGTAGTTTTGAGCTTATCGTCTATGTTGGATATTTCTTCTTATGTGGAGCGATGTCTTGGCTTGTGGATCTATTTGGTGTCTTACATTGATCGATCATTAGCTAACCTTCCTTGGTGGATTGCACTTCATGGTTTTTCTTGGCATATGAGATCTTCATGTTTTGGGGCTGACCTATTTTACATGTTTCATTTTCCTTCCTTGGTAAATGTAATCTTTTGTGGCCGACTTGGATGTGTTCCGTATGGTATATATATTGTTGTATGTGATCCTTTGATACATATCGAGGTAGCACGATGATCTAAATTCATAATTTGTAATTTGGATGCTTCTTGGAGGTCTGGATGAGTTGTATTCTATAATTTAGTTTGTAACCAGATGTTACCGGATGTTCTATGATGAATATATGATGATGTGGATGTCTGATTATCCATTCTCTATGTTTAGTGTTGTGGTTTCCGTTGCGTTACTCTTGCTGCATGATCTGGACAATCCTCTTTGAGGATCCTTTCGATTATGGTTTCATCATAGAGGAGAGAATGTGATTTAGAGAGAGGTGAAGAGATGAACACACATGCACACACACATATAGATTAAGGGGGGAGAGTAAAGTTAGACTCGCATTTAGTGAACTTTTTCATACCAACAATCTAAAGATGGAATGTGACAAGTGAAAAAAGAAGAGAAGACAAAATGTTTCGAATTATGACTAGTTTCACGTATCAATGGTTTGAATTTGTCTTATAATGAAACAAGATGATCAAAATAATTGATATTATTACAATTATTATTTCCTTGTATTAATCAGCGGAGACCTATAACACCAAATATATATATAAATAGATAATATAAATAGATGAATAGTGAATATGAACTACCACCGATCCATCAAAGGCTTGCACACAACGTGATCTACTAATATCCTATCTATTAAGCCTGTGTACTACACGGCCATAAACAGAAAGAAAAGAAAAGAAATTACCAATTGACATTCGGCGACTCTTTAATTACCCATTACACAAGGGATTCCTAGTATATCTATCTATACTTCTCTGTGCAAAATATCCAACACAAACAAACAACGTGAGTACACAAGAATTAGTGTCAGCAATCAATGTATTAATAAATGTGTACCTGGATGACTGCTGCTCTGAAAATTCGACCCGTGATACGGCACCAATTTCTTTGAAGTATGCAATGGTGGGGAAAGACTGCAAAAGTGGGCATGAACGATATGATGCAGCACATAATTAATTTATTTGCGGTGTAAGAATATTTGAAGGACCACTACTTGATATTAAAGAATGTCGTTGCCGGCAAGATCAATTCTGAATTTGGTCTGTAACAAAATGTGCTATTCATTCAGCATCCTTTCTCTTTTTGGGAAAACCATACACAGATTCGTGTAAAAGAACAATATAATAAAAAACATTACTTTGTGTTCGATTCCTCAAACGACTTTGATATTTAAGTTTCACCTCAAAATTTATGTGTTTCTTTATAATCAGGGAAATGGTGCATTTTTATAAAAGGTGCTAGCACAAGCTCACTTTGTTCTACTTTATTTAATAATTAAATGTATCCCATCAAGTTTATCTTGCTCTACTTAATTTAGTAATTAATGATAAATACAAATTATTAGGTGATTCACAAAAGTTTTAGGTGTACATAAATCTTAAAATGATTATAGGTAATTCATATGTGCAAAGATGAGTGCAAATATGAATGTTTTCCTTCAGTCTCTTTATATTGAGATATTATTGGATTTGATATCATTGTAAGTGTAAATATTATTTTTCTTCTACGAGATATTTGCGAGATATTTGTATTTTAGAAAATAAGCTTACCTAGGAGTAGTTTCTATTCTCAGCCTCAGTGCTAGTTGGCATTTGCTATGTTATGCATTATATAGATGTTTATAATCTTCCTAAATGATCATTGTATTATGGAGCGTGGGAGGTCTCCATTTTTCTGTGTATTCTTTGTTTGCTTAACCTGCAAAGTATGTGATAGCTACTCTATCACAGCTTGACCGTATCATCATTCTACCAGAAGATTTTTTTAATCTGAGGCAACTTCGTATTTATCGCTAGCTCTTATGGCTAGTCTTCAATCTTTATTGGTAAGTTGGCTATAGTATTTTGGCAAAGAAAATCCCTATAATAGCAAAAAATCTACTAAATATCTCACACTGAATCAGCAGAATAAGTCAAAAAAATGCCTTGCAAAAAATTGCGCAACCTTCAAATAGAATAGTCAAACAAGAAGAGGGAAAAACTGGCGTGGCTAGGCAACTAAGCGACCTGCAAAGTGAAAATATTCTTCTTCCTCTGATGCAAACAAGAAGTTGGCACAAGGATACGTCTGTAGCAATTGTGGAGGAAATAGACAAGGCAATGTCATCTTCTTCACGTTTAAAATGAATGATATAATCCCTGAAAAAGGCTTGACAAGTATCCCAACCAGCGTTGATGCACCGTTCGACCTTATAAAAAATGCTTTGACAAATAAGAAATATGTGCTGAAACCAAGCTTCAATGTCGTCGCTACATAAATTAAAGTCTCCAAGGTCAAGAAAAGCTTTATGAGAACCACAAGCTTAACCTCCACACACAAATATTAGATGTTATTTTCCTAAATCACAGTGAATACGCTGTCAACCAAGCTACGTCTTCACGAGAACACACAAGTAGACACAGATCAATGACCTCATTCATTACCTCAATAAATCTACCCTCAAATAATTAACATGACAATAAAATCACACAAAAGAATTTGCACTGATACGAGATTGAGCTCTGATGTCATGTCATAATTAGGAATTTGGTCGAGCTACAAATTATGCAATTGCAAAATAATTATCTCATGAAATGAGATTAGTTCATTAAGTTAGGAATAAGTACATATATAGTAGAGTATTACTGACTATTACAAAACATGCTATCTAGGGAATATGTAGGATGTTGCATTTAAGATTTATACATCTAATCCATCATTATCTTAATAACTAATCTTTTTGAAAACTTATCTAGAAGAATGTTCAATGTAGAATATTCTATACTATTACCCCTTAAGTGTAGCGAAGTGAATAAAAAAGAGATTGGTTCCTGACAACTAGTCTAGAAATGTAGTCAAGGTTCTAGAGGGATCGAGATGAATAGTCTAGCCTTCCAACTAAATTACATGTACAAAATGTAGCTGAAAGTAAGATGTGAACAAAGTATCAATTTTATTGATCAATTCAAAAAACATACATGTTCACTACATTTGGCCTATTAGATCCACATGCTAGCGCATAGGCTACCATGGGCTTATTATAAGTATAATACTACTAAAATAGGTTTTGTGGATCCAACTTCTCTTAATCACTCATCCCCAACTACTCCCTAGCTACTCATGATGATCTCCAAAAACTCTCTAGATGTTTATATATTAGTTCTTAGAGAAATCTGCATTTACTTAATTTGCATCTAGGCCCAATTGTAACATGTGCATAGACTTCCTTTATATTTAGGTTCCAAACGAGATGAAGATGGTTGTGGACTCATCTAGGTGTTGTCCAATATAATATCCATAGTGTGGCATGCATCATAGGTCCTACAATATTCAAAGAACCCCCACGCTCTTCCATCCTTCGGTCTAATCCATGGCCTTTTGAGACACTCCTACATCAAACCCTAGGGTTATTTAAAAAGTGTGCCTCACACATTGTTAGTTCAGCTCCAAACTACTCCAATTCATCCTCTAACACCCATGTTGCATCTTCTATAGGATTTTTTTACTATTTGGATAGATATTCCTTACACTCCTTATTCCAATCTAGTAAGGTTTTCTAGCATGTTCTATCTGCTTTGATGACAATTGAAGTAGTTGATGCTAAACAGATGTCTTTATATCATCTTCCATTATCTATGTCCCATGAAACTAGTAGAGATCCACAATGTTGAAGATTGTGAAATGTCAACACCTTCTAGTAGCTCTACTTCATAAGCATTTTTAGAGTAAAACATTTGAATGATCTTGCAAGGCCCAAACTTCTTCATCTTTAGAGCTTGTTATATGTACCTACCACAAAATCTTTTGTTTAGGAGGTACACCATGACTTCATATCTCACCTTGACATCCTTTTATCTTCTCTTGGCATCTACTTATTTTTTATTATGGTAAAAACGGGTTTTGAAGGGACCTGAAACACTTTACAATATGTCAACACCAAGATTAGACATGAAAAGTATAACAATTAAACAAAATTTTGCCTAAAGAGAAAAATGGAGAAAAAGGCAGCCCAATGCCAACAAAAAATGTGCAAAAAACCAAACATAAGATGAATAAAAATAATCCAATGTCTTTAAGGTCTCAACAATCTCTACCTCCAGCTGATTCATGTTTTGAGCCACTTTCTTGAAGTCCTAGATCTCTTGCAGGGGTTAGTCAACTTTCCTCTTCAGATTGGTCCACATTCTCTTTCTTGGACCCATAGACTCATCATTTACTTTTCCCTTCTCCAAGTCTAGCTCCACCACTATGTTTCCTTGATATCCCTTCTCCATATTCATCACCATGGTGTTCATGCTTTCAAAAGTGGTTTTGATAACACTATGACTATGAGACATAATGGATTGGAGAAACTCTTTAATGCTTTTAATTTTCTTCTCAAAGGCAGCAATCTTACTCTCATAGTTTTTTCAGGTTGTCTAGAGCTTCAACAATTTTAGTGAGAGATTCAATAACTGAAAGATTTTCCTCTTTTGTCCAAAGTTCATTATCCTTTGTTCCCTATCTATAATGCAAAACCTCGCTGCCTATTTCCAACCTTTCAAATTTTCTATTGACGGCCCTCTATTTTATATTGAGATTTTTGATCTCATGGAAAGCCCACTTCATTATCTGCAAAGAATCCACTGACCCATTTCTTGCAATGTCCAAGATATCAGTGGGGAATTCCTAGTCCAAGTTTAGTAGGGTAGAATCTAGGTTGAGCTGATTGGGAAAATGGGGTTTGTTCTCCCTATCCGTAGAAGGGTAAGATTTGAGTGAATTTAGGGGAGACTAGGGATCTTGGTTAGTATGAATTGGTGATTGACCCTCTAAGTCAAGAGCTTTTCCCTTAGGCAAGGGATGACCCTTTAACTTCTTTCCTAAGGTAGAGGAAGGGCCCAAATCCAAGTCAATATTCTTCCCTTTCCCATCATGTGAGGGGATGACAAACTTGACTTTGTTTTTACTGTTTATAGGGGGTCAGGGAAATCATCCTCCATGTCTGTGTTCCAGACAACATCATTGGAACAGTGGGTTTCTAACTCGACATCCTTCGAAATAGAAATGAGGGGGGAATTAGGCTTGGGAAAGTTGGCTTTAAAGTATTCATAAATCAAAACCAAAAGGCCCTCATGAATGATAGGGTTAGTGCTAGGATTCTCTCTATGCTCATAAATGCTAGCATTAAGGGATGAAAAGAGATATAAAGGAAAAGAAACACTAACCTGGTATCTGAAGTAATTAAACAAGATAAAATGATGCCTGAAGACCCATGAATACCGACCATCCATGGTTATAGTATTCCATTAACACCTTCAACACCTCCCTCCAAATTTGTTTGATAGTTTCTGCATCATAGTAACTTTTATTTTTCTTCACCAACATTTTCCTTTCTTTGTCAATTTTAGGAAATTTTCTTTCTTGCCGGTTCTGAATATTTTCTCTCTCTGTAAAATTTGAGACCCTTAGCATGTTGACTTGTAATCTCTACAATTAAGTTCTCATCGACCACCAAAACCCTACCAAATAGGGTAATTTTTCCATCATTCCATCCTTTGGTAAAAATCCTTGACACTTTAGGGTCCCATCCATGTAGTTTTTCAATATAGGGCATGAGCTCCCCCTTTTCTATGATTATCCACATGGTTTGGTTGGACTTTAGGCCTTTACAATCCACAATACTAGCGCAAAACCTCTCACCACCCATCTTAGCATTTCCAGAACTCTTAGGTTTAGAGTGGTTAAGAATAATTTGCAAGTAGGTTAATAGCCAAAAGAGCTCACAAAAGACCTAGAAAGCATGAGAGCAATAATGATACAATCCACCTCTAACTTCACCATGATATCAGCCATGAATAGTAATAATTGTTTTACCCATCACTGAAAATAACAATTTGATGAGATGCCACCACGTATGTTGTGTGATCTATCGTATCCAAGAAGGCTCTGAAATCGTCCTCTAAGCTATCCTCAAAATTTCATGTCATCCTCCCCTTACCTATCACTCCTTTGTTGGCAAATAATTCTACCACTATGTTAGATTCCCTATAAGCATGAGAAATAAAATATTTATCAAGGGAGAGGATTATCTCTTTCAATAAATTAATCCAATTCTTGATGGTCCATGAAGCCTTATTGGTTCCCTTAAGACATTGAATGATATTGTTCGAATCCCCTTCGATCCATATATTTTTACCATTAATTTGATGGGAAAGAAGAAAGGTCTGATAGGCCCTAATGGCTGTAGAAAGGTGGTTGGTTTGGTTACCCAAGGGGAATGCCACTGCTGCTAAAATCTGCCATTCTCATCCCTAATCACTTACCCACACCCAGACCACCCGAGATTTCCTTTGGTCACCCTATCAAAGTTAATTTTAATCCATCCCTCAAAGGAACAACACCAGAACATGCTCTCCCTTGAATTTTTAGCAATATTTTTGGTTTTAGAGATATCTATATTTAATTGCCATCTTATGGAAGCCTCATAGTCGTAGGCTTGAAAAATCTGTATCTCCTCCTTCTTAAGTTGATCGTTTAAGAAATTCATATTATCTCTAATGGCCCTTAGGATCTTTCTGAAGACAATATTAGATGGAAGAGAAACATCCCAGAAATTTGGTATTTCTCTCTTTCCATATTCCTCGTGCCACATGAGGAAACACAAAGGACCATAATAATCGGATAATTTGCTTTGCTGAGGGCATTTTCTATTGAAAGTAAAAGTCAAGAATGGACTCAGGGAAGACCCAAGATAAATTCCACCTCTTTAAAACCTAATCCCAAATGTCCCAAGAAAAGGAGAAATGAAGAAAAATATGAGAGGAGGACTCAGCCTTAGCCATACAAAGATAACACCTATTAGGCAATGAGAAGCCTCTTTTACATAAATTGCTGAGAGTCAGCAATTTATTCTGGAGAATAATCCAAAAAAAGATATTAATCTTAGGAATAAGATTAGTCACCCATTCCCTAGCCCATATTAGAGGGGGGTAATTAGATTGGGACAAGAGAGAGATAGTTGAGGAGACAAAATAAGACCCAAAAGAAGTCAAACTCCAGACATGACAATCGTGTCAACTAGAATGATTCAAGGAAATAGAATTGAGGGCCAATTGAAGGGGATAGAGAGAGTCATTGACAAGACCAAGATTCACCCACTATCCTTCCTTCCAATAATAACCAACAAAGTAACCAAATTCATTCTTTCATTCTTCAATAAAAGGAAGAAAAGAGGGAATATTGCTGAGGCGCTCCTTAAAAAAAAAAAAAAAACCCAACAAAGTGACCAAATTTGCTCTTGCATTCTTGAAGAAAAGGAACAAAAGAGGGAACATTGTTGAGGGGCTCCTGAAAAATCATGATATCTTCCCAAAATAGCATCTTTCTTCCATCCCCTATTCTCCAGCTAGCACCCCTCGTAGCCACCTCCCTTTCTTTTATGACAACATTCTATAAAAGAAGATCTAGCAGGGAGATTGTTAGATTGAACAAGAATATTTTAGAGAGCCCACTGAGAACAAGTATTTGTTGTGACAAATAGAGTTCCATTGTCTTGAATTAGAAAAGGATCTCCTTATTTGTTTAGCAAGGAGAGATCTGTTGAAAGTTTTAATAATCCTCGGACCAAGGTCCCCCAATCTTTTCGATGTGCAAACACCTTCCCAGAAAATTTATGACATTCTTTTCCCTTCCTTAGCTCTAGACCATAGGAAATGTTTGTAGATCTTCTCAATGATATGGAAAAACTTTGCTAGGATTTTGAATAAAGTAAGAGCATAAAATGGAAGATTCTAAAGAGATGAATTAAGATGTTGGACCTTCCCCACTTGACTAAGGAGGGCTCCCTTCCATCCAGCCAGTTTCCTGTTGAACCTATCAATAAGAGAATTAGAAAAATCTTAAGAAGGTTTAGAAAACAAAGGAAGACTATGATAGGAAGAGAGTAGAGAACCAATAGGGTAGCATAGGATGGCAACAATCTTCTTCTGACTCTCTTTAGGGGTATTGAAGAAAAATAGAGAACTCTTCGACAAATTAACTTTTTGGCCTAATGCCTTCTCGTACAAATAAAGAGTCCACTTAAACACTTTAGCTTTCCCTATGAATGAATTTCCCATCTGAATAGTATCATCAACAAAATGTTGATGAGAGCAGCCAAAGGGGCTGAGGAAGGCTTGAGGCCTTTCCAAATTCCTTCATTCACTAAATTTTGCATGTACCTTCCTAAATAATCTACCATCAAAATAAAAATATTTTGATATATTGAAACACCCAGTCTTATACCCCCAAGGCCTTAAGAAAATGAGCAGGGGGACCATTAACAATAATAGAAGATGAAGAAGAAGAGATGAGCTGCCAGATTAGCTAAAGAACACTCTCTGCAAATCGAAAGGCCTTCAATACTTTAAGTAAAAAAGTCCAATACACTTTGTCAATTCTTTGGATAGATCAATCTTAAGCGTAAATCCTTTCTTTTTGGACACTTCCATGGAATGGATATTCTCATGCGCAGTGATAATGGAGTCAAGGATTTTCCTTCTAGGAACAAAAGCATGAGCTCCTTGGGAGAAATAAAAAGTGAGAGGACATCCAACAATCTCGAAGTCAGGATTTTTGAAATGATCTTGTAGAAAGAGTTACAGAGAATGAGGGGCTTAAAAGTATCCAAGACATCTACCCTTGGGAACTTGGGGATGAGGACAACTCGCTAGGATAAGCAATGATATATACCCTCTTTATTAATCAGTGTAGGGAATAAGCAATATTAACGAAGGTGGAATTGATTTCCTTTAAAATGTTCCTTGAGCCAAATAATTCTTTAACCCCACTGACAACATCCTCCTCAACAATATCCCAAAAAACTTGAAAGAGAAACATAGGAAAACCATTTGGGCCAGGGGCTTTGTTACCTTTAAAAGAGAATATTTCTTTCTTAACTTCTTTAGAGGAAGGAATAGCCGATAAGGATTTATTTTGATCTACATTCAAAAAATTTGGGATAACTTCAATGAAAATTTATTGTGCTTGCTCATCTAACCTGCCTTTGATAGAAATAAGGTTGCTGAAGAAATGAACAACTTCTCTAATATCATCCTTCTTGTCAATCTTGAGTTGATATTTAAAGATATGTGATATCCTATTAGCATAGTTATATTTGAGAGTCGTCATGTGAAATAAGCAGGTGTCCCTACCTCTTAAGGAAAGCCATAAAGATCATCACCTCTGTTTCCATAGTTATTTCTCCTTTGAGATAATATCATGGTATTTTATGAGAATCTCACTCTTTAGCTAAGTGGTAATCTATGTACCCTTCTTTTTATATCTTATCTTGTATCTCTTTTAAGTCAAGTTGCGTAGCAGTTTTCATTGAAAAGATGTCCCCAAAAACTTCCTTATTCCATTTCATAAATTTGTATTTGACTGCGCTTAAATTTTTAGCAACTTTGAACATAGTTGTTCCGGTCATCTTAATGTTCCACCATTCTCTAATACCATCCCTCAAAAGTGGGTAGGAGTGTTAGGCCCAATATGGAAAGCTAATGTACTGAGAGGGGAGGGGTGAATTAGTACTTCAAATCCTTTTCTCAACAATATCTTTACTGTTATGCATAAACCAAAAACTACTGTAACATAACATAAAGCTAAAACAAATGAGTAACAATCATACATGATTCACTCCATAACACATATATTTTGGTTACGCAAAAACTCTTGGTTAGATAGAAAAATTGTGGTGGGGATGGCACCCACAACTTCACTACTGCAATAATAAAGAGTGCTCTGTTAGAGCTACATAGTTAGCTATTTCTGATAGCTTATCCTGTTAGGAGTAACAAGATCTATTAGATCTACCTTGCTAAAGGATTTTACAACACTATATATATATGTTGCACCTGGTTAGAGGATTCACAATTTATAGACTTGATTAGAGTCTTTTACCCTATTAAAGGTTTCTCTTACAACTTCAAAATATTACAATAAGACTTTACAAATATCTGCAACTTTACATCTGAAATGCTGTAGCAGATTCTATGTGCTCAAAATAAGATTACCTTGCCTATAGCATACCTCGGTAACTCATAAAGTAACTCGGTAAACCCTTCTGTTTACTCTGTTCCTCGACTGTTCTCTGATAACCTTCTCGGTGACCTCTATGTCTCTGTAACAGTAATAATACTCTGTGATTTCTCATGTATCACATAAGTCTTGCTTCATACACATATGCATACACATTTCTCACATTCACACATATTTCTAACCCTAAATTCATGTTGTATAAATAGATTTCTTATGGTCATAATCTGATTCATTGCTTCGATCTTACAAACATGATTTCTTGAATAAATAACCATGCAAAATATTTCATTGGTTAGATGACCTCAAAATTATACAAAATTTGTATGTGCAATTTCCAATGTGATAACGGTTCTGTGTGCCTCGATCTTGTAACATGTTTTCATATGTGTGTCCAGGTTCAATGAATCTAGTAACATGTTTCACTTGGTGTATATCAACTTGGTGTATTATCTTTACTGCTCGGTAGACATGAAATAACACTCGGTAGACAGCTTGGTGTATACTAGGCTTTGTGACTGTTTTCCTTCTGTAATCGACTAGGCTGTTCATACCGACTAAATATTTCAGTAGTGGTAACTAACTAGAGTATATAGAATGACTTTGTATATAAAACTAATGGCAATTTGATAAGTAGTAACAAGGAGAGCCACATATTTTCAAATATTATGGGATAGTGCTTTGATCCCACCCTAGAAAGGGCATTCAGGGAACATAAATATTTCACCAACCTTTCATTGGATATAAGGGATTGATCGAGACGAACCTGAATCGGCTCATTTCTAACCTTCCTGTTGGTCCACGTAAAAGAGGCACCCCTTAAATCTACATCATGCATACCATGGTTTTTTATAAAATCCATAAGGTCGAGCTTGTTGTCCAATTGAATTTGAGACCAACCAAACTTCTCCACTTGATGAAGAGGAGAGTTGAGATTCCCATTATGATCCAGTTCTCTTCAGGGAAGAGCCTTCTAAAAACCACAGGTTTATTCCAAAAATTTCTTCTGGTACTTTTATTATTAGGAGCATAAATATTTGAAAAAATCCCAGAAAAGATATCTTTAATATGAGTAAATTTAGGAGCCACGTGATTAGAGTCCTCCCAAATCAAGTTACCTTGAATATAATTATTGTTCCAAAAGGTAACAATACCACCCAAAGCTCCTTCCAAACTAACACCAAAGACACCACAATGCTTAAAAGGTTTAATTTTTTCCAATCTTTCCTTAGGCATTTTAGTTTCTTGAATTAACAAAATATCAGGCTTATGATCTCTAACAAAATTGCGCAAAATATCTTGTTTGTGAAAGATATTAAGCCATCTCAAGTTCCATGACATAATCTTCATTTCTTTCTAGGGGACCAGATATTTATGATGGTTCTTTGGGTACCTTTAGCAATATTTTGAAGGCATCCCTGGTCCCTATACCATTTGGTCGATTTCCTTCCCACCATGCTCTTTCTAACACCATAGTCTATCTTAGCTCGATTCCTGGTGGAAACCCCTGAAACCATAATTGATTTTTTTCTTGTTTTTCCTCCCCACTGAAATAAAAGGCCTTTCTTCCTCCGAATCCATATCCTCTAAACTCTAGTTTTCTTTTCCAAGATCCAACCCTCTAACCTCATTAATATTTTGAGGTAAGTTCCTTTCTGGGATAGTATTTTCCATATTCATATTTGCTTCCCCTAGGGGGTGTCGAGTAGGAGAAATAGGGAATGTGGACTTAACCACATCTAGACTCTATGTTCCAAGAATGATAATGACAAGCCCAACAGGAACCCCATTAGACTCATTTATTTTCCTAATGTCATTATTTAGCTCCACAAGATTCTGTTTTCAGGGGCAGTATCCTAATTATCCATTTTCTTTCCTTCTTGCATGTTCACCTCCTTATTAGAGTCCTCTAAAACTTGATGATTGGGATCTTCACTATCCTGATCAAGAATTTCCTATCCACCCACTCGAGGGTCAACCTTACTCTACTCCTGAGGAGGCTGAAATTTCTTCTCTCTGTCTTTGCCCTCTTCTTGGTCTTGATCCAAGTTCTTACTGACATTTTAATCCCCCTCAACATTCTTAGCTTTCCAAATCTTAGCCTGTTCTAGGTTCCTTCTGAAGCTCATCCTTTTTTTTTCCTAAAGATGGCATTTCTTAGCCCAATGCCCATATTTTTACAGTTGAATAAAACAAAGGGAAGGGACTCAAATTCTATGGGTTGGATGCATTTCCCCAGTTTAGAGTCAATGTCAATGGTAGAAGGGAGGTTGGACGACTGAGTCACTCCAACAAAAATTCTAGCAAAAATAGTCTCTTGCAAGTAGTAGTTATAGCATCAATAGATAAAAGCTCCTCGAAAGAGCTCGCTATCCTATAGAAGACATCTTTGTTCCATTATTCTAGTGGCAAACTTGGAAGTCTAAACTAGATTGGAACAACTTCAAAGATAGAGTCTGAAATGTTTAGACTGGGGGACCATTTCATAAGAGCTAATGACCACTTACCAATCACCCAAGGACCACCCACTAAGAGTGCACAAATATTATCATTACATGAAAAAGAAAAAGAAAAGAAACCCTTTAGCATAGCTGAAATATCAACTTGGCCCTTCAAAATCCAGTTCTTTTTAGAAAAGTCCCTAACAGTCTCAATATTGGGTCTAGAACCCATAAACTTTCCTACCAAAAAGAGAGACATAATAGAAATATCGTGGTCAATGATAGGGTTCAAAATGGAGATAGCAAACCTTCCAGTACTCGGATTTGAAGTATTACTGACCAGAGGAGGAGAAGATTTACCCAAAGGTTTGATCCCAAAGAGAGAGGCCCACGACTTACTATTTTTCCTCGCCTCTCCAACTATAGATTTAGCTTCTAGAGCTCTCTCAGTATTTTGAAGAGCTTTCTCATGAGATTTATCCAAAGAAGGGATAAACTACACTCTATCTGGATCCCCCTAAGACAAGTTAATATAGTCTCCCAATGGACCCCCAACACCCTCACCAAGATGGAGGTCAAATCAGTAGGGTGTAGAGATTCCCCGCTTGGGTCCTCATGAAAATTTTTGAACATGCATCAAACCTGTGCGTCCTCATCCCTACTATACTGGTTGTTCATAGTTTCTAGATATTTCTTGACTTCCTTATGGACAACTTACATATTTTCTACAAACTCTTTTTCCTTCACACTCCTCTTACTTTGAGAGATATTATTTCTAAGTTCAATTACTCTTTTAAGATGCAATCTGGTAATGATCTTAAATGGTATCATTTTGATACTCTGATTCACTATTATTTTTTGCAAACTCCTCTTGTGCTTGTATCATTTCTAAATTCCTACTTTTTTTTCCTATTGAACATCTAAGAAAGTTCCCCAAGCTTCTATTTATTTCCTTAATCTATCCATTAGTTCGCAGGTGAAATGTTGAACTAAATTTCACATCCATCTACATATTCTTTCATAGTTTCCTACAAAAGTACTTGGTGGACTTAGTATTCTAGTCTAAAATAATGTGCATTGGTATTCTATATAACTTCACCATTTTTTTGGAAGGATAACCAAATAATATGAAGCACATCATAAGTCCTATTGTAATAGATGAGGTATGTAATCTTGGAGAATTGATCCAATACTACAACTATTGAGGCATGTCCTCTCTATGTCCTTGCCCATCCTAACACAAAATCCATACTAATATCTATCCAGGGTCTTTTAGGAACTAGAAGAGGTTGGTACAATTCAATATTTTGACTAACCTTATTAGCCACTTGACAAGTTCTACACCTTTGAACATTCTTTTGGATATCCTTGTAAATTTGAGGAAGAAATAAATTCTCACCCACCAAGTTTACAGTCTTGTCAACACCCAAATGTCCTACCAATTGTTTCTTCTTGATCAAATTCACTCTCATTGAGCTCTTGGGAATACACAATTATTTTTCTATGAACAACATGTGTCATCCTAGATGAAATATCCTAACTATTTGCTTCTATTTATCACCATTAGTGTTCTACTTGTCTACCACCCCTCCATGAAGTTTGGATTACTTTCATACAAATGCATCAATTTGTCAAATCATATTACAACTGCCCTCATCTTGATCATCAAGTTTCTTCTCCTTCTCAAGGCATCTACAACTCAGTTAGACTTCCCACTCCAGTAATTGAGGATAAATGTGTAACTCTGCATGAAGTCTACCCACCTCATATGTCTCTAGTTTAACTTTGTTTAACAATTTAGGTACTAAAGTTCTTGATGGTCTATATACAATAGAAACTCTTTCAATATCAAATAGTGTATCCATTTCTTCAATGCTTGAATTATGGAATGGAACTCCTAACCATACACCAAGTACCTTCTCAAAAAATCATTCAACTCTTCACTCAAATAAGTTATGGTCCTTCCTTCCTGGCTAAATACTTCTCCTATGGCACTGTCATTGGCATCATAATCTACTTGAAAGATTGTTGAAATTTCATAAGGATAGTATCAATTGTTCCATCACCTATAGCTTCAACAACTCAAATCTTCTCTATGCTCCAAAAATTTACTTGAACTACATTCAATCAACCCTCATTGCCTCCATATTTGGTCAGCATAGTTTGCACAAAAAATCTAATAAACTTTCAGGTAAAAACATGCCAATCCATGAAAAGATCTTACCTCCCCAATGTTGATTAGTGTAGGTCATTCTACAATTTCTCTCACCTTATCCAGATTCATTTTCAACCCCTCCACAAATATTAAAAATCCAAAATAAACTAATTATATCTTCATTAAACTATATTTGTTATTGTTGATTAGCAACTTCTCTTTCCTCAATAACTGGGACACTTGTCTGAAGTGTTAGATATGTTCTTCTTTTGTCTTTCTAAAAATCGGAATGTCATCTAGATAAAACAATGAGAAACTTACCTAGAAACTCTTTTAGTAATTTGTTAATTAGTTGTATGAATGTGTTAGGTAAGTTGGTAAGTCCTAAAGACATGACCAACCAGTCATACAATATTTAATTGGTTTTGAATGTAGTCTTATACTCATCACCCTCTTACATCCTAATCTAATCCAGTATACACTCTTTAGATTAATTTTGGTGTAGTATTGTGCACCACTCAAATAATTGATTATATCATTCATCCTTAACAAAGGAAATTGTTACTTAATCATGATCTTGTTGATGGATCTTGGGTTAGTACACATCCTCCATTCTCCATCTCTCTTTTGTGCTAAGATAGTGAGTACTGCGCATGGACTTAGCCTCCCTAGATCAACTGTTTCTCAAAAAACCCATGTACTTGTCTACTCAGTTTCACATTCTCTACTGGAGTCATTTGGTCTACTTCTTTGTTGGGAAAAGTCACTCATATTTAATTTCTCTATGAATTTTTATACTATATACTAGTGGGAGTCTTTCTAGAATTGTTTGACATAATGTCAGGGTATTTATTGAGTAACTCTACAACCTCCTTCTATGGTATCCCCACTTCTCTTCTTCTAGTGTTTCTAGCATCCTTGCTATCACATTTTTCATGGAATGAGTGCAAAGAAGGTGTTCTCATGCCTCAATCCATCTAGGGTCTTCCTTCCATCCACCAAACAAATCCTCTTAGCCTAATTCATTCTTATGTTTTTATGCAGATTTAGGTGAGAGACAACAAGGTTGTGCTTAAAGTAACACACCTTAAGGTTCTCTTATTTCATTCAGTAATGGCTTGGTCATTATTGCTAGAGTCCATCTAGCACCAACGAGTACTTGAGACTATTCTTTGCATCATGGACTTCATTGGGGGCATAGATGCTTTGTTTGTGGTGAATGTGATGCATATTCTCACACATACTAGCAGTAGTAAGAAGAACTGTGTACTAGTCTACGAGAGAATGGTCTTATCACCCCTACTACCACTCCATTGCTCCCCAAGCTACTAGACATGGGTTTGCTGGTTGGCTAAATAGGGTCAAATTCTTTGACCTTGATCCTTTCATATAACATGTGCTTGACACTTAGCATTTAAATAAAGATTAAAAAAAATGATTGTGACACTGCTAATTGAGAGCCTCTTGTTTATCTTCTAGAACCTTCTAATATTTAAGAAAATCAGATGATTGAGATCCTCATCCTCCTATCAATGCTTTAATTTAGTTTTTACCAAGAGCTACATGTTATTGCATTTTGTTACTTTGAGATTGTGATTTCTTCCATCCACTTTTGTTAATCTATTTTTTTTTTCAAAAGTTATTTTTTAAAGTAGTTTTTAATTTTTAATCTCTGTCTCGCAAAAGATGGGTGGCGACAGCATATGTAATCAAATATGGCAACAAATATATCGGCATGTGATCGGCTAGTCACCCAGTCGACCGAAATAGTTAAGTTTTGAAATGAATGCACAAAACAAAATTCTTTTTGTCGTTGTAATTTCGGAATCTCAAAGGTTGCATTAGACAGATATGTACCTTTTCATACCACAGTCAAATTAAAGTTATCAGCTTTGTTTGGGAGATCGGTCAGCATTAATCATTATCGCACAAGTCGTATTGCATTTTGATCGTAATGAATTAGCATTCCTTCTACTGGAAAATCCAAACTTTCCAATCATGAATGGGATCCATATTATTGAATGAAAGATCTAACTCAGAGAAAGGAACACAGGAAATGTCTAATGCAGACTTCTAAACATCAAACAGGCGAAGCCAGATCAATAAACACGATCACATCAGCTGTGATCCTTTTTATGAAAACTGTGTAAAATCTTACAGCTGTAAATATTGCAATTCATCCACCGAACCATTATCCTGCTTACTATCATAGATTCCTTCCATTTTGTAATAGTCAGCTTCTGCAAAATTTTCAAATTGATCCATGTTATAATAGAGAGAATACATATCCAAATAATTACCAGGACCTCCCTGAAACGCATCGAGTCTGAAATCTTCTGGAGAAAACTGACCATTAATTTCCACAGACGGAGATCCCAGTTGTTGCAGCATTCGGCAGTCTGTAATATCGAAATCACGGTCTTTCATGAATTCTTCTAGCGGTAAATTGAACTCTTCAGTATTGGAGGCGTTCCCTGCTTTTGCTCGATCAGTAGTTTGATGATTTGAACTTCCACTGCCTACATATGTCTTCAAACCCTTTGATATTCTCAGCGCTTTTGTTTTAACTGGACTGACTTTCAACAAACCATCAGCTGCAGGTAGAGCATGCTTTTCCTTTGTTTTTTGTTTCTCACCAACGTTTTTATTTGACAGGTTCTTCTTGGCGAGATGAGTGTGCCAGTAATTCTTGATTTCGTTGTCCGTCCGACCGGGAAGTCGACCTGCTATCAGCGACCACCTGCATATACGAAATGCCACACTTACAAGAATTAGAATTCATTATTTCTCAAATGTAAATGACGGCCAGTCTTAAAGTACACACTAAGTCATATATTAAGTCTAGAAAATCAGTCAATTTTGAATCTTTAACATTTTAAAGTTACAGATCACAAATGACTGTGTGAATCTAAGCATTTGTGGTGCTACCTATTGCCAAGGAGCCCATGCATTCTAATGATAAGTTCCTCTTCATCGGATGAAATGTTTCCGTGCTTGATATCAGGACGAAGATAGTTCAGCCACCGTAATCTACAGCTCTTCCCGGATCTCATCAGACCTTAAAAAGAAAAAAGTTTCCGTTCAAAGAATACGAACAGTAGGACATTTTAAAAGATATCAAAGGATTGGTGCATTCGTTTACCTGCTTTTTGAGAAATGGATGTCCAACCAGTCTCGCCATGGATTGTGACGCATTGAGCCAAAAGCATATCTTCTTCGGCAGTCCAGCCTCGACGATTAGGGTTAGGGCCTGCGTTTTCTGAACGGCGTGGACGGCGTGGACGTCTACCCATACCGATGGCTAGCGGTATTCTTCACTGGTTGCAATGGTTTGGGATACGATAAACATCTATATATAATTTGCATCTGAACTTCTAGGTTAAATTTTATGATTAAGTAAATATGAGCTTGATTAGTATTATCATGGTGAGTGTTAGGTGGACTGATCAGTTTGTAAGGATTGTTACTTATTAAATATGTGTCTACTGTACAAATATCACAACTTATATTACTATCGAAAACACTAATTCATGGAGAATAGGATAACATACAATTTGATATCGATATTATATATTGATTATTTGTAAAAACTTAATTCAAAAATCAAATATAACTTTTGACTCTATAAAAGGAAACAATTATTTCTCACTAGTATATAAATGGAAAAGAAACTTGTGATTATTTAACAGATCAAGAATATCATACTTAAACAGAAATCATACCTTAAGAGAAACTCTATTAACATTACTCCCTTTGACTTTACTCTTAACAATTTTTATTTAAGGAATTCTGTTACCTTTCACATGTTTTCATCTTTTCATAGAAACCAAATCTAGTATCAGTGTTCTATGACTAAACAAAGATTGAACGCCATTGTCAAATATTTAAGCCAAATTGTCAAACCTTTGATTTCACAAAGTGCTTAGTCCTTCCAAAAGCCTAGTTTTTAGGGTCTGCGAGTGAGCAGTGGGCATAGCTTTGATTAAAGAAACACCGTACCTTAACAACCTGTAGAGTATAGCAACACATAAAGCTAAAAATCACTCTTTAATGGGATAGATAGTCAAATGCTTTGAATTTTATGGTTAACGTACATAGAAAATATTTCGTTTTTAGCATCTCGACAGAAAAAGCTTCATAGAAAAAACAACCCCCCAAAAAGGAAAATACTCTTAACGTATTCATTCCAGGAAAAGATGGTGATTCAAATTTACATTATGTACAATATTTCGATACAAACATATTTAGCCCATTTACTGCAATATAAAATTATATTTACGGCATTTTTATTAAAAACAAAATTTATGCCGCACAGTTGTATAGGTACAATAATATTGTTAAGGTGTTATTTTTATTTTCTTTTTTTAAAAATATTTTATATTTATTTTCTTTGATTTTTAATTATTACTGTTCTTAAATAAAGGCTGTGAAATATGCTAATTTTGATTTATAATTTAATAAGTTAAAGAGTTCTTTTAAAGGAGAAGAAATTTAAGAATAAATTGGGAAGAAATTGATATGTCACAAGAAATCAGGTTATTAAAAGATAAATGAATGCATTATGAATAATAATAATACGATGATTGATCTATGTAGGATTATATCATATAATTATGTTGATAAATTTTGAAAAATAGTATGAAAGGGAATTACGAAACAACTTGCAAAGTTTCATTCAGATTCAAATGAAGGTAATTAATAACAATCTTGAATACTTAGACAAAGCTTGAATTCAATTATATAATGTAGAACAGTAGAAAATTATATATATATTACACACACACACACATGTATATGTATGTATGTATGTATGCATGTACATACATACGTACATACATATATACGCGCGTGCACACATACACATATTAAAAAGAAGGGGTCATGACGGAGAATAGTTGTGGTTCATTAATTTTTTCTCTATTCTTCCTAATTAAATTATCACTTGATAAATTTGGAGATGAAACAAAAAATAAAATCACTAGGATGGTTAACCCAAGATACCATTTGTCAATATTGGTAGAATCATTGTTTGATGTGTTTTATCTATAAAATTACAAGATCAAGATAGAGTAACTATATAGATTGTCATAAAGTTTGAAAATTTTATTGTTCTTATGGTTAATATGAAATACATCCCATATAATTTTTTATACTATCACAACTATACACCTTTTCATACTATACTACCATACAAGACACCATATGAACCATTCAAAACCATAACCTAGGTACTTCTATTATATCCAACATATATGATAATAAAAATATTTTCAACCTTGAGAGAATATGTTTGTAAAAAGACAAAGAAAGATGCTAGAGAGAAATAAGAAGAAAACTATGAATTGATAAAAGGAAAATAAAATTAAGACCCCCATCCTTGATAATCCAAGCCTCTCAAAAAATAAACTACAAAGAAATGATCTATAAAAAAATAGTGAGGCTCTTATAATGACTATGGGATGCTAATGGAAGCACTCCACTCCTAATAGGTGAAATAAGACTAGAAGAGTAAGTAGGAAGTGGGAGAAAGAGGAATTATATTGAGGTACAAGTAAATTAGATGCAGGTAGTCCCCTAAAAGAAAAAACCTTGTAATAGAAGTAGTAAAATCTCTATTACAAATGAGCTCCAATGAAAAGGAGGAATCAAGTAGGCAACTCGAAACAAAATTTATATAAAGAAAGAAAAATAGAAAGGAAGTTTATGTATTATGATAATAATTTCAATAAGGAAGAGAATTAAACTCTAAAGTCAACATGATATCATGGGGCACAAGGATAAATGCAACTCAAGATTCTTCTATAGATAGGACAATTATTTAGAATATTATACATAATAGTAAATGAATTAGAGGTGACTCAAACAAACCTTGTTGTAATTGGAAGTAACAACGATATGAAATGTTCATGACTATTATACCTTACTTCATGAAAAAAAATAGAGGTTCTAATAATAGTTTTTCAAATGCACATCACTACATAAAGATAAAAAAATATCTATCTTGATATGCTAATAACCTTAAAATTAATGAAAAATCTGACTATAGAATTAAATCTATCATTGACCCAAATAAGGAAGGTTCAGTGCATGCAATATCCAAAAAAAATAATAGAACATAAGAAATAACCCTAGTTTAGAATATTCTAAGAACATTCCATCACCTATTGAAAGTATAATCATCTATCTTCAAACATTTCAAGCTTTCTAATTCCATCACCTATTGAAAATATTATCATCTACATTCGATAAATATTCTTCTTCGAAAGGTGAAAACACAAAGCTGGAAGACTTAATGCATGTGGTGCTTTGTAGTGCGGTAAGACATAGACCTTTTTTGTGGTATAGATATCGATGCAACATGTGTATTCATGTCGTGGAAGTATTCTACCAGAGCATGGTTGGCCTGGATTTAGAAGCTTACTGGCATCCAGAAACGGAACAATCACCGGCTCCATCTGGCCATCGCCGTGGACGTTGGTGTAATCCGTGCTTGCACTTTACCTCAAACAAGAGCCCTCTCTTATTTGAAGCTGCCAACAGCATGGGAACTTAGCCGCATGGGAGTAAACATCCGCGCAGTAAAATGTACAATAGCCGAGAGAAAATATCAAGCCTTTAAATGCAGAAGGTATGCTGGTAAAACATCGGCGCTTTATTTACCACAAATGAGGGTAACGCCGGAGTTAGATTCGGTAGTGAGAAACATAATTGCAATGGAGTTGAGCCTCAAAGGGAGGTACGATCCGAAACCAGTGACACAGTTTGCCTTATTCATGGATGAGTTGATTGATTTACCTTAAGAACATTCCATCATCTATCGAAGATATAATTATCTACATTCAAGCATTTCAAGAAGTTTTTTAAATTCAATTCAAGTAAATTCAATTATAGTTAAATCCAAACCTGAGGTTTGGCTTAAGAAAAAATCTACCTACAACCCCTTTTTTTCTCGTGTGTAGCTACGAGCGTCTGACAGAGCCGGAAGACTTTGGGAAGCCTCAGGAAGTAGGTACAGGTTCATTTTTAAAAATTCAACCTGGCTCTTAAGGACCGAGGCACTAGTTCAACTCCAGATTGTAGGGTTGATGCTCAGATTTTATCAAGATCGAGACTCTTGATTCGTAGCTCAATAGACCAGGGTGCCAAATGCCCAGGCCCTATCACTTCAGCCTCATATTTCACCTAAAGGTGCACAGTTAGACCCTCCTTTTAGTTCTATGTTCGTTGTCTTAATTCAGTTCTCTGTTAGTTTGCTACATTACCTTTGTGTTCATTTCTTTTTGTACTTCCTTTGTAATCTTGCATTATCTCATACTTTACATATCCATTTCTATAGCAGAAAAGGAATAGAAATCTTATAAGTATTCCTTGACTCTCTTTTGTCAATGACGATCACTCCTCTAGATGCTTTTGTATTTCAATATTTGTATTAAGTTGAGTTTATATCCTAATATTATTTGATTCTATTTTCATCCACTACAGATCTTACTAGTCTTAGATGTCAAAATTTTGAGTTTTGTATGGTCCATGTGTTACAAATGTTGATCACATTGCTCACTTTGTGCTAGAATTTTATCTTGATAAAGATTGATAAGATCTTAAGACTTGAGGGCTGCTACCTTGTGAAGTTTGGAGTCATTTTGTCTCTTCAATATTGTGATGAAAGAATCTTTGGATTCTTCATATTTTATCAAGGCTATGACAATAAATTCATACTCCTACTAAAATAAGTGTAGAATATAGTATCATCATAAATTGTATCCCATTATAATTTCACACTTGGTTTGGACCCACTTTATTGGTTGTATCATATTTTTGTGTTTAATTTTGGAACTATTTTTTGTAAATTTGGCACATTCCTCTATTTAGAACCTTTTAATAGATTAATTTTCTACAACTAGGGCATTGGGTGCACCCCTATGTAGGAAACTTGGACTTCAATTTTAAAAGATGAATCTCAGATGTGCTATAGTAGAAATTTTCCCACTATTTTTTATGTTCCCAAAAAAGTAAAATTTTAAATGTGTAAGATACATGTAAATACAACTCCCTCTCTCATTTTAAACTCCAAGTGATCTAAGTATCCTAAATCAAGTTCAATCAAGCATATTCAAGAAATTTGATTATAGATCTACATTTAAGAATTAAAGCATTCGAAAAAATAACTTTTTTAGAACAATAATGATCAAATAGATTGCACTTCTACATGAGGAAATTGTGCACTAACATGTTATAGCAACATCAAACCCTGTGTGAGACTTTATACTAGGGGGTTCTTTGAGGCAATATTTTTCAATTGAGCATTTATACTATTATTTAGCCTTTATCCTTCTACAGAAACACTTTCTCACTCATCCTAACTATTTTAGAGGTGGGAATACCAACATAGGTTTTGACTTAGGCAAACCCCTATATAGCTCGAACCTTCTTCCCTTTTTTTTTGTGCATGTTTAGATCCAATAATGAAAGTTGTACACAAGCACAAAAAGGACTATCATAGGTTGCATCGACCTTTGAACTAACAAAAACACCTAGACTAGTGTGCCCAACACTCCTATCTAACTATTTTTTATTTTATATTTAGGGGATATATATCCAAGACCTCGTGATTGCATGTCTACTCTTATATATCAATTTTGAGAACCTTCAAATTAGGGCATCAATCACTCATGTCTAGTACATTTCTCTTTAGTTTTTTAAATATAATTTTGTCTTTGTGTCTCCTCTTTAGATTTTTCTTAATATATTTACTTTTCTTTCTATAATTTTTTTTTAATGCTAAAAACTATCATTTTTCTATTATTAAACCCTAGATCTCACACACTTCACAATATCAATTTTATTGCAAGAAAGGAACCAGATCACAATCTTCAACTCTCTTATTAGATCTATAGATAAACCTATTCATGTTCCAATTATATCCCATGGATATTTCAGATCTTAGCTTGCAACCATAGTACTAGGACCTCATTTTCCACACATATCACAAACGTGCAAAGATTTAAATAATCTATCCATGCACCTAGTTGGTTGGTTAAAAAAGTCTACATACATGTCTCACAACCTAAACTAGAGACAAGTAGAAGGTGAAATAGTAAATAGGTAGATAAAGGCAAACTTTTCTAAAAATAAAATAACACACCATAGAAAAAACTTGTCTCCTTTAGACAATTGATTGACCTCTTAAACCCTTTCTAGATCTCCTTTTAATGTGGATTTTGTATTATGAAACAAGTTTTTCTATGTTTACACCTCCATAAACCTTTATGCAACTGGTTGCAAGAAGTAGGTAAAGTAGAAAACTAGCTACTAAGATGCACCAATCCATAAAAATGAGAAATGATCTCAAGTCTATGATAACTTATGATAGCATGGAGACTTTAGTCTCATGCCTGAAAAAATAGTAGCCAAAATACAAATTACATAAAATATTTTAAAGAAAATTTTAATTACTAAACCAATTCCAATTGAGATATAAACTACTCTAATACTATGCTAGGTTGATAAGATCTTCTTGATAGAATGATGGTAAGGTTGGGTGATTAGAGTTAAGCAATTACATGCCATATAACATGAAAAAACAATGAATTTATGTGATAAATTGACAAAGATATAGGCAAAGACATATTCTATTAATTTCCATAATAAATCTATAATATAAGATTCAATTTATATTTTAATGAAAGATAACTAGTATAGAAACTACTTCCTAGAATGTAGGTATGCAATTAAGTAACTATGAGTTAGAATGGAAATCTACCTATGCAAAGACATGTTAGAAGATGAACTAGAAATGGAAATATTCTAACACTAACAAAGCTATAGACAAAGACTGTATTAATACACCATCAACAACATTTAAAAAAAATACCCCATTACATTGATTCATAATAAGTGAAATATATTGACAATTGGCTACCGAAATTTAGTATCGTCACCCACTAGTCTATATCAATTAAAAGTTTTATTCCATATAAGTAATTCTTGTTGGAGTAATTATCTATTTACCTTAGTAATTGATTAATAAATCAATAATTACTTTTTTATATCTAGTGTTTTATCTTTATGCTTTTATAGAAAATCATTCCAAGTTTATCCATGTCATTCATGTAAATCTCAATATTAGATGCTCTCTTGATTCTATACTCTCACAAGGTTGCAAAGCACTTGATCATGCCCTCTTCTCCTTATAAGTGAGAGATTTGTTGGTTGCAAGTGATTTTTAAGAGTTGTGGAATTAACTATAAATTGCAACATGATATTAGTGTTGGACTATATATTATTTACTCTTGCTTAAGCACAACTTAGATATTTCTTATTTTATATTTTAGTTTACATTAATATTTGTACCTAGGTAGTTGTCACTAGTTGTACTTTCCCTAACCTATCTAACCTCGCAAATGATTGAGACACTTATTCACATCCTATGTTCTCTCATCTCCCGCTTTTACCTATTTAAGCAAGGCTACTTACATTTGTAGACCATCTTAGCAATATATCATTTATCATTTCTTGATGAAATATAATATCTCTTTTTCTATGGAAGTTGATTGCAATGAGGATCTTGGCTTGAAAGGTTGCCAACTCCAACATGATACACAGTCATTTGATTTATATTTGTTTCCAATTGAGCCCCTTCACCAGCCCTATTGAAGTCCTAGCTTTTTTCAGCAATGTAATTGTTTCAAGCAGATCTCAGTTCTTTGTTATTTTGATTATCATTCTGTTGTATTCTCTTTAAGGGGGTCTACGATTTATAATCATGTTAATATTTGGCATTTGATAGGCGGTAATAATTGCTTAAGTTAAGCCCATATTGTTTTTGTAAATCTGGCTAATTAATATGTTATCGGCTTCGTGTTATTTTAAGGACAAGTTTTCACCTTCAAGTCGGTGCCCTCCTTGCATTGATTAGGAGGATTTATTTCCATTTGTCCGTTCGTATTTTGAAGCGATCTTAATATGGAGGCATGCTTTAATGGTGTCATTTTGTGCTCAGTTTCATTGGCAGCCACTTCAAATATTGGCGTGCACATTTTTTGAACGGGATCACAATACATAGTACACGGCTTCGCACCATTCCATTGCATGGGAAGCATACCAACATCTATACATGCTTTTGGTTCTTCCTAAGGGGAGACAAGTAGTTTGTAAGTATTGGATCTTGTTTTCTTCAAACACTTACCATTCTTGTAGGATATTATTCATTATGGGTAGCTACATGGTCTATCTCTTGTCCTCTTATTGGTGGGATATTTATTGGAATCTTGTGATGGATGTAGTTTTTAGGGGGTATTGGTGTTGAGACCTCCATAAATTACTTTGTTGCCCACTTGTACATGATTTTTATTATCTATTTTCTAAAGAGGAATTTTGCCCCATAAGTTTTTCTCCCTTTCTCTATTTGTGAGAGATTAGTTGTATGAATAGTTGTGCATGGGTACCTAACATGGTCTTGTACATCTAGGACCCATATTGCATTATCATATCATATTGTATTTTGCATAATTATTATTCTCCATAAGTTGCACTTAAGGGGGGTTTTTGGAGTAAATATTATTTACTCTTCCTTAAGTCCAACTTAGGCATTTATTATTTAATATTTTAGGTTGCATTAATATTTGTACTTGGGTAGTTGTCACTAGTTATACTTAACCTATCCTACCTACCCTCGCATATGATTGAGACACTTGTTCACATCCTAGCTTGGGAGGTTGCAAATTTAAACAATCAAAACATCAAATCTCCAACTTTTTGTCAATTTTCTAAGAAAAGTGAGCATAAGGGAAAATTTAGTTCATCTTGGAGTGAAATGGATATCACCTTTTGATCCAAATTGTCCAAATTCATAAGGATCAATTTTCCAAGAACTAAAATCAAAGAAGTTAAAAAACTAAATTTAAGGACAAAATGTTGTTATATGGAGCCTAATCAGACTCAAAGGTTACATTTTCCCTAATTCTATTAGCGCGGTTTGCCCCCATGTTTTTTGATAGGGGTTTGGGGGAAATTCCCCCAAGATGGGGTCAAGGGGAAGTACCCCTTATAGGCTCCAAGGGCAGTGCCCTTGGCACGCTCCCTATCATGATACCGGCGGGGTCAAGGGTAGCGCCCCACGAGGCCAAAAAAGACTTTAATTATTCTGTAGAGGTATTTTTCTATTGGTTGACATGTTGTAACCCTAATTTTGTAATTGACATGTCTTGATAAAAAGGCTAAGGGTTAAGGTTTTCTGTAGAGAATTTTCTAGCATTTTGCTGTGGTATTGAGTTGCAAGGGATTGTTAGTTGTAATAGGTTTTGATTTACTAGATAATAATATTGGAATCTCTATTTGGTGGATGTAGCCTGAGATTGGATGAACCACGTTAAATATTGTGTCTTCACTATTATTATTTCTCTATTTTTCATTGTTGTGTTTAATATTTATCTGCATATAATTGATATTTTTTGCATGCAATTCCTAACACAAAAGATCCAAAGCTAAAAGCAACATTAGAAAAACCTAGTCCACATTGGGATAAATAAAACTTTACCATTATGTTTGAGATGTCAAAAAAATTTATGACCCCTTATGTCTGTAACAACCCCTTATGACCTTTAATGACTTCTTAAGACCCCTTATGACCTGTAATGCCCCCTACTGACCCCATATGATGCCATCAGATCATCTAGTGTCATAAGGGGTCACATGGTGTCGTTAGGGTTCATATGGGGCTCTAAGGGGCTACACATGTGTTAAAACACATGTATGGCCCCTTAGGACCCCATAGGATCATTTAGTGTCCTAAGGGGTCATACGGGGACCTAAGGGGCCACACATGTGTTTCAACACGTGACCCCTTAGGACCCCATGTATGACCCCTTTTAACATCCTCTAGGTGCAACATAACTTTTAGGACACCATATGACCCCATAGGGTCATATAGTGTTATAAGGGGTCATATGGAGTCCTAAGGGGCCACACATGTGTGACCCCTTAGGACCCCATATGATGCCTTTTAAAGTACTAGTAGGTACAACATACCACTTAGGACACCATATGACCCCATAGGGTCATATAATGTCATATGGGGTCACATATGTGTAATAAAATATGTGTAACCCATTAGGACCCCATATGACCCCTTTGAAAGTCCTAGTAGGTACAACATACTCTTTAGGACACCATATGATGCCATAGGGTCATATACTATTCTATCAAGTCATATGGGGTCCAAAGGGGCCATGGATGCATTTTAAAATATGTGACCCCTTAGGACCCTATATGACCTATTTTAAAGTCCTAGTAGGTACAACATACCTCTTAGCTAGTAGGTACAACATACCTCTTATCTAGTAGGTACAACATACCTCTTAGGACACCATATGGGGTCATACGGGGTCATATGGTGTCCTAAGGGGTAACACATGTTATAGAACACATGTGTCACCCTTTAGGATCCTATATGACCCCATTTAAACTCCTAGTAGGTACAACAAACCCCTTAGGACACCATACGACCACATAGGGTCATATAGTGTCCTAAGGAGTCATATGGGGTCTTACGGCGCCACACATGTGTTATAACACATGTTTGAACCCTTAGGATCCGATATGACTCCTTTTAAAGTCATACTAAGTACAACATACCTCTTAAGACACCATATGACTATTGGGATTGCATGAAGATTGCACTAGAGAAATTTCGTAGTGTTGTCATTGATGTCAATAACAATCGGTAGTGAAGCAATTATAGCAAGCGATAATGATGTAGTAAAGAAATTGGTATTGAAGTAGTGAAGACCAACTAGTAACCCTAACCAGTTGAGATACAAAACCCTAACCGATGAGGTCTGGAGATTGGTTGTGATGATCTATGATCGAATGATGATCGGTGATGAAGATGCCACATAAGCATGTTGCACGTGATGAGTTTTGAAATAGATTTGACCCGTAAAGAGATAACCATTTATCTTGGGAGTGATCAAATGCTTAGTATGAAGTGACAAACACATGATGAGTTACAAATTTAAACTACGGTGATCCAAGAATAGTTGTAAATGCCTAGAAGAATGTAATGTTGATTGCATGTAATCTAACGGTCAAGATTAAATCGATGTGTTTGTAATCTCTATGAGATTTGTAGGGTTTGTGTTGTGTTACCGACCTAATGTATTTGTTTTTTAAGGTCGATGAATTGTTTGTAACAGTGTTGGGAATTTGGTTAAGTGTGATAGTGATTGTTGTTGAACCAGGAGGTGTGTCTGCAGAATGAAGTCAAGGTAGATAGGAACTGTAAAGGATATGTTTCAGCAAGGAAGTGCTATTTCCAGATCAGTCAAGAACCTGTTGTTCTCTAACCATTACAACAGTTAAATCCCTTAACCGGGTAAGATTTAATAGGCTTTTTGTTAAAATCCTCTAACCAGGTGATCCATTATCTTGGATTTGAAATCCTCCACTGAGGTTACCTTTAACAAGGCATTTCCTTTAACAAGGTATTTGTAGTCAATCCCTTAACCGGGTGGTCCTTAACTGGATCTGTTCCTAACAAGATATCATTGTACAAGCTTCTAACTAACCTTGGCTCCTAACAGGGTGAACTTTAGAAGAGTTTAAAATACTTGTGGGTATTCATCCCCACCATGGTTTTTCCCATTTGGGTTTCCACATGAAAAATCATTGTGTCAAGTGGTGAATGATTTTGTGGATGTGTTTTTGATATGGTTCATATGAATGACTCGTGAATCTGCATAGATATTTTTGAATGACCGGAAATGATCTGAAACATGTTTTTAATGGTATTAGTGAAGTGTTTTAAGGTTTTGTCAAATGGTATTTAATTTTCAAGATTTGTTGCATTGTATCACTAATGTATTGGACAACCAGTAAGTTTGATAGTGCAGTTGCAGTTTTGTTTTAGTTTCTAAACTGATTAGCTTAGTGAGTTGATTCAGAGTTGAAAGTTTATTTGGTGAAAGTTTAGTCTATTTTCTATCTACTGATTCACCCCCCCTCTCAGTAGTTGACTGGATCTTTATAGTTTCATCAAATCATCAATGACCCCATGTCCTAAGGGGTCACATGGTGTCATTAGGGATCATATGGGGTCCTAAGGGGCTACACATATGTTAGAACATATGTGTGGGTCCTTAACACGTGTCTAGCCCCTTAGGACCCCATATGACCCCTAAGGACACCATATGACCCCTTAGGATACCATATGACCCCATAGGATCATATAGTGCCTTAAGGGACCATATGGGGTCCAAAGGGTCCATGGATGTGTTTTAACATGTATTTTCCCTTAGGAATCCACATTACCCCTTTTAACATCCTACTTGGTGCAACATACCTCTTAGGACACTATATGACACTAAAGGGTCATATAGTGTCTGAAGGGGTCATATGGGGTACTAAGGTGCCCCTTAGGACCCCATATGACCACTTTTAAAGTCCTAGTAGGTACAACATACCTCTTAGGATACGATATGACCTCATAGTTCACATAGTCTCATATGAGGTCCTAAGGGGTCACACATGTGTCACCCATTAGGATGCCATATGACCCCTTTTAAAGTCTTAGCAGGTCCACGCATGTGTATAACATATGTGAGCCCTTAGGACCCCATATGACCCCATTTAAAGTCCCAATAAGTAAAATATACCTCTTAGGACACCATATGACCCCACAGGGTCATATGGTGTCCTAAGTGGTCATATGGTGTTGTTAGGGGTCATATGGGTTCCTAAGGGGCTACACATGTGCCAGAACACATATATGACCCCTTACGACCACCTATGACCCCTAATCACACCATATGATCCCTTAAGACACCATATGACCCCATAGGATCATATTGTGTCTCAAGGGGTCATATGGGGTCCAAACGGGCCATGGATGACACCATATGACCCCATAGGGTCATATAGTGTCCTAAGGGGTCATATGGGGTACCTTATGAACCCATATGACCTACTTTAAAGTCCTAGTAGGTACAACATACCTCTTAGCTCGTAGGAACAACATGCCTCTTGGGACACCATATGACCCCATAGGTTCATATAGTGTTGTATGGAGTCACATGGGGTCCGAAGGGGTCACACATGTGTTACCCCTTAGGACCCCATATGAACCCTTTTAAAGTCCTATTAGGCACAACATACCCATTAGGACACCATTTGACCCCACATGGTCATATGGGGTCATATGGGGTCCTAAGAGGCCACACATATGTTCTAACACATGTGTGACCCCTTAGGACCCCATATGACCCCTTTTAAAGTCCTAGTAAGTACAACATACCTCTTAGGACACTATATAACCCCATAGGGCTATATAGTTTCCTAAGTGGTCATATGGGGTCCTAAGAGGCCACACGTGTTAGAACACATGTTGCTCCTTAGGACCCCAGATGACCCCTTTTAAAGTACTAGTAGGTACACCATAACTCCTAGGATACCATATGACCCTATAGGGTCATATAGTGTTGTACAGGGTCATATGGGGTTACACATGTGTGAGAGAACATGTGTGATCACTTAGGACCCCATATGACCCCATAGGGTCAAATAGTGTCCTAAGCAATTATATGGGCTCTTAAGGGGCCACATATGTGTGCCCCATATGATCCCTTTTAAAGTCCTTGTAGGTACATCATAAGGTCAAATGGACACCATATGACCCCTTAGGACATCATAGGGTCATATGGTGTTCTATGGGGTCATATGGGGTCCTAAGGGACCACACATGCATTATAACACATGTGTGACCCCTTAGGACCCCATATGACCCCTTTAAAAGTCCTAGTAGGTAGAACATACTCCTTATGACCCCATATGACCACTTAGGACACCATAGGGTCATATAGTGTCCTAAGGGGTCATATGGGGTCGTAAGGGGCCACACATACATTTTCTAACACGTGTGATCCTTTAGGACCCTATATGACCCCTTAGGAAACCATAGGGTATATGGTGTTCTAAGGGGTCATGTATGGGGTCCTAAGGGGCCACACATGTGTGATCCCTTGGGACCCTATATGACCTTTTTGAAAGTCATAATTGGTACAATATACCCCTAGTACATGGATGACCCATTAATACATCCTAGGATATCTTTTGACCCCTTTAAGCAGCTTAGAATGTATAACATAAGACCCCATAAAGCACCATAAGACCCCTTATGACCTCTAATGACCCCTTGTGACTCCTAATGACCCCTACTAAGCTCATTTGACTCCATAGGATCATATATTGCCATAAGGGGTTATATGGTGTTGTTAGGACCCTAGATGACCGCTAACGATACCATATGACCCCTCAGGACAACATATGACCTCATAGGATCATATAGTGTCATAATGGGTCATATTTGGTGGTAAGGGGCCACACATGTGTTCTAATACATGTATGACCCCTTAGGACCCCATATGACCCCCTTTAAAATCCTAGTAGGTACAACATACCCCCTATGATACCTTATGACCCCATAGGATCATATAGCGTCCTTAGGGGTCATATGGGGTCCTAAGGGTCCACACATGTGTGACACCTTATGACCCCATATGACCCCTTTTAAAGTCCTAGTAGGTACAACATACCCCCTAGGACACCATATGAGCCCAAAGGATCATATAGCATCCTAAGGGGTCTATGGGATTCTAGGGTGCCACACATGTGTGACCCCTTAGGACCCCATATGACCACTTTTAAAGTCCTAGTAGGTACAACATACCCCTAGTACATACAAGGAGTTATAAAGACCCCAACAACCCCTTAATTTCAATTATTAAAAAAGTACAAAAAGTACAAATAATTACAAAAATCTTAAAAATAAGGTTTAATAAAATCTAAATAATATTTAGTATAATATAGCATACTTAAATTTTTTGAAGCTTTCTAATATTAGATATTTATTTAATTGAAAAAAATTAATATAACATATTGAAAAAAAATTGAAGCCTTCTACCAAAATTTAAAAAAAAAATTAAAAAGCTTCATCGCTTTATATAAAAAATGTCTCTTTTATTTTCAAAAACAATTGATTTAATTTAAAAATTAATTATATTATTTCACACACCTTTATTTTCATATTTTAATACAAAAAAAGTCATCATTTGTATGGGTTTGAAGAGGCATGGTCTCTTAAATGACCAGTCGCGTCGGTCTCTAATGATCTAGCCATAAGGGTTCTACCTAGAAAGTCCTAAGTGGCATCCTAAGTGGTAGCCACATCACCAAATTTGACAAAAAATTTAAACTTCTAACTTCTGCAACAAACCTCTACAAGTAAATTCAATTTATTAAAAAAAAAAAAATACCCTTTTGTAGAGATCGAAGCCAAGAATCTACTCATATAATTTTTATGATGTTTTGATTATATTTAATATATATTATTTCAAAAATACTATAAGTAGGTATTCTAATGTTTGGTAAGAGGCTGGTTTGAAAACAAAACAAAACATTGAATCACCTCACAAAATTTTTTTAAAAAAATATGGTTCACTAGAGGAGAGAGTATTATCCAAAAGGGTATTTTTTAATTATAAAAAATTAAATAAGAAAAATATGGTGGGAGATAAAAACTGTCAAATTCAGTTATGTTCGACTTCAAAATGTTATAATGAAGAAAAACCCCTGTTTTTTCAACATTTTTTAGCAATAAAAAATTTGACTTTAAAAGTATAAAAAAAATATCAATCCTTGACAAAAAAAATTTTGAAAATAATAATCTCAAACTTCATCAAATTTTACACATTTCATCAATTTACATCATCTTCAAATTCAAAATACAAATGCCAATTTTGTGGCGTTGAAATTGAACAGTTATTGTTGTGTTAACCTTTTTCCTTTATAAAAGTGTGAAATAGGTTTGTACTTTTACTTAGGTTAAAAAATTTGTACCACCATATGGATCCATAAAAATCCTATATTTCTATGTGAAGGCACTGAAATCAAAGAAAATTCTCTATATATATATTTTTTTTTGCAAAAGTAGTCATCAAATTTTGAAAAAATATAATTACAATTTTAGAAAATAAATTTTAAAGCCTATGTAGGTGTTCTTACACTATGTATGCCTAGTACATGTATGGCCACATAGCATAAAATCGTATGGATGACATTTTAGTTGAATATCCCAATATCCTTTGGTGTATTCTAGTGCTAGTTTTTTAGAGTTAATGTTTCACTAGCCAAAATAGCATATTCTAAGAAATCTAGTGTAAAAGGAAAATATTCTAGTGGTATATAGAGTATATTAGTGATGCATCATATTATAGTGTTGATCTTAGAGTGACATTAGAAGTACCTATATACTTGGCCCCACCTTAGCTTTGATTGTCTTAAAGGAGTGATTTTTCCCTTCTACCATAACTTTGGCATATAGAGTCAAAATCAAGCAAACAAGATATCATTCAAAATTTGGTTCTAAATACTTATGATTCTTGTAGGAGATTATTCATTATGGGGAGCTAACAATTTTTTTCACGTGTCTCCAATTTTGTGATTCTTTTAGCACTAGAAATATATTTCAAAGACTTTTAGATATATACATGCAATTTTTGTAGAATCTAGTATATTTTGTATTTTGTGATATTAAATTATAATCAATTACTTGGATGTTTTAGAACCTAAAAGATATTTTTTTGGATAACATTTTAATATTAGATGTACATTACATGCACAAAGGTGTTTTTGGAGTCCTTTTTTAATTTTAGAAGGTATCATGGGTTCATTTCTTCATCTTAGAGGACTGTGTTATCCTATAAGAGGATAATTATGAGTCTTGGTGAAATGACATCTTAAAACTTCTTATGTGGTTTGATGTTTTTCCTTATTAGTATGTATGGATACTTTGACTAGACACACTATGGGGTGGATCGACATTGGGTAACACCATTGACCACGTTGTAGAATTGATTTGTTCTAGTGTTTATCCTAACACTATGTGTGCTATATTGGATAATAATCGTCCCCACACACCTAAGGCTAGGCTTTAGGATATCCATGGAGACCTTCATATCTCTCCATTCCCAAAGGATCTTGTAGAAGGTTTCCTCATTCTCCTTGTATATATATTGTATACCTTATGATGATGATACTCAATAGGAGCTTAAGTGTATCACAAATTGTGCATGTCTCAATGGACTAGAAGTTTGTCTCCTAGTTCCTATTCATCTCATGGAGACCTAATATTTATCTTATATTATTTATGTTATCATCACCATCTAAATGGACCTCATTTATTTATTACAATGAGAAATCTATCATCTTCTCAACATAGATGACCGAGACTCATATCTTGTAGACATGTCATCCTTGTTTATGGAATCTTAGATATAAATATTGGAAGGTTATTTTGAGGAAATTTATCTCCTCTTTTTGCATCATATTTGTTAGCCCATCTTCATTATCCTTGGAAATTATTCAATAGTAGTCTTCACAAGTTTCTAGATTGACATCATGTCATTCTAACATAAGGATATTTAAGTAGTTTTCAAAGACACACATCAGTTGGATTTGGATTTTTAATTCATCTAATATATGGGAATGGCTTCTCAAATCACTAGTGGATCTATTTATTCCTAATAAGAGAAATAGTATTTTAAGGCAGTGATCATGTTCTATCTTCAAGCTTTCATCATTGCCACAAGAGCTAATTCTTTAAGGGGATATTCTTATCCTAATAATCTATCTCTCATGGGGGACACCTTTTTTACTTATGTGATAGGATGGGTCCTCAAGGGGTCACATTGATTCCTCATCTTATCCTTCTTTCACTTATGCATTTATGTCAGTTTCTCTCTTTTGGAGATGATCATTTTCCCATGTGGTATTCTTATTTTCTTTGGTTATGAGATCTTTCATAATTTTTTAATTGGTACCTCATCAACTTATACTTGAGACCTATAAATGCATCCACCATTGTACTAATAATTAGGTTTTGAGCTTATCCCTAAGTTGATCTTAAGGGGGGTGGTGTTGGATTAATTAGGTAATCATCCTACTAATTAAATAATCAATCATTAATTATTTAGGTGCCCTATTATTTTATTACACTTAATCTAAACTTATTAGTGACCTTATATATTTATATTCATAAAATTATAATTCATGTTTTCTCAATTTTTAGGATGAGGATACTTTTCATTTTTTATTTAATCTTCACCTTGGGTTTTATATTTAATACTTTTATAAGAATTCCATATATTCATTATAATATTTTCAAGTTTATCTAGTTTATTTATGTTAATCTCACTATCTAAAACTTATTTCTTAGATCAATTATATTTGAAGTTTGATAGTAGTCAATCATGTATTATTCTATTTAGATGCCATACATAGTTTGGTTGTACGTGATTTCTAAGATTTATTGGGTTAACTATTAACTCCAATAGACATACTTCTTTATGGGGATATTCTTATCCTAATCATATATCTCCTATGGGGGACAACAATTTTACTTATGTGATAGGATGGGTCCTCAAGGGGTCACATTGATTCCTTATTTTATCCTTCTTTCAGTTGTGCATTTATGTCATTTTCTCTCTTTTGAAAGATCATTTTCCAATGTGGTATTCTTATTTCCTTTGGTTATGAGAGCTTTCATAATTTTTTTATTGGCAACTTGTCAACTTATACTTGAGATCCATCCATGCATCCACCATCGTACTAATAATTTAGTTTTGAGCTTATCCCTAAGTTGATCTTAAGGGTGGTGGTGTTGGATTAATGAGCTAATCATCCAACTAATTAAATAATCAATCATTAATTATTCAAGTGCCTTATTATTTTATTACACTTAACCTAAACTTAGTAGAGACCTTATATATTTAGATTGATAAAATTATAATTCATGTTTTCTCAATTTATAGTATGAGGATACTTTTCATTTTTTAATTTAATCTTCACCTAGGGTTTTAGATCTAGGGATTTATCTTTAATAATTTTATAAGAATTCCTTGTATCCATTATAATCTTTTTAAGTTTATCTAGTTTATTTATGTTAATCTCAGTATCTAATTCTCTCTTAGATCAATTATAGTTAAATTTCAATAGCAGTCAATCATGAATTATTCTATTTAGATTCTATACATAGTTTGGTTGTAGGCGATTTATAAGATTTATGGGGTTAACTATTAACTCCAATAATTTTAAAAAATAAAAACATGAAAATTAGCCTACCTAGCACCTAAATACCTAGTATAAACCATAACCCATGCTACCTGATCTATATAACCTAATACAAGAGGAATTTATAGCCTTACTCTTCTTAAAGAGTCTTATAGGTTTAGTTTCAATGTCTAATATTTAATTATTTCTGTTTACAAAAGAATTATTTAGACTTTTAGGAAAGGCCACCAAGAGTATAATATATGACATTGATCAAAGCATATAGGATGAGGAATGTTACATAGACCATTATAAACAAGAGTTTCATTGCAACATGGTTCTTAAATAACATACAACAACATAAATTTTGATACATAAAATTTTTATTAATGTACAACAATCATAAGATAAGAAATAATAATTTGTCTAAGACATAAATTAGTAATGTCATACCAATGTATCATATTCTCCTTCCAAGAATAAAGGATTACAAAGATGAAACACGTCTAATTATGAAGGTAAGTAAAGGAGAATTTTTTCAAATTTAATACTATTGAAAATAGGTTTCATGATTTATATTGGGATGGTAATAACCTTGTTTATTAGTACAATGGTTCTCCTAATCTTGTTTTATTTTTTAATGAGCATCAACATTAGATTTTTTATTTTGTCATTTGATTTCTTATTTGATTTTATTGGTTAAAATGTTTGTACTAAGCCTACTTCTTATTCTTCATAATGCCATTTTAATCTATAGATTTAGATTTCAAATATGCATTCTTTGTTGCTCCTTCAATCCTATGCTTATATTTTCTATTTCTTATCACATTGGTTTCTTATTAAAATACTATTTTATATCTAATATGTCCTTATTCTTACTTCATTATTTTCATGTATCTACCCTTACTTTATTATCTGCAACTTACAAATTTGGTTTCTAACTTTTCCTTATTACCAAGCATTGTACTTGTATTGTATGTTTTTATCCTTGTTATGATGCTTTCTCTTTATCTTCTTATATTGTCACACACCATTAATCCTATATTTCCATATTAAACTCTTTGAGATATCTTTAGATTGGTAAGATTATATTTTATTTTTAGTATTTGAGATTTCATTATCGTACCTTTACACTAGGGTATCATTCCTTCTAGTAAATTATTTAGAACTAAATTTCTTATTATGTTTTGAGAAATAATTCCTTAAAAGAGAGGCTTGTATTCCATCCCTATCCTAATGATTCTTTCTTATTTATATTTGGTTCCATCTAACCTCACCAAATATTAAGGATAAGCTTATGCACTTTGATTCCATAGAAGGGAATATGCCTATCCTAATCCATTATGTATTGACATAGATCTTTTTCTCCAAGGAATGCCACATCAATTTATTTTATTTACTAAATTTATGGAGACATTATACCATTTGAATCATCTTAGATGAATATGAAATCTAACTCTCATCATTCCATCTATATTACTTTCTAATGATACAAGACCATTTATTACAATAACCCTTTTACTATATGCTCAAATGCTCAAATACTTATTATAGGATGGTATGATTTAACAAATTTTAGGTTTGTATCTTATCGTTCAAATACTTATTATAGGATGGTATGATTTAACAAATTTTAGGTTTGTATCTTATTGTTTAACAAAATTTAGGATCATATTTATTTGAATTAGCATTTATATACTATGATCCTAAATAGTTATTCATGTGTTTAGAGATCCATAACCATGTTCAGACTAATACTTATTAAATTCCATCATGTTGTGTACAGATAAAATTTCCTATCATTATCCTCTTTCTTTTCCATGCTTTTTAATTTCCTTATAAGTTAATAAATCTTGTATTTTTTTAATGCCTATTTAATTTGTGATGTATTAGCTATTCATTCCTTCTTCATTATTTTATAAGTTCTTAGGGTATGTGCATGCCAAGGATGTTGAACATGAAAAGATAAATAGTGAATTGCATTAATTTATATGGATTTGGTATCTATTGTAAGTCTTCTTTTTTATATTTATGCATACTTTTTGATGCTTGCATATTTTTATATACATAATAATTTTAAGATTCACATTCAATTGAAAGTGGGAATAAAATATAAAGATTTAATTTTATACAACACCCATTTCTATTTAATTTTATATGCTACTTATAAAAATTAATTAATACAATTAGATATATGTAATTCACATAACCTTGTCTTATATTAATCTCATTTAATTTTATACAACACCCATTTCTATTTAATTTTATATATTATTTATAAAAATTAATTAATACAATTAGATATATGTAATTCACATAACCTTGTCTTATATTAATCCCTCTCCTTTATTCTTTACCTATTTATTTTTAAGTATAGTCTACTTTAATCTATTTGTATTCAAACCATTATCCATACATTTTACCATTTCTCCATGATTAAATATATATTTAATGTCTAGATATTACAATTCCATTATAATGGGTCATCCATTTTGGTGTGTGATCAATTTCACATTCAAATATATAACCATTGACATTTTAAAATTATTAATGAAATTTTTATTTTTGTATCCTTTCTATAGCCCAATATAAGCTATTTAGACACATGTTTATATAATCTATTATTATAAACTTATATTTGAAAGCATTCAATTGCATTTATATTTCACCTTATTTGATCTTCAACCATTTTATCATGCAAAGATTAACTACTAGCAAAGTAGGTTAGTACATTAAAAATATAACAGATACTTTAACATCATCATCTATGGCATTTGAACAAATTATTTGTTGATTGCTAATAATTCACAAGATAATAAGATAACTCTTTCAAGGGCTTATTTTATTAATCCTTGAAAAAAAGAAAACACCAAATCTAGTGAATCAAAGTATTGAGGAGCACAAATATCATAAAATCAAATCTATGATTATCAAATCAAATATGTGTTGATATCATCATTTTCCATAAGAGGGGCTTAATTATTTGGAAAGTGGGGAAGGAAGCATGAGCTCTGCAACCAAGGATAAATACGAATGGTCCTTGGAAGTAGGTCGACTCTTTGGCCAGAGGCTCCCAAGCATACCGAGAGGCCCCCACATTTACTTCGGCTCATGTCTCCATTAATGGAGAAAAGTAGGGTTGGGGTCAGTACTAAAACCAACCAGAGCAACACCGGAGAGAAGAAAACATTCTGCCAGACTATTGAAGGACATTGCACCACCTTCCCAGAGGATGCAAGGTTCGAGCCGAAGGTCCTCCATGATGTAGTAGCAAGATAGGCCCGCGAAGAAGGTGAGGTTGCCTCAGCACCTAAAGTTGTCATTAAACCTAATACTTCCATGGTAGAATGTATTTCTAAGGAAATTTCTAGACTTAGGGATTTTGCATTTTTTTAGCAGCCCTTGATGTAGATAGAATGTCGTCTAGACAATATTTAAATAGATGGTTTCAAGATATTTGGTTTTCAAAGCTTGGAATTCATTTTTCCTTCTAGAGAATGTTACAAAAAGGGTTATTCCTTATTTTTTTCAATGATAGAGAAACACAAAAGAAAGTGTTAGAAAAACAATTTTGGAATGTAGGAAATTCTTGTTTTAGTGTTGTTCCTTGGAACCCTATTGCATGTAATGAGGAAATCATGGCATTATCTAACCATAAATGGGTTGTTATTAAAAATGTTCCACCTTTTTTATGGAACCGTATCTCAAAAATTACCTAACCTCTAGGCAAAGTGATTAAAATTGACTCTTTGGCTGCTTTATTACCCCATATGGATGCAAGAGTGCTCATTGCCTTCAATCTCAGCTCTGCTCTTCCCTCTAAAATTGACATCTGCATTGAAAACCAGTTATTTTCATGTCCCTTAGAGTATTTGGGGGGAATTAATGCTTGTCATAAGTGCAGAAGAAGTGGATGCTTCCTAAAAAATTATCCTCTGTTAGCAGGGAAAAATGTCGCTCATTCCAAGAAGTCCTCTATTCGACATTCTCTACACTCTGCCTCTGAAGCCCGCTCGAACCCTAAACAAACTGACCCTACTCCTCCCCCATTACACCCTGAATCTCTGCCTCCCATCCCCGCCAACCACTCTCAACTACCACCCTCAAGGCTGCCTTAACCCACCCAGTGCTCCTCCCTCGATTGCTGAGAGTTTAGCTAAATGTCAGAAGGCCATCAAAGAGCCCAATTTGGCTGCCAACATCCCTAGCCCACGGGAACCTGATGTGGTTGGGTTTCCCATTAATATTGGTGGACCTAGAACCCAAAATGCACAATAAATTATCCTTGAAAAACTAAAAAATGGCTGCAGAACATAGAAAACAACTCAAACTATCATTAAGTAATCAGAAAAAGGAGATTGAGTCCAATACCATGCCCTTCCTCTCTGATTTGATCGAAGGGGATGATGGTGGTCTTCAAGATACCACCAATGCCACCTGCTTTGTAAGTCTAGGGGCTGCTGCCCATTCAAATACTCCCTTAGAGGCCAAGGTTGAGGGGGAAGGATCATAAAACCCCACCAGACCCCTTGAATTAGCATCAGGTGACATTGATGGGGATTTGGGGCTTACCATCCCCCCTTTCGACCAAACCATAGAGGATGACCATGGCACTGGACCCTATGTGAAACCTGATGAATTTGAGGTTATCAACAATGGTGGGAATAAGCCATTTTCCCCAGATTCTAGTGTCTTTGATTTTGGTTCTAATAATGGGGAGGGGGACCTATCTGGAAATAAATCTAAGAAAAAAAGGAGGAAAAGATCTCCTAAGGTATCCAAGGAGGCATCAGTTAGGAAGGAATCATTGGAACCCAAATAACTCTCTGAACTAAGGAAAAAAAGAGGTAGACCACTCTCAACAGTGGCTTTTGATGCTAGTCACCTCTTTAACCCTGAGGAATGGCCTAAGTTCTTTGAGGGGTTTAAGTCCCCGATGGATACTACTGAACAATCCTCCTAATGTTGAAAGCCATCTCATGGAACATTAGGGGCCTTGAGGCCCCTGACAGGAAATATGTGGTCAAAAGATTTCTAAATATGCACAAAGATATTGACTGTCTTATACTGCAGGAGTTAAAATCAGTGGGATTCACCTTAGAAGTTGGACTAAAATCCATTTGGAGGGAGGCCACTTCCATATATACCAACCACCCTAAAGGAAGAAGGGGAGCTGCAATTTTAATAAACCCTAATTGGGCAAATAAGGTGAAAAAATAGGGGCAATCCCCTTATACAAGGGCAGTATGGGCTATCATTTAGAATGGCAACTCTACCTTTGGCATCTGCTCAATTTATGCCTCCAATGACTACCGGGAAAGAGGAAGTATGTGAGAATGTATTTCTAATGTGGAGGATATCCCATGGTTCCTGGGAGGGGATTTCAACATGGTAGTAAATGCTCAAGATAAACAGGGAGGTAATAAGGTGGAATGGAAGGGTGCTAAGAGAGTGCAGTGGGAAAGGATGACTAACAAGATGAGATTGATCGATCCTTTAGCAGGAAAGAAAGGTGACTATAAATAAATATGGTACACTTTGTGTAATCATCAACAGTATAATAAAAGAGTCTATTGTAGGCTTGATAGATTTTATTTCAACAAAGACTTCTTCTAAATTACTAAAACTGATGGGGGGGTTCAATATACTATCATACCATATACACTTTCAGATCATCATCCTATTATGATTGGGCTAAAGATAACTGATAGTAGGGTGACCCCACCAAACCCTAGCTCGAACTTTAGAATGAACACTAGTCTACTAAAGGATGAGGACCTGAAATGTGCTCTGTGTCTGGTCAGAATGTTTAATAAATATGGTAATTACCAAATGTCCAACATAGACAGATGGAATCAGAATGTTAAAACCTAGACCTCACTCTATCAAGTTGTGGGTAAAAAGAAGGCTAAGGATGCTAGAGCCTCTGAGTTACAATTGCATAATGCCCTCCAAGTGGTTGAATTGGAACTTCAAGGGGATTCTGAGAATGTATCACTCACCAACCAGCTTGTTAGGCTCAAGACTGATCTTAGAAGACTGCAGAATCAGAAAATCAAAGGGTGGAGAACTAGTGCTAAATTAAATTGGTTGGATACTAGAGATCGAGGATCTAAATTCTTCTTCCATTCTCTTAAAATGAAACAAACAAGAGAAAAAATTGACACCATCTGGGAGCAGAATAAGAACCTCTCTGACCCAACTGAAATTCCTGAGTGCTTTACTCAGTTCTACAAGAACCTATTCTCTACTGAACTAGGTAGGGAGGAACACGAAAATGCTAGAAAGATTATTATGTCCTTAGTCCCTAAACTTATTGACAAGGAGGATAGTAGGATAATTGAAATGGCTATCTCAAAAGAAGAAATTAGGGGAGCTATCTTGGCTCTTAGCAATGATAAATCTCCCAGCCCTGATGGATTTCCAGTAGAATTATATAAAGAAAACATTGGATGGATTGTTGATGATCTACACTCCCTATACATTGAGGCGATACATATTGGCTCCTTGGGCAAGAATATTAACCAAGGTCTAATTAAGCTCATTCCTAAGGAAGATGACAAAACCCTACTTAAAAATTGGAGACCTATCACACTGTTGAATGTGTCATACAAAATCCTAGCTAAGTTGATTGCATGCAGATTGGAGAAAATTTTGCCTAAGATTGTCAGTACTACTCAAACAGGGTTTCTAAAAGGACGTTATATATTGGAAAACCTAATTACATGTTGGGAGTCGCTCCACTGGGCTAAGGAATTAGGATAAAGTGGAGCCCTGTTGCTCATAGATTTTGAGAAATCTTATGACAGGATATAATGGGACTATATCATTCAGATGCTTCAATCATTAGGCTTCCCCCTTGGATTTTGTAATATGGTTAGAAATTTGCTATGTGATGCCAATGTTGTTGTTGAAGTCAATGGGATAAGGTCCTCCAATTTTGCACTAACTAGATCCATTAGACAGGGGTGCCCTTTAGCCCCTACCCTCTTTGTTCTAGTTGTTGATGCAATGTTCTGCTTACTCAAGGACTCCTCTTCTACTCCCCCTATTATGTGTATTACCTTACCTAACAAGGGGGAAATCTGTAATGTCCAATTTGCTGATGACACTGCACTATTAATTAAGCTTGAGGAAGAGAACCTTGCTACCCTGATGAAAAATATTGATCTATTTTGTCTAGCATCTGGCAGCAAGATTGCTATACACAAGTCCAATCTTCTTGGTTGGGATGACAATCCTCCGGGTTGGCTCTCAAAGTTCTCTCTCAATTGGTTGGGCCCAACACAGATTGTAAAATATCTAGGTATTCCCTTTTCTGTTCTTCCAAATCTAAAAGAAATGTGGGAATGGGTAAGGAACAAGATTGATAAGAAACTCTCCAAGTGGAACAGGAACTTTCTCTCCTTGGCTGGAAGATTCCAGGTGTGTCAAAAAATATTGGCCTCATATAATATCTATTTCTCATCAGCCTGGCTCTTTAATAATTACCAATTCAATCACGTTCAAAAGCAGATTAGGGAATTCTTATGGTTAGATGGAAAGGGTACTAAGAAGCAACATGCAGACAATTGGGGGTCGTGCACTATGAATAAACTATTTGGTGGGATGGGGTTGAAAGACCTAAAGCTATAGGGCATTGCTCTTGCTTCCAAGAGGATTCTTAAGGCCATGAAAGGTAATGAGCCATGGAAAGTTCTTATAAGAAATAATATTATATGCGCAGTCCCTAAGAAAGCCAAGAAATGGAAAGACCTCCCAATACTTGACAGTCTTACGGGACAGTTTGAGGTAGCTCCGACTGGTTCTTATATATTCAAGTCCTTATGGAAGGCCTAGGAACATGTGAAACACTTGGTGCATATCAAAGTTAATGGCACTAAATAGGGAAATATTGTTGATGACAGATCAATATGGTGGAATCTATTTCATAATGGGAAACCGTTGGCCACTCTCCAAGGTTGTTCTGCATTGAAATAGCATAATATGGGTATTAAACACTTTGAGCACCTATTTGCAAATGACCAACTCAAATTGTGGGAGGAGCTAAAACTTACCTTTTCTATCCCGACATCCCAGAGCAGGACATATAACATATTTAAAATGGCATTATCCTATGTTCTCCCCCATCCCACCCCCCTCTCCCTCGCCCCCCCATGACTACACTTTGCTAGACTGATGGCATGACTCTCCTTTCCTTTAAAGCCAAATGCATCTATTCTACACTCACTGAGGCTGATACCATATTTTTGCACCTCAACAAATGCTGTGACCTAAACTGGGAGCCAAAGACCTAGAAAGATAGTCTGAGTAGGTTTTGGATGGCCCATAATGAACCAAAAAAACAATTCTTTGGCCGACGCCTACTGTTAAATAAATTCCCCATCAAAAATAAGGAAGGTACTTTATTAAGTTGTAACATATGTAGAGTGTCTGAAACTGTGAAACACATCTTTTTTGAATGCCATTTTGCAAAAGAAATATGGAGACTATTTGGCTTTAACTTAGAATCCGTTTCTTTTGAATCCATAGATATTATTCTATGCTATATCAAGGGTTGTAGGAGAATTGCAAATATCTTTTGGTCTTGTTTTTCTTTGGAGGTTCTTTAGCTAAAATGGAAGTATTGTAATGATGACATCTTTAATAGAAATACCAACCACCTCACTGAGTCTCTTAGGCGACTCATTGTTCATTCTATTTCCATGTAGGTCACTGTTGTACTTAAGCTCGACTTGGACAAGTTTGGTAGGTGGATCAAACAGGGGGCTACTACTGTTTACATCCGTGAACTATCACACAGATTCACTTGGGAGAGGGATGAACAAGGCAAAGCAGCTTTTGAACAAGCATTGATGGCCTTCACGAGGCAATTGGATCGTAGACAGATGCATATGGAGATTATTCAGAAGGAGGCTGACCTGATTTGTGAGCACACCTCCCATCCCCATAAAAAGGATATACTTGATGGTCGGGTGGAAGTGTGGCAGGATGGAAATATGGGGTGGGTGGCATGGCTCCCCCCACTGGGAAACAACAATGCACCAGATGCTGAAATCTCAATCCCTTAAACTGATGCTTAGATCTCTTTACTTGTCTACAAATATGTATATCTAATGTAATCATCCCTGATATAGTGGAGGTGCCCGATAACTATATATTTTGCATATGCACCTTCTCTTGGCGCCCCTGATACTGCCGAACATAGTTTTTTTGCTAATGCTATGTTAAGTTTTTTTGATATCTAATCCAAAAAAATCAAATATGTGCTTACAAAATCATTGAAGTCCATGGCCTAAATCTAGATTGAAAAAGTTAACCCTATGTAAAATTTAAGATGAAATATAGATAAAAATGATTAATTTGTAATTGAAACATTTTAACTTTTATTGGAATATCAAAATCTTTTATGCTCGAGTTTAAAATAAACTTTATTTATTACATTAATTATCTAATATAACTTTAACTATTCAGTTATCACTCACACAACTTAGCAAAAATTAAGCTTAGCCCAACTTTCAAAATCTTTTATGCTCGAGTTTAAAATAAACTTTATTTATTACATTAATTATCTAATATAACTTTAACTATTCAGTTATCACTCACACAACTTAGCAAAAATTAAGCTTAGCCCAACTTTCAATATCTTTATATAAAGAATTATGTTGTTTTAGTATTTGGCTTTTAATTTTAGAATCATCATTAGCTTTCTAAAGCTCGTAACCCTTATAGTAGATGGGTGTTCAAATATCTAGGTAGATGTTTTATTGAAAGTAGTTTTGCTTTGGTTTTGATTTCGAGATGCTCAGCAACATTACACAAAGATGACAAATTGCAACACATGTTATTTTTTCGCAATGCATTTTACCCTGACGAATTACAGGGTTGTCACATAATAGAAAATGAAAGGTATGAAAGAAGCATATGGATTGGAGGATATTCAAGTCCTTATTTGGAGACAACATTCATGGGAGGATGACAAGCGGGACCTAGGAGAAATGAATCCAATTAGCCTTGCTGAGAACACCGCCATTAACTACGAAGAGCATGTAAGATCCCGGAGGCGCTGCCACAGCCGATGGAGGAACTTTTACGGTCGAGGAATAAACATTGGTGGACTTCAAAACGAGGATTGGTCTGGGAGCGGAAAGCGAGAGCATCCATCTGGCTCATGGATGTGGTGTGGGTCGTGAATGGTGGAGCGTACACAGTAAACGCTACAATGCTGATACTTGTCAGACAGGATGGAACTGAGAAAGTCACTGTAAAGGTGGCGCCGTAGGCAATATTGGAGGCGGAAGACATGGCGGTTATCAGCGGGCGGAGGTTGGCGTAGACGCTTTCCAAGTAATAAGGGCTGTACGCTTCCAAACGAAGCTCCGTCGGGAATTGCGTTCCCGTGAGAATGTAATTGAAGTATGGGTTGGAGCCGCCCACCATAATTCTCCCGTCGGGCAACACGTTGGCAGTGGAGTGGTACATTCTAGCGATGCCAGTGGCCGCGAGTAGGTAGATTGTGTCTGTAGAGGTAGGGCGTGAAGACTCGCGCGTTGGCCATGTCCAACCCGGCCACACCTTTGGCTGCTCTGTTTATGATTAGAATTTCGCCGTTGGGGAGAATGAGCATGTCGGACATGGTTCTTGGCCCCTGCATGTCTTCCATCTTCCACGAAGGATTGGCGTCCGTGATGACCATTCTTCCGCAGCTGCATAGGGCGGCAATGAAATTACCGGCTTTGGCGGCAGCGTAGCCACCGCAGATGACGATTTCCACCTTTCTAAACCCATCGGATGCAGAGAGTGGCAGCATGACGGAAGAGCCCGTGGATGGGGAGTTCCGTGGGCCGTCGCCCGGCATTTTTGGGAATGTTTTTAGCACCACGTTGTTCTTGTAATCGAGGAGAATGGAGTCCATGTTGGCGAATATAAAGAGATTGCCGTCGGAGGAGAGATGGAGGAAGGGATACAGATTGTTCTCGACTGTGGAGCTAGTTCGGGCTTGGCTGCGGAAGGGCAGATTGCACGTTCCCTCACCGGGCCTCCTGGGAACGAACTCGTAGTTAAACACGCCTGTGCCTCCCACCACGATTATGCGGTTGTCGGGAAGTATCTGGTTGGCGGCGTACCAGCGGTTAGCGAGAAGCTTAACTGGCTGAGAATTATCCCAGTCACAGGAGGCGTCGGAGCAAGGAACAAAGTAGCGCATATCTCTGGCTCCGTCCCGCCACCCACCCGTTTGAACGAGGGTCCCGTTGGCGGCAAAAGCTCGAGAGGAGCACCAGGTGTCGGTGAAGACCATGAGCGGCCTGATGGTGTTGGTGACTGTGTTGTATTCGATGGATTGAGCCCAGCAGTCGTGGGTCAGGGCCTGGTCCTGTGGATTGTCCCGGTACCGCCCATTATTCAGCAGGAGCTGCGACGGTCCGAAGGGCCCGGCTTAACCGGCACACTCTAAGCATTGACTTGGAGTGTGCCGTGCGGTGTGGGGCCCATTTATCTTCTAACCTTTTCCGTTCCCGTCAAATGCTTTTTCATTTTCCGTTACGCATCTGTTCAAACGTTTGGAGAGTGTTTTCTTTTTGTCTTATACAAATCTTTTCTAATCGCACGTGCATTGCATGAGAGGAAACAAGGGAGGAGGAATTATAAGTAAAAGATTTCATGGTGCATATCACACTATTTCGTAGATTTAATGGTGCAGATCACACTATTTCGTTGTAGACTCAAAATGCAAATAAAGAGTTGTATGATTAAATTGATGATTTGAAATAATTTATTTTATTATGTTTAGTATCTATTTTTATTTTTGCATTTAAAATGTATTAAAAAATTTAATAGGATTTCTTTAATATAATAATAGAGGTGAAAATAATAAATTTTAATGTTTTATTATGTTTAGTAAATATTTATTTTATTTATTTTAATTACATATTTTAATTATTATATATATTTAATTCGTTAATAATTGATTTTGAATCATAAAATTTATATATTATCATATATAAGGTAATAATTAGAAATTTATAATTTTAATAAAATAAAAAAATTCAAATTTACATAATAAACTTGATAATTTTATGATTAACAGTTTACAAAAATATGTTTTTTATCAAATTAATATTTAATTTTGAAACATAATATGTATATATAGGAGTAAAAAAAATTACAATTGTAATAAATATAAAGTATTCCAACACTTGTAAATTGAAAATTTTTATGATTCATAGTTTAAGAAAAACAAATATCGTAAATATGCTTATCTAAATAAATTTTTTTTTGTATATACAAGATCTATATTTTTTTTTTCTTAATAGATGTCATAAATTAATATTCTACCCATTAACATTTAATTATTGATCAACATTATGTAAAATTTAAGTTTTAAACATCTGTACATTTAATTTTCATGATGTATTACGAGAGTGTGTGAAATTTGGTTGATACATTCAATTCAAAGCTTTTAGACCAAGACTACGATTGAATATGGTCCATATACATGAGTTTGTTGAACATACTATGTCATATGTGTGGTCCTATCCACTAGAATAGATTGCATCTATATACTAGACCAATTGAATGTGATGTAATTAATATGGTTAACATATATGCTAATAGGATAGTCTTTAGCAAATGCAAAGGGGGTAGATATGAATGTAATAAAGAATGTAAATAAACAAAGAGAGGATAAATGCAAAATTAGCAATAAGAAATGGAGGTTAACTTTTTCCCCTACACATGCAAATGCTAGCATAGAACTTGTAGCTCAATCTAAGACTCCTAAAATTTGTTAGCATAAATGTTTTTGGTGTATTAATGTTCTTTGTGAACATATTTCATTTGACCTTAGCTAATGTTTATTTGTGAATATGATGGGCTATTGTCTACAGATGTCATATGGTAATAGTTCTTTTTATTGTCTATAATGTAATTATGGTAATGAAATATACCATTTTCTTCAAACTCTCAAAATAGTTATGTCATACCTTGTGGTAAATTAGATAATGGAATAAGTTGTTAATCTCATTTTCATAGGCAAATTTTCAATTTTCTAATATTTATTCTTGTAGATATATAAGTTTTCCTCTCTTGTTCCCATTTTTCTCATCACTTCCTTTAATCATTTCCCCTTATTTGTTTGGTTTTTCTTTGTAGGTTGGATAAGGTAGTATTATAATTTGCTCTCCCTAAAAGTGAGGCTTCATAGATAACTTTAACTAGCTCCACTTGGAAATCACCAATGGCCTTAGTATAACATCATGCCACTATGATTCTTGTAAAATTAAGAATTGGAAGCCATAAAATATTTTTAAGATTAAAAAAAACTTTTCAGAAAGGAATAAAGTCCCTAATTCATGAATTCTTCTACCATATCATATTGAAATAAAAGATTTAGGCACTAGGAGAGAATTCTTAATATTTTTGAATTTAGACGTACTAAGTGCTAATTTTTAAGGAGTTTTCCCTAAAAATTAATTAAGATTATATAAAATAGAAGCCTACTTTTTACCCTAGAAAACAAAATAGGTACATGGACATCATGACTAACAATAAGAATTGCAAGTACAATTTCTACAACCATAAAATTTTAAACATTGAAAAATTTGTTGACTATTTGTTTTAAAAGTTGTGCACTTTCCCCAAGAACATTTAATGAATATCCAACATAGGGAAAATGGTTTGAATGGGGTTCTAACAATTTCAGCACTCCCAACAATTAATATGTTAATTTGGGTGCCCCTAGGAATTTTGAGAAACATTTATAGGAATAATTTGAGAGGAAAAGTAATATAAAAGAAAGTAAGAGTGTGTATAAAATAAGAGATAACACAACCATAGGTGATTATTTTGAGAGATTTGAAATTCAACAAGTAATAAAAGTAACTAGGTTAGGATAATCACAAAAAAAAATGAAAGAGAAAGAGTAATCTAGTCTAAGGTGGTCATTTTTTTTGGATTGTGTAATAGAAAATCCTAAGGTGGTTTCTAATGGTAGATTAATAAAAGGTGGTGTGCACTAGAAATGGGTAAAAAGTTCATGTCAAGATTAAGTATTTATGATGTTTGTAAAAAATAATATAAAAAGAGTGTAAATTCTTAAGTGTTCACTCTTATCTCTTCAATTAGAAAGAATATCATAGTTTGACTTCCAAAACTTTGTCAGATTTTAAAATTAAATACTTTAGCAATGTACACAATTTGATTTATTTTAATAATATTTACAAACATATGCATTGGAAAATAATGAATTTGATAAAGAATGTTGATTAGACAATTATATATTGATGAATTTAAGTATTAAAAAAATAATAGAACTCTTAAGAGGAAACACTCAAACAAAACTTATATAAAAAAACTATGTAAAATAAACACAAAAAACCTGAACTTAGTAAATGAGGGCATAGAAATACATGTTCAATATGTATATAAATGTGTGAAGGAACAACACATCTTTTAATCATGTTTTAAAATTGTTAAAATTTATTTTTGAACAAGAGAATAGACTAATTAATATTATTTTACATACCATCCCCAAGAAACCTTTGCAAATTATTTGTCAAATTTCTCTTTTGTACATTGCTATATTGTTTCTATTTCACCTTTTTAATCATTTATCTCTCAAAAAAATATCCAATTTGATGGAATCTCAATATTTTTTGTTATGTCAAGCGAAATGGATATTAATTTAATTATTTACAATAGATAGTTTTCCTAGAAATTAGACTTTTCACTCATTTTTAAGCACAAAATCCAAAAATATTATGATTCATTAACCTTCTAAATTTTCTTAGGATGAGAGATTATTGAATTTGTCTTGTCCAAAATGAATTTAGGTAAGGTGACTTCATAGTTATGAGACAACTTAATGATTATGGATTTTACCTAGGATAAAATAGATGGAATAGATCGTAATAGAGTTTGGAAATCAATGCATATATAAGCATAGATAATTAGATGAATACATCAAGCATATAGATACATGCGTATATAAAATTGAGACATTAATAAACATACGATCTTGTGAAACACCATCTATGTAAATATTATTTTCTTTACATTAGAATATTGACATATGTACGTAACATTTTTCTAAATAAAATTATTAAAAAATAAATAAAAAATTAAATTAATATTTTTAACTAAATTTTTTACCCTATAATTATATATCAAACTTAAACCCAATTTATATATGATTAAACTCAACCTATATATTGAAACCCCAACCTATATAATTGCATATTATTATATTTAAAACCAACTTATATTTACACCGCAAGACATTAGTCCCAATTACCAAATTCGAACATATCAAAAAATATCATAATTTACTTAAGAGCTGTGGAGATTCCATCAATATTTCTTCATTATCGCGACAGATTAAGCCAGAGCGTAAGGAAGAGATGTCGCAAAAGAGAATGAGTTTAGACACAGAGCATAAAAGAAGCGACTATAGGCGAGACTTTTTAATTTGTATATGTTTAGCGCGAAACAAATATTATCTGTATATAACAGAGTAACGTGGATCTATATGTTTTATTATTTGTGCATGAAACATAGTAATGTTCAACAAATAATATTAATTTTTTAACAAATATTACCTTCATTTTTTATCATATATAGACATAATAAAGTATTATAAATATAACTTTTAGCCAATAGGTTATATATGTGGGCTTTATTGTTTGATAATCATAGTATCTGGAAAACCGGTCGCGGATTTATGTAGTATAGCAGTATGGAAACAATTGTTTTGTTAGTTGCATGTCACTTGTCAACTGTGAAGTTAAATCATAATTAATTGTAATGCACATATCAACGACAACAGTTGTGAAAATTCATCATTTGTAATTATCTTCTTTGATTTTGTGTCGTTGATGAGGGCTCTTCTTTCTGCATTATTCATGTCAAGTGGCTTCTTCTGTGTTCTTGACGAGTGGAAAACCAAGATTTGTTTATGCCCTCTTGTTTATCACAGACATTGGTGAGAAACGCGATTTTAGGTTTTCGCATTGTATTTGAAAGGGTTTCATTTGTTCTCTTGTTTTATTAATTTGAATTATCTAGTTTTTTTATTTTTTTAATTTGTGCAAAGTCATGATTTGGTAATTATCTTGTTTGTTTCTGCATTGTTGATGTGGATTCTTCATTGTGCATTGTTGGTGTCCGGTACGTAGTTCTTTTTGTAGCCTTCAACATTAAAAAATTGAGGTTTGTCTTTGTAGTTTCATTTATTGAAAACATTGGTGAGAAAAAAGTTTTTAGTTTATTGCATTCTTTACCAAGGTTCATATATGCAATTTCATTTATTTTGGTTTCCTATTATGTAATATTCTTCGTGATTTCATTTATTGAAAACATTGGTGAGAAAAAAGTTTTTAGTTTATTTCATTCTTTACCAAGGTTCATATATGCAATTTCATTTATTTTGGTTTCCTATTATGTAATATTCTTCGTGATTTCATTTATTGAAAACATTGTTGAGAGATGGGTTTTCTTTTTTTCCCAAAGTATTTAAAAGGGTTTCATACATTCTGGTTTCTTAAAAATGGGTTTTAGGTTTCTAGTTTCTTTGAAATGGGTCTTAAGTTTTTTCTGATATCATCAAGACAGTTTCATTTATTCTAGCTTTCTATCATCTAATATTCTTCGTGATTTTATTTATCATAGACATTGTTGAGAGATGGTCTTTTTGTTTTTTCCATTGTATTTAAAAGGGATTCATACATTCTAGTTTCTTGGAAATGGGTTTTAGGTTTTAGGTTTCTTTGAAATAGGTTTCAAGGTTTTTGTGTTATCATCAAGATAGTTTCATTTATTCTAGTTTTCTATATCATGTAATACTCTTTGAATATGTGGAGATATTGGTTTCTCAAAAATAGGTTTTTGGGTTTTGGTTTCAATTTTTTCCATTGTATTTAAAAGGGTTTCATGCATTTTGGTTTCTCATAAGTGGGTTTTAGGTTTCTGGTATTCCAAATATGTATTTCAAATTTTTTGCATTGCCATCAAGAGGGTTTCATTATAATTTTGGTTTTCTATTTTATAATTAGAAACTTAGAAATATATTTTATATTTTTTCATTTATTGTCAATATCGTTTAATTTATTATTGTTTTCTATCGTATAATTTCCTTTAAATTTGTGGAGAGTCATGATTTGGCAATTATCTTGTTTATAGTCCTAATCAAGAATACGAAACTAAATTGTTAATGCAACCAGGAGCCTATGTTGCAAGCCAAATCATAGACCTTCACCAAAAATAATGAGAAGAAACCACAAGATGTTTCAGTAGTTAATATACACAATGCATTGATGAGAATGAGATGCTTACAAATATATAGACCTCGTTCTTATAAAGTAGAATTTAGTAGAGTAGTTTATGAATCACAAGGACGAATGTCCCAATCAAGAAAAATAGTAAGTATACCTACTTAGGCACAAAAAATGATATACCTAACCTGATCGCTAATATATAATTATGCATCTAGAAGATTACCTATTTCCTTTGTAAGATTAAGAAATTGTGTACAACCTAATGGCTTACACTAACATCCCCCTTAAGTGCAACTAATGGATAAATATGCAATAGTTGTAATCAGTAAATAAAAATACAATATAAGAATCATTATGGGTCCCAACCACATTGCCATATTAGGTACCCATGTACAACTATATTGCAATCAAATTCAAATCTCTCACAACCAAAGAAAAGGAGAAAAACCTTGTGGAAGAAAAATTCTCTCCAAAAGAGAAAACAAACAAATGCTAAAAAAAAAAATGAAAAGAAGGAGGACTCCTCGAAGCCCCCCAAGGAAATATTCACCCTTAACATTGATCATAACAAGAGACATATATCAAAATGCTCAATGAAAACTTGCTAAGTATCTCAATTATGTCAAGAGATTTCCCAATAAGAATTAACTCATCCACATAGAGAACAAGAATGAAAAGACCCCCTCCCCCCTTCCCATGCCTCTAAATGTAAATTGTATGATCAAAGTGATATCTAGTGAATCCTGAAGAAAGTAAAAATCTATCCATCTTCTCATACTAGGCTCTGGGAGCTTTTTTGAGACCATACAATAAATAGTGCATCTCGCAAACAAGTGAAGAATCCTGCACAAATTCTAGTGTTTTGTCCATATAGATCTCCTCCTAAAGATCACCATTCAATAAAATACTCTTCACATCCATCCAATACACTAACCAACCCTAAGATGTAGTGATAAAAAGTACAAGACAAATGGAATCCATCTTGGCTACATGAGAAAAAGTCTCAAAATAGTCAAGTACCCTTGACCTAAGAAAAGTCCTTAGCCACTAGATGAGTCGTTACTATAATCAATAGAACCATCAACTACAAGTTTAATACAATACACTGACTTGAACCAAACCAACTTTCTTCCCTTAGAAATAGGAACCAAATCCCAAATATGATTCTTCATCAAAGAAGAATACTCCTCTATCATAGAATTATCTCATTATAGAACACCTAAAGGATCAAAAAACTTGTGAGGATCAATATAAACTACATGACTTAATAATATTGATACCTAAAGTATAGGAATGAGTGCAACAAATGTAGCATTGGGATCACTAACAAGAGGACTAGCATCTTGATGGAATATACAAGCCCATAAAGGTCGACTGGGTATAGGTGGAGGAGAAGCAAGAGAAGATGGAGTCATTTCAATAATAAGATCAATACCACCCTCATCACAAATACAATCATTAGAAAAAACATATGTAGTAGCATCAACATCATCATCCTCTCAACATTAAATATCTCCTTGGAGGAAGAACTAGAAAGAAGGGAGGGAGAGGTGTGTGATGGAGAATCCTTCATAGTGAAAGACTCATCAAACTAAACATCATGATGAAAGTACCTCTTGAGGGTTGGGATCAAATAAATGATAACCCTTCACATTCTTACAATAGCCAACAAAGATGAACAATTAACTCTTCTTCTAGATTTCCTGACACCTACCATATTAAATGAATGTGCATGCATCAATAGAAAATACTCTAAAGTAGAAAATATTGGGCTTGACATGAGACCAAGCCTCCTTGGGAGTCATATTATGCACTACCCTATGAGGCATACGATTCTTAAATTAGTTAGCACAATTGATGGTCTCTTCCCAAAATTTTGGAGACATGGACCTAGACCATAGAATACAATTGGTCATCAACCTCAACTAACTATTCTTCTACTTGGCCACACCATTCTACTGAGGAGTGTATGGTATTATGTTCTAATAAGAATACCTTGAGCATTATAGAATTCCTAAAATGCCTGATTGACATACTCCCCCATTCTTTTTGAAAATCTTCTTGAGGGAATGTCCTAATCTCTTCTCCATAAATACATGAAAGGTTATGAAATTTTGAAGAACATCATCCTTGTGCTTCCAAACATGCATGCCAAGAAAATTTATCAATGAAGGTGAACACATACTTGGCCCTTGAAAATAAAAGAGTGGGAAATTACATGAGATAATTATGCATGAACTCAAGGGGAGTCAAATCTTATGTGATCATACCCTTAAGAAAGGGATCTTTATTATGTGTAGAAAGAGCACAACCCTTAAAAGCTCCATTTGAACAAGAAATATTAGGTAGACTAATCACTAAGTTTTATTTGATCATCTATTATAGATATTTGTAATTTAGGTTCCCAAACCATTTGTTACATAGATATCTCATAAAATTTGCATGAGAAATAAGGCATGATCCTAATGAATACTCAAATCTATAAACCCTATACAAACATGATGCGTGATCAACTGTGCCTATAGCAATGACCTTATTAGGATCTTTCATCTCTAAAAAATTCTTCCATCACCATGATGGAAAATCTAGTAGATGGAAGCCAATTTTATGAAATATCAGGAACAAGAAGAAAATCCTCAATGCTACCATCCTGCATTGGAACTAAGTTTATCCCCAAAAATGGAACCTTAGAAGATTTCCCAACAATAATATGTGAAGTAGGACTCTCATAAAGAGAATCAAGACTATCCACAGTATGAGTCATATAATGAGAAGCACTAGAATCAAGAATCCTACTAGAACAAGTAGAGGACAAAGCCCTAGCTAAAAGAGATTGCCCTTTTCCTAAGGAAGAAGACTAAGGCATGATAATATTGTGTTTCCTCATAGCTTCCTCCAATGTTGCTAGCCTCATAAAATAGTGTGCATCACTATGTCCTAGTTTTCTACAAAAGTAATAATTCTCCTTCTTCTTCTTAGACTTAGAAGATGATTCTCTTGAGTTAGAAGGAGGAGGAGGATTCATCTTCTAATCATACTTTTCCTTAGGTGTGGAGGGAGGCTCAGTAGATGTAGATGAATCTATCTCGTTATTCTTTGTTTTCTTACCCTTTCCCTTAGAAGATTGAGCCATCAATACATGACTCTTAGGAAGATAATCCACTTGAATCAACATAGTTTTCTCCATAGTCAAATGATCACAAAACACCTCAAAAGTAGGCATGTTATGGTCTTCTCCCATAGCATCCATGGTATAATAGAAGGTAGGGTAAAACACTTGGAAAGGGCCTTTGAGCTTAGACAACATCAAGAAGATACATTTCTTATCATTTTCTCTTGGCCACATCCTTTCGAGTATGACAAAATTAATTTTAATTGTGCAAGGTAATCTTGAATAGTGGGAATGTAGAATGACAGAGGTGAGACTAACCTCAAGCTACAAGATCTTAAACTAATTGATCTTTACATACAACTCTACAAGCTTATCTACTACAAGCTTATCTAATACCACTTTAGGTGTATCACACTTATTAATGTGAAACAATAAGTTATCATACACATGAATCCGTATGAGACCTTTTGCCTCATCCATTTTGTTTAGATGAGAAAACTTGTCAAATTCCTTAGTGAATCTGGGCTAGGAGGCATCAAAAATCCACTAAAGATCTCAAGATTGCAATAATTGAGTCATATTTAGCTTCCATGTGTGATAATTATGTTGTACAATTAGCTCAATCTGTGGGTTCAACACGATTTACAATGATGTGCACAAAGGATTAGCACTATACACCCCCAGAATGGATATAAAGCAAATTTACAATTCCCTAAACACAAATTTTTTCAAAAGAATAACAATAACAATTTACAACTTCAAGCTATAAAATTTAACATAAAATAAATAAATATTCAAAAAGTACCTCTATCGCATTGTATTACATTGAAAAAACTAGCTAATGATATCTTGTTTGTAAAAAGCAAACTCTATGAAAAAATTACACAAGTTTAAAAAAAATATTATTTTAAGCACATTTGGAGGCTACAATAGCCTCCAAACACTATTAATGTGACCACAAAATAGCACTATAGTCTAAGTGCACTCACATGAAATACTTTTTAGGTAATATTTACATGACTATAGTTTTTAAAAAAAAAAAGAAGCCATAGAGAAGAGAGGTGAGAAGGAACTCGCATGTGAGGAGAGGCAATGCAAGATGAAATTTATTACCAAGAAAAAAGAATCGTTGCAGCTGCCACCAGAACGAGCTTCACACATAGCTACCATAAATCGTAGGACTGCCAAAAAAAAGTCCCTTCAAAACAATACAAACTCCACCTCTTTAATTGTATGTTACAAAGACATCATCCAAAAAAGAATGAAGTGATCACAAAACAGACTGTGCAATGATCTAGAAATTATAGAGTAGCCAGTCGATCACCGGGATCTTTGAAAGCACTACAACCACCAATCAATTTCTCTCTGCACTTAAATAAAATAATAATCCTCGCAGGACAAAATGATTTTTTTAAATGACAATGGAAAAAATCACTAAAATAAATCCTCTCACAAGAGATCTTAGACTTGGTAAAAACCACTAAGAATAAAGGAGTTATAGTCATTTTTAATCTAATACCATGTTAATGCACCCAAGAGGTTGTGTTGCAAGACAAGTCAGAAACCTTCACTTAAAAAAAATGAGAAGCAACTATGAGATGTTTCACTAGTTCATGTATACAATGCATCGATGAGCTTAAAAAAAATGAGAAGCAATGTTTCACTAGTTCATGTATACAATGCATCGATGAGAATAAGATGTTTACAAATGTGCAAACCCTATGCTTATAAAGTAGAATTTGGGAGAGTAGTGTGGAAACAATAAGGATAGAAGTCCCAATCAAGAAAAAGAGTAGGTATAACCACTTAGGAAAATAAAATCATACACCTAACTTAATAGATGATATACAACTATGCATCTAGAAGATTACCTATTTCTTAAGTAAGCTTAAGAAATTGTGTACAACCTAAATGTGTACACCAACACAAACAATATAAAAAATTTGATTTTAAGTTTTTTGTGTTATCATCAAGATAATTTCATTTATTCTAGTTTTATATCATGTAAAATCCTTTGAATATGTGGAGAGTGTTTATTTTAGACATTGCTCAGAGATGGGTTTTCAGTTTTTTCATTGTATTTAAAAGGGTTACATACATTTTGGTTTCTCATAAATGGGTTTTAGGTTTCTAGTTTTTGTATTTCTCGTTGTATTTTGAAATGGTTTCATACATTTTGGTTTCTTAGAAGTGGGTTTTACTTTTTTGGTTTCTTAGAAATGGGATTTTTTTTTTCATTACCATCAAGAGGGTTGCATTTATTCTAGTTATCTATTTTGTAATTGGTTTCTCATAAATGGGTTTAAATTTTTTTTAAGTTATCATCAAGAAATTTTGTTCTCTTCAAATTTTCTATTGTATAATTTCCTTTGAATTTGTGTACAGTTAATTTGGTAATTATTTTTTTAGAGTCCCGATCAACAACATACCAAATCATGGCCAAGTGAACAAAAAAAATTACATACAAAAGAGTAAAAGAAAACAAATGAAACTTTAATGAAAACAAGGAAAATCTCTTTTAAATAAAATAAAAAATATTTAAAAGTTATGGTTTTCTTTCCATTTGTAGAAACTCAAGCCACTTATTGCTAAAAGTTGTCATTTTCTTTCAATTCCTAGAAATTTGTCAATTGGTAATTATTTTTTTCTTTCTTCTTTTTGCAGATGTTGGTATTTTTTCATTATATTTAGAAGACTTTCAAATATTTTTTTTTTAAGAAATGGCTTTTAATCTTTTGGTTTCTAAAAAATGGGCTTAAGGCTTCCTATGATCCCTTCAAAAGGCTTTAATTTATTTTAGCTTGCTTCCTTTTCAAAATTTATTGCATAGCATTTATCAATGTTTCCTATTATTTAAAATTATGGTTTTATTTAAATTTGTTGAGACTCATGTTTTCATAATTATTTTGTTGGCTTCTTGGCTATAAGTCTCATATTTCCTTCAACCTTATTAGAGAGGACTCTTTGTTATGAATTCTTTATGTTTCTCCTTCTATTTTTGTTGCCTTCTTGGTTGGTAGTGTCTTCTATCCTTCTACCTTTTTAATAAGAACTCTTCATTCTACATTCTTTGTGTCCACTATGTGGTTCCTCATATGTTCTTAGGGATTGCAAAATGAAGGTTTATTTATGTAGTTGGTTGCAGACATTACTGAGAAGTCATTTCTAATTTTTTTCATTGTATTTAAAAGGAAATCACAAGGGTTAAATTTATTATGCCTTTTTGTCTTGAATGGTGGGAGATTTGAATGCTTGTACCAATATTCGATTCCTTGATTGTATGTCGCTTATCAAATTTTCACTAATTAACTGGATGCCACTTAGTTTATTGTAGACATTAGTGAAAAATAAGTATTAGTGTTTTTATATTATATTTAAAAGGGTTTCATATATTTTGGTTTCTAAATATTTAAATTATTTCATCATTGAAATGGTTTTTAAGCCTTACATTTAGTAGTGCATTAAATTTCAATAAAGGTGATCATGTTATTTTGATTGTGATGAAAAGGGTTAAATTTATTTAATTTCTTCCTTCTATTTTGTTGACGATTAATATCTGGGTCCTTCTACATTATTGAGGGAAAAAAAAGAAGAATTACAAAAATTGGAGGATCTTGGTGAAGGTTGTCCCATCTCTCAAACTCTTATAATATCAAAGTTGGGTAGGAATTCATTTGATTTCTTGGGAATTCTTTTCCTTCAAGATAAATTGTCAATAAAATGGTTCTTTTACATCACATTTCATAGTCATATTAGATAAAATATAAGAAACCAAGTGTCATGCATAGATACCCATTGGAGCTCCATCAATATAAGAATTGGCAATTTTGGACACAAAGCTAGAAGATATGTAATTTATAGGGAAAACTGCTGCTATAAGTTCATATATAAAGAACCCTCTTCTATTGTTCTACTAAAACATTCTATTTAAAATACCCAAAACTTCTTATATATGTCAAGCTATGTTAAATACCTTTCTTGAAAAAATAGCAAAAAATGATACAATTGATCACATCATATCTTTAAATAGTTAGGTTCTTTTTTCTTGCTAATACATACAAACAACCTCTTCCCACTAAAATGTGTTTGCAAGAAAACCATAAAAGAGAATGCTCGGTTCAAGAATTAGGTTTTTGTCAATTTCTATTGTGATGTTGGCTGTCATTTCTTTTTATATTGCCTTCCCCTTATGCCCAATTATAACGTAAACTTGGCAGTGTTTAACTATATTCTGATGAGTTTATAATTGGTTCAATCAACAAAATATAAACCAAAATAACTTAAATTCTTTTCAAAATAATGCCAAAAACATAAAACCTATATCTATAGAAACCTTAATATCCATGTCTCTTTATGTGTATCAACATATGCATGTGCATGTGTGTTTTTATATATGTATGGAGACATATATATATATACATATAAACATGTTACATGTGGTTTGTTTACCTTCTATAATGCAGATGAAGTAGGAACTTATTCATATACATTCAATAACGCAGAAGAAACAAGATATTTGTCTTCAAAGATACACAATGACTATTATGTGTGTGTTGATATGTATGTATCTGTCTCCATGTATATGTATGTTCACACACATACATACTTGCATGTATATCATAAATATCTGCAATAAGATAGTAAACCAGAATAAATAAAACTGTTTTGAAGGTAACATAGAAAAACATAAAACCTAGTTATGAGAAATTGGAATATATATGAAAGCCTTTAAAATACAATGCTAAAAACTTAAAACCTAGTTTTTGGCTAATGCCTACAATAAATAAAACTACATAAATGAACCTTGGTTTGCAATTGAAGAACCAGGGTTTTTTAGTCCTTAAGAACATAGAAGCAGCCACTTACTAGACATAAACTATACAGAAGGGTACATTTACATCGGTGTGTGTATGTGTTCATATATATGTGTGTCTCTATTTATATCTATATATTCACACAAACACGCACATATGTGAATATAAACATACATTCTTATATATGTGCATATTCATGTACATTTAACAATGCATAAAATGAATGATATTAGTCTCTAATACTGTAGAGAGACTATACATATGTGTGTGTATGTGTTTTGATATATATGTATGTGTATGTATGAATATTTCATATATACATACATAGAAGCTGATAAGTGGCACACATTTAAGGAGACATTTATTGTTGTACTCTCATCGTATATTTCACATGTTAGAGAGCCCTGAGCAACCACTTCCCAAGAGAATGTTTGCTTTGTTCAAATAGGGACTGTAATGTGTTTGTCTATGCCTATTCCTATGTATATATGTGCATGTGTTTATGTCTATGTGCTTGTGTGTTTATATATGTGTATAAGTAGTATCTCTATATGTGTTTCCAAACACACAGATACATATGTGTGTATGTGTATGTGTATGTATATATTCATATACCTACATACTAAAACTTTTACGTCACTTCTCACTAATGTTTGCAATAAACAAAACTAGAAAGGAACCATTTTGAAAAAAAAACCATAATTTTGAACAATAGAAAACTATAATAAATTATACCTTTCCATAGATAACAAAAAAAAATTGTGGGAGAGGACATCTTCCATGCAATGAAAGACTTATTCAGGTTAGGTAAAATTCTTAAGAAAATCAACGTTAATTTTATTGCCTTGGTTGCTAATAATGACAATGTTGTGTCCACTAAAGATTTTAGACCAATTAGCTTATGCAATACTTTGTACAAGATCCTCTCTAAAGTTATGGTCAATAGAATAAAACCGTTGTTGGATAAGATGATCTATGTTAATCAAAAAGGATTTGTTAAAGGAAGACATATTTTAGATGTTGTTATTATTTCTCATGAACTTGTCCATTGAATGGAAAACATAATAAAAACCCTCTATGGCCTTCAAATTAGACATTTTTAAAGCCTATGATAGGGTTTCTTAAAACTTTCTCTTTGAGGTTTTGAAATTTTTTGGTAGAAGGGGTAATTTTTTAAATATGATTGAGCAATGTGTCACTACTCCTAAATTTTTAGTTCTTTTAAATGGATTGCCAAAAGGCTACTTTTCCACTAGCAAAGGGCTTCGCCAATGCGACCCCCTTTCACCCTACCTATTCATCATAGTAGCTAAAGTGTTGGGGAGAAAAATTGATAAGCTTAGAAGGAGATGAATGCTAAAAGGGGTAAGAGTTGCTTCCACGCTTGATCCTATCTCTCATCAACAATTTATTGATGATACCATCATTTTTGGAGTAGCTTATATCTCAAAAGTGAGGTATTGGAAGAAAATGCACTGGATAATTATGCTAAGATCTCACTGCAACATATTGATTATGAGAAAAGAAAAAAAAACAATTGATTGTCAACCACTCCTTTCTAGATAAAATCACTACTATCCTAGCCTGCGAGATTGTCATTCTTCTTGACTCTCCACCTCCCATTTCTAAATCCTCCTTCTTGACCTTTTGGAATAGAATTATTGAGAGGTTCCAAAAGAAATTGGATGGCTGGAAAGGTAAGTTTCTCAATATGGATAGGAAAATCCAATTGGTTAAATGTTGTCTTTAGAGCATCTCCATATATTACCTGTCCTTGTTCAAAATATCGAGGAAGGTGGCTGAGAAAATTGAGAGGATTCAAAAAATATTTTTATGGACTAGAACTGAGGAGAAAAATCAACTATCCTTATTTGTCTGGGATAGGGTCTACTGCACCATCAAGTCGGGGGGACTTGGGATAAGAAAAATCAAATCTTTCAACAAAGCACTATTATCTAAATTTGGTTGGCAGGTAATTGAAGGAGAGAAGGATTGAGTGAATATTTTGAAAGTCAAATACCTTAGTAATAAAAGACAACAAATTCTTAAATCAGTGTGACCTACCATTAGGGTCCTTCATCTAGAACAATGTGGAAAAAATTAAGACTTTCATAAAAAAGAGTGGAATAATGATAGTTGGAAATGGGAATAAAACTAGTTTTGGGGATGATGTTTAGATTCATGACCAATCCCTTTCAGATTTGCTTCAATTAGGAAAGTGAAACGGATCTTAATAAGGAGTTGTGGGAAGCTGGTTTAGGATTATATAGTTTGGAAAGGATAAAAAGTTGTATGGAAGAATCTTGAAGAGGTGGTGACCCAACAAGATGATATCCTAGACCATCATTTGGTTCAAGACATTGGGGAGGCTAAATCTCTATCCTCTATTCTTCCTATTTGTATGTTCTTCTCCCTCCTATTTGAGAATGAGAGGATATAGAAATATAAACCCTCAGGTGCCTTCTCAGTCAAATCTGCCTATGAAAGTATGGAGGAGGAAGTAGTGGACTATTTCAACTAGAAAAATATATGGATTAAGGGTGTGATCCCAAAAGTCAATTTATTTTGGTGGGATACTACTCATGAAAAAATTATCACAATTCATAACCTTAACAAAAGAGGATTCTCCTTTGTTAACAGATGTGTGTTATTCTAGATAGATTTGGAAATTATTGAGTACTTGTTCCTACATTGACAATATACCAATGAAGTTTAGGATGCACTGTTACATGAATTAAAAATCTCCTATCTCCTCTTGGATAAAATGAAATATTTCATGAGACAATGGCCCTTAACTCCTTATTCTCACCTTGTGTCTAAAAACATGTGACTTCAATATTATAAAACAAGGAATATCTGGAAAGAAAGGAATAATAGAGTATTTAGGGATGAAGCTATGAACAACAAGGTGCTCTTCAATATTATAAACCAATAAATTAAAGACAACATCAATGCGGGAAATTCATGCACCTCTAAGGTAATGCCTACTGTGTTGGACCTTAGACTAAAATAAAAATAGGGGATAAAGTGGACTATGCTAAGGCTAAATTGGCACACTATATTTTTATTGAAGAGTTGTATTTGGACTCCACCTAAGGAGGGTTGGCTCAAAAGTAACTTTGATGGCTACTCAAAAGGGAACCTCGGAGCTTCAAGAGATGGACGCCGAATGAGGGATTTCAGAGGTTATATGATAGAAGGATTCTATGCAAACTTCAATAGAGGCATGAACAATAAAGTTGAAGCTATTGCGGCATGGATGGGTATTACTCGATTGCATCATAATAAAGGAATAAATATGATCCTTGAGGGTGACTCGAAACTTATCATTGATTGCTAGAATGGTATTATCAAGGCTCCTTGGAAGATAAGAGGAATTGTCCAAAATTGTAAAGATTTGTTTAAGAATTTTAGTAAAATAAAATTTTAGCACTTGTATAGAGAAGGTAATACAACTATAGATGATATTGCAAGTCAGGGGTTAACAAAAATAGGATGGTATTACTTTAATTTCGTTGATAGATCAAGGGGTTTAAAATAGATTGTAGCCAACGAAAGGATCAACCCCTCGTGAGATGACATGGTAAACTATTGAATGCGGATGAGAGAAGACAATCTTTTTTAAATTTAGAATGAGTGCCAAAAAATTTAAATTTCCTACCCACCTTCCTACAATTGTTGAGTAGGAGGATGATCACCTTTCCAATTGAGGTGATGTGTTAATTGCAAAGGTGGTAGAAGGATAATGTGGATGACATAAATTCGAAGGATCTAGAGGAATGTACAATAAATCTCTTTCCTTAAATCAAGAGGATTTTGGAAGATAATGAAATCCTTTGTGGTAAAGGTAGTGGTTGTCATTCCTGGACTACCTTAATGTTTAATAATGAAGAAAATAAGCCCGCATGTATGGACAATGAAGCTCATCAAGACAAAAAGTACCTTTTTAGAAAGAATTGTTTAAAGGAAAAAGTGACTCCAAAAAATCTTATCAGCTCTATTTGTCACTTTCGTATTTATTACCTACATTTTGCAAAGACAAAGATCAATATCGGGGCCCTCTCAAAAGGACAGAACTGAAAAACTATGAAGAATTGTAGAATAATGAAGAAATTTTGGAACTCTTCCTCAATGCAAGTTTAACCCTTTATTTTCTTTCTATGAAGGAGTATAACAAAGCCTTATCTGTGATATTCTGTAACTTGTGGCAAGATGGTGTGGTCATTGTCGGGAGCATTACCTTTGCATTTTCTCCAAAGTTTATTGCAGAGGTCACCAGGTTAAAAAATGAAGGTGAACAAGTGGAGAGGAAAAGCAATAGAGACTACAAAGCTTATATGAAGAAATTCTTTGAAAAGGGTGAGCGGTCGGTTGCAATCCAAAATGGGCATGGTCGCTTTACACTTCCTAAACCCTACCCAATTGTTAATTTTTTTTGTCATGAAATACTTTACTTTAGAGGAGTGTTATACTATTGTTGATGGGTAACACTTCCCAATCTTGAATCACATTAGGCATGGAGAAAGGGTTAATATGCCATACTTTATATTTTCGTCCTTGGAATCCTACATTACTAATGGAGCCAATCCATCGATTCACCAAGGCTTAATTTACCTCATGTATAAATTTTCCTTTGACCACTCCTTGAATCACAATCATTTGCTATCCTCACCCAGTAATATTGAGAAAAATAAGAAAAAATAGGGGTCTTGTATTGGGATAGAGTTAATTGAATCCAAATCCCTCCACTCTCTAGACTCTACTCCTCTGGGTAGTTCCAAGGCTAAAAAATCCCTAATGCGATAGGAAATTGAACCCCTAGAGGTGGCTCCTCTAAATATCAACCCGGACAAGAAGAAAATGGAAACCCCTAGGAATAGCCTGGCCAAAACCAAAAAGATAGGAAAAGATTTGGTGAGGAAAAATACCACAATTAACCTGGACCTGCATAACTTTGAAGATGAGGAGGAGAAAGTATTGGAAAAAGAAAGGAAATATGGTATCTTGGGGGAGAGAAGATTGGCTAGGTTTTGTGCGAAAGAAAAGAAAAGAAAGACTAAAACTAAAGAGATGATGGAAAACCTTGAGGAACCCCTTAATTTCAAGGAAACTAAGGATATTTCTACTGATAGTTTTAGGATGAAGATTTCTATGCTGATGAAGAGGACCAAGAGGTAAAATTTAAGGAAGAAATGGAGGAAGAGAGTGAAATGGAGGAAGATTCTAAAAAATTCTAACTAGATCCCATAGCCCTTCAACAATATGGAAGATGATGAGATGGTCCCATATTATCAGAAAATTCCATCGGATAAACAAAACAACAATAATGTGAAGGATGAGATAAATGAGCTCAAAGAATGGGTTCTTAGCCTAGAAGAAAAAAATGAAGATTATAAACAAAAATTTGATAATCTGTGTGAGGCTTTTAGTTCTCTCTATGAAATCATTGATGGTGTGATGAACAAGGTGGTTATGGGAGTGGTGTTTGGACATGGAAAAATAAAGAAGAAAAACAAGAAGCTGACTAAGCAGGGGAAGAAAGATGTGGACACAGAAAGTGGGGAAGACATGTAGGAGGAGACTTGGGCCATCCAGGTTGATAGGATAAAGCACAATTGGAACTTGATTAATAATGATTAGGAATCCCTCTCTTTTTTATGTTAAGTTCTTTACTTGGTATAGAAGGTTAGTGTTTTTTATTATGTTTTGTTGCCCCATATTTGGCATGCCTAATATTTGAACTTCAAATCAGTCTCAATGTTGAATGAGGATCCAATGGGTGTTTATATGTAAGCAGAGAGCATGTTACTCAAGGTCATTTCTAGTAAGAATATGAAAAATTCACGTGTTTTGAAATTTACCAAGAATTGAGGGAAATATTTTGATAGGCAGGTTCTAAGCGTCATTTTATATCATGTAGCTAACTTTCGCTTGAACCCAGTTCATATTTTACTATATATTAAACCTTCAAATTTTGGTGTTCGTTGCCTAAAAATGATTAAAATCATTCATTTTAGGATTCTTCATGAGGAGTAAATAATGATGTTGTCCCATTTCTCTACCATAGATGAGTGTTTCAAATTTCAGAGCTTAACTCCCTACTGTTTGGGTGATATGGTCATCTTTCTCAAGCCTGAGCATTAAATTTATAATATTTAAATTATTTTTCAAATAAATAATTTAATATTTTAAATTATTTTAATATTTGAGGTCATTTAAGGAGGTATAAGTTGTCTAATTTTTTTTTTCATTTCTCCTCTATTTCGCCTCCATGGTCGATGGTTTTTGAGGTTGAGGTCATTGTACTTTTAAGAAATGGTTAAAGATGCTCTATTTTCGAGCATTGTTAACCCATTTTAATAACCTCAAGAGTACAAAAATAAAAAAAGGGTTAAGAATGCTCCAAAATGAAGAATTTATAGCCTTATTTCCTAACCTTGTGTGGGCCCACTTTGTCAAGAAGGTTAGAAATGCTCCATTTTGGAACATTCTTAACCTCCTCCATAAGAGTTATTTTAAAACAAATACTTTGAATAGTAGTATGGACATTCATCAAGGCATTAAAGAATAGAGGGAGTTAATTGCAGTTGCCCTATAGAAATGAATGCTAACCATGGAAACAAGAGTACATTGCAATATTGCACTGGTATACATAACTAGACTGCAGATTATGGAAGCATAAACATGTCACGAGTTGTTGATATGTATGCAAAATGTGGAAGGCATAGCCAATGGCAAGTGAATTGCTTGACATAATTCCTTAAAGAAATGTGGTTTCATTTAATGCAATGATGTGGGATATGCACAAAATTATCATGGTATTCATCAAAGCACAAAGGATAGAGGAATTTCGTCAATAGCATAAGTATCAATAGGAGCAAGAGAGGTGGTACCAGTTTCAGTAGACATTAAAGCAAATCCAATACCATAAGTTGATCTAGTTTAAGTACTGCTAGGAGTTTCTCAAGTTACATACCCAGGAGAAAGAACATCAGTAGTAAAAAGGATAGGAGCAATAGGAAAGGTAGGAGGACAAGGAACAATGGAAGCAGATCGAGTCGTTTCAGTGGTTGATCCTGTTGATTGAGTGAAAGAATAAGAAACAAAGGCATAGTGAATTGATTGACATAATTCCTTAAAGAAATATGGTCTCATTTAATGCAATGATTGTAGGATATGCACAAAATTGTCACTGTATTCATCAAAGCATAGAGGATAAAGGAATTTTGTCAATCATGGTAGTTGCAGCCACTTTGGTAGACTTGTATGCAAAATGTTGAGCATAATCAAACCTTGTGAATTGTTTGACATAATGCCTTAAAGAAATGTGGTCCCATTTAATACAATGATCGCAGGATATGATTGTATTTTTATAATGACTTTAAAAAATTTCAAGTAAAAGCTATTGTCTTGTGAACATGCATACAAAATATAGGAGGATAAAACAAGGCATGTAAAGATGTTGACAATGCATAGACAAAGTATGTAAACTATTTTGACAAAGTTGTAAGCATTCATTAAAATAGGGTTGAGTGAGTATTTTTTTTATTTGTCATAATGAAATACAAGTTTCATAGCCCCGATTATTCTCCCATTCTCAAATGTACACTTTTAGATATTGGAGATATCAAGTTGGGAAATGTGAGTCTTTCAGATTTTTGGAAATCGATGGAAAGGAAAGATAAGACTTTGACAGCCCAGAGGTTATTAGATAGTGGATTAGCTCACGCAGTAGGATATTCCACATCAGTCCAATATATGGAATTAGTCTTGGAATGCATGAAATCATTTAATCCAGATATGAAAGAAATTAGGACAACAAAAGGTAATGTGGTCGCTAAACTAGATCTGGTCTCTATTGCCATAATTTTCAGGTTGCCTTTCAGAGACCAGTTCATAGAGGTAGACAGGGAATATGCAAAAAATAATTTTATTAATAATGAAGCTCAGTGTTTGAATAACATAGCCATAAAATGGTTAGAAAAACCAAGGAAAGGAAAAACACAACTTCCTAAAATAATTCACAGGTCTCTGCGGACGGAAGATATCACTAATATGGTTATTTTCTTGAATCGGGTCATAGGAAATGAGGATGTGAATGAATTGGAAGGGTCGATGCTCTTGTTCATTAATATCATCTATGAGGGAATATAATTTATTAATTGGTTTGAGATTATTAGCAATAATCTTTGTGATTAGCTACTTAAACTGAAGAACAATTATAATTTCCATATGACACCATACCTCTTTATTGCCATTGTTGGGATGAAGAAATGGCCAGGTTTGAATACTAAAGACATTTATGATGATGCAACTCAGATTTATAATTATCATCCACAACTGCAGTTGGAGGAAAGTTATCATCACTTCAGGCAAGTTAATGATGCTTTCACTATGTTGACAGTAAGAGAACTACAAGGCAATATTGGACTTGGGATATCCTCAGAAGAATCAACATTAATTTGGAAATATGGTAGTTACTTTATACAATTTCCAAGGTTCACATACATTCAGATAGGAGGTTATGATGGCTACCCTCTCATGTTGCCAAGGTTTTTTGAGGATAATTTGATCCTCATTGAGGTATGTCGGCAGATTGCACAAGTCAACAAGATTTGCTAGAGCAAAAGAAAAAGTATCATTCCTTTTCCCATTGGACTTGGTTATCATAGCTGTGAGAGCTATTCTGACACTCAAAGTATTGAGAGGTCAATAGAAAAGATTCACCTATATCCTTATGATATGAGGTTTCCCTTCGATAGAAAAGGGTATGTTGTAGGGGAGTTAGAGATTGGTGCTGGATTTGAGCACTTTCCTGATATAAAAGATTTTTGGCAAGACTGTGAAGATGATTTTGAGGTGCGAAAAAGGGACTGGATGAGATTTTATGTTAACTAGATAATTGATTATAGAATTTAAATAAATGTGAATGGCATTAAGGATGATGAATCTGATTTGATTGATTTTTTTACACTTGAGAGGATACAACTTCTTCCACTTCCACCTATTAATTGGTCAATTTAAGAATTAAGAAGTATTCAAGAAAGAGCAGCTTATATGGTTCGAAGGATGTTTGAATGGGTTAAAAGTAAGAGGATTGAGTCTACAGCAACTAGACCTTCATATAAAGCTAATTCCTCAAAAGATAGAAGCGGAGCACAAGGAAGTTCTTCCATTCCGGATAATTCCCAAAGATCAAACCCATTGATGGGTCTACACCAAAATATTTTCAAAGGAGGTGATGATGGAGAAGATCTAGTAAAAGGGAAGGATCTTGCAAAGGTATGTGAAGTTAGCTCTATCATTAAGAAAAAGAGATCAAAGACAAAAGGGAAAACAATGAATCTTATCCAGGAGCTTGAAGATGAGTTAGAAAGTATTTCACCTCAACACCCTCCCAATGTTGAAAGTCAAAAAATTCCTTCCATATCACCATCTATCATTATCTCATCACCCCAACATGATGATTTTTCCATTAATGAGGAAGCTGAAATGAAAGATGCTCATGTTGAAATTCAATCTCTGCTCTTCCCAAATAATTTAACATCTTTAACCTCTACATATGTGAACAATCAAGAATCATTTCTATCATCTTCATCATTATGGTTACAACAAAGTTTGCAGAATTAGAAGAGGATTGTTCAGGTGATAGCTCCTAGTTTTGATCTAGTTGCAAATGTACTTCACGGGACAGCCAAACCCAAGAAAACCAAAGTTGCATCCTGTTGGTAAACATATTTGTCACTGTGGATTTTCCTTTAAAATTGACCCTGTTCACCCAAAGAGAAGTGACAACCGTTCCAACAGTTGGAGGGATTGTGTTGAGGCCACAATCTTCCTCTGTGTTTGAGAGGGACAGCTCCCTCATATGATGGGGGGGTATCTGAGATTTTTGTGTACTTTTAACCTGAAAGTACATAAAGGAGAAAACATAGAACTAAGAAATATTAAAAACAGAAACCCCAACAATAGACATACGAATACCAATTGAGATTTCACAATAGATAACGATTACAAAGGGGATTTAACATGAGATATGTTTTAGATATGCAATGTTGATGAAAGAAAGATAAAAAACCCCAATGTACAAAGAAATAAGTTGTACCAAAACACATTTCAGGATACCAGGAAATGAAATAAGTTGTACCAGCACACATTTCAGTATATCAAGAAATGATGGATTTCACCAAAATGCATATATTTTGGAAAGAGAACCAATGGATTGCACCAATACACAAAATGAATTACTAATTTAACATATGAGAAATTAGTAATAATAAATTATGAATACATTCAAGACATACAAACTCAATACATTCTTCATTATTCTCTTGAAAATATACAAGTTCAAAAGCATTGTGTGCACAAATGTAAAAACCCAAAGTTGTCTAGCATCTTCCCTTCTATAAGAGTCCTCCATTACAAATGAATTGGCCTTGTATTTATAGGCATCTTGCAATAACTACCTTAATAGCCAGCTCATAACTACTTTTGGTAGCCACTTAATCTAACCATTTTGGATAACCACCTTTTACAAAGACAAGTCAGGATAACTAACTTAGGAAAACTACCTAAATCAACACTTAGAGTAACTACCCTTTGAAAACAAGTTAGGATTTATCTAACTTTTGCAACTCAAGATGAAAATGTAACTTTAGTTACAATGAGTGACATAGTCACTTTTATAAGAAAATAACTTGATACCTTATAACATTAAAGTTAGGATTTATGTGAGGTACTTATCCATCTTCATCTTCTTTATTGATCTTCGTGACTGTCTCATCATCTATTCATCTTTATTGACATCAAGAAGTAGTTTTTGCCAACAAATCTTCTTCAAGTATATATGTGCTTCAACTATTTCATTAAGCATCTTTCGCTTCCATGAATACACCTTCTTCCAAAAACCAAGGAATCTTGCATAAATGTGACTAACTTTATTTCAAAATATTGCATATTTTATTCCATGAGCATGAAATAATGTTTCTCTCAAGCATCCTTTTGATTAATTCATGATGCCATGTCTATTTTTGTCATGCTACACACATGTTGACCAATGCCTCTCCTTTACTTTGTATGCTTGAGTGACAATGTTTATTGCTAGGACATAGTTAAAACTAACATCTTTCATAGGTGATTTAAGGAGTATCGACAATGTTTAACTCTTTGTTCTCCCTCTTCATCGATGTTATGGGATGTGTGAGAATCTTAACTTTGGCAACCTAGGAAGAGTTACCAACTTGTTGACGATGACCAATATTCTGCCTTGAAACCTTTCCTTTGCCTTCTCTATACTTACATTCTTTCCTTGTGCTCTAACTCGATGTCCATATGTTGTCTCAAATCTCTTGCTTCTACTGCAATCATTATGTTTCATTCTTGAATGAAAATGGTATCTTTGAGGCACTATGAAATAATTCAGATGATGCTTTGATGAATGTTGAAGTGCTATTGTGAAAATATTGTTTTAGCAAAGGCAGAAGGATGCTAGCAGAGGTTATGGAATTTGTCTTTACACTCGCCAATTGCATCGACTTGAAAATTTCTAAAGACTTTCTTTTAACAGACCAATTTGTGCATATCCTGCAATCTTTGCTTGTCATGAGACCACATTTCTTTGATGTTTTTCCTTTGAAGATGCTTTAGTGCATGACCATACATTGCTGTGAAGACATGAAGAGCCATGGGAAATGGTTGGGAAACACAACATTACTCCTGCAAATTGCATTTGTTTGAAAGTTTTGAAATCTTTTTCAACATCTCCATTTTGTACAGTCTTCAATTCAAACAACTCATTCATTTTGTCTATGTTCTTCCATAATTTGCATTCATATCGGCCAAGATAATAGAAACTAAATCATTCGATGATGGATGTTCATAGCCTTCTCTGAACTCTAGCATTGGCATAGACAGAGAGTTCACAAAGGCGTGAGTGGATGTCATGGCTTGCACTCGTAGCACGTTATGAGACCACATTTCTTTGATGATCATATCGAACAGTTCACATATCTCGGTTATGCTTCCACACTTTTCAAGTCTTGATATCTTGCAATCATCACATGTCATGAGATGACATCAATTTGAGGTATTTTTCAAACCGTTCAAGTGCGTTTTCCTAAAAATAAATAAGTCTTTCACAACGAATCCATTTTATGCAAATCTTTTTGCAAATATTGTAATCATTACGTTCCTTGAGATGACATCTCCTAAGGCACTGCGTTGGATCATGCAATTCGGGTGTATTGTTGATGATTCTTATTTTGCATGCATGTCATCCATGACATTTGATTGAGAGTTTTCAAATGCATTTGTGATAAGTCAGTTATAATAACTAACTTACATATCGGCTGCTTATTTTCTATCACAAACATGCTGATTTCTAACAACTCCTCCTCATTCGGTGGATGAATGATCACCCGTAAGTCCATTGAAATCTTATTCAATTTTCACTATGCGAGACATATCTCAAGTTAGTTATGATAACTAACTTTTCCTATTGGCTTCTTGGAGAACTCTCAAAACAAGCTGATAATATTGCATTCTCTCTTTCATCAGTGTTTTGCCAAACTTATTAAAGTTGTTGATAAATAAGTTAGAATAACTAACTTTGAGTGTGCATCGGTGTTTTTTTATACTTTGCAAAGTTGGAAATCTTGCAAATATTACTTCATTTATTGTTCAAATCTTCAGTCAATCAGTGACTTTTGAAAGTGCTACAACTTGCCAATGGTATTAATGAGTTGAGATTTTGGTAACTTTGGAAAAATGAGAAAATTTTGAGTGAAACTTGAAAATATGTCTCATACATTGTATATCAGTTTCTTTAGAAAATAAAACAACTTGTCGATGAAGACTTTGTCATTGAACGTGTTTGAACAAACTTGGCCAACTGGTTAAATCTCTCTAGGAAGGAACATTGACACAAAATTTAAAATTTTGACAAGTTTGAAATTAGGGCTAACATATCCAAATTGGGAATTAATCCATCATTAGGAAATTTATGTGTTGAAGTAGCTCAACCCATTGTTGAAAAATATGTAAGTGAAGCTAATGAGGCAGATTTTAGCATGACACAGGTGGATTTAGGTCCTACAAGACATGAGGGAGCTGCCCATAATTTTTAAATTTCAGAAGCTATTCTTGTTGACAAAAAAAATAAAGATAAGGAAACAAAGGATCAACTAAAGCAACAAATACAGGTTCTTTCATCCTATATCAAATCTATTGTGGATTCTTCAGATACACGATTGGAGTCAGCCTCAACTTTGACATTAGCGCACACCGGAGGAATTATTGAGAAGAAGGCGATGGAAGATATACACAAATGCAAGAAAAAGAGTGGGATGTTAGAAGAGTGGATTAATCAAATGAAGTTGGAAACACTATACTTCATTGAGAAGGCCAAGGATGTTCATATGAAGCTGGATGCACAAGAAAAAAAAATTGCAACTGAATTAAAGAATGCTAAAGAACAAGAAATGTCTTGGCATGATAATTTGAAATAATTCAAAAGGATAGCCAAAAATGATGTGAATGTACTCGTTGCTGAAAAGGTCTTCTCTCATAAAGAATAAAATCAATCCAGTACATGGTGCAAGAGTATATGTTGGAAATTGGAGAATATCAAGCAATACTTGGATTAGTATCAAAAACTCTTGTTAACTTGTGAACAAACAAAGATGAAGATAATAGAAGATACAATTAACATCAATGGTGATGTATCAGTAAAAGAGAGATTTCAGCAATTTGACAGCCAAATGCTCTTAAGAAAGTCTCATTACAGAATCAATACCGAATTAGTAGATGTGCAGGTGTCAAATGCTAATAGAATGGAGAGACTTAGTGTTATTTCCATTGCCTTAGATGCTTGCAATATGGCTTCATATTATCAGGATTTGGTTAACATTCAGGATGGCCAAACAACTGCCAAATTAAAAATGGATAATATGATCATTCCTAGGTACAAGTTCATGGTAGACGTGCTCAAAGCATACAAGTTGTTCAAGGCTAAAATAACAATTCAACAGAAACAAATGATCAACTAGCATGCTCTTCCATGCTATTGAAAAATCAACACCATGTTTATATCTAAGCATACTCTCCTTGGTCATGTTTTACTTTGTTTATTTTTGGTTTCATTGTATAAGTTGTGATTTTCTATCTCATAGAGTCAAGGCTAGTAGGTTGACTTTTTCCACGCATAAATATGCTAGTTATTAACTTATTGTAATTTGTGCAGAAATGAGTTAGTTTTTAACTCAGAATCAAAGTTGGTTATGAGGTAGTTATTTTTAGAGGCTATAAATATTAGAAAGATAGATGGTAGAGGTAATTTTTTGATTTTGTGAGCTTGGGACAGCTAAAATTTTTGAATTGTATAATTTCATCATTTTGAATACAAGGCAGATTGGGAGTGCTTCCATGATTGTTAAGTGCTCATTTGCTCGATATTATGTAATTATCATGTGATATTGAAATAAAAATCTTGTAAATTACTTTCCCATTTTCATGAAGACAATGGTCATATAACATTATAGATTTCTTTGGTATCTTTGAAATATATAGGTGTTATGCAAACTTAATGTTTTGTTTCACTCTCTTTTCATGCGTAGTCTAGAGTTGATAGTGATAAGTTTAAAAGTCGATGGAATCTAAGTGGAAATTGTATGTTTGTTGTGTATATTTCCTTAAACTCCATTCATAGTTATTGTTCATTTTCCTTTTCAAGGTTAATAATATGCGAAAATAAAAATAACTCTATCATACGAGGGAGTTTCCCCTCTCAAACACAAATGAAGATCGTGTTTCAACGAATCATGTATCCAACTATTGGGAACTTTTTGTCATTTCTCCATTGGGCATATAGTAAAATATTTCAAAGAGACAAATCTGTTTACTAACATGTTTATAAGATGTTGGGTCTACATGCCTCTTAACCTAGACTTTATTTTGATGTTGAATATTGTTGCTTGATGGTGGTTAGTTAGAATTAGTAGATTTAGCTACAAGAACATGGTTATCTTTGACTACTTCCGTAGGTTGATTATGGATCTCTTTGACTGGTTGTTTGGGGCCAAGGTTTTGTTGTTGCTCTATGATTTTGTTGTTTCATAGGTTCGGGGTCTTCTCCTTGCTAACATAATCAAAAACAAAAAAATTAAAACCCATATGTAAGAAACTAGAATATTTGAAACCCTTTTAGACACAATGCAAAAAAGTAAAAACATGTTTCTCACTATTGTCTACAATAAATGAAACTCTATTAATGAACGTTACTTTTAAAATAATGTTTGGAGATAACCTAAAAATCCTTAAGGACCATATCTAAGAAACTAGAAACTATTAAACTCTTTTAACTACATTGCAAAAAAGTTAAAACTCATTTCTTACTAATGTCTATGATAAATAAAATTCCATTAACAAACCTTAGATTGGAATTAAATTTTGAAGATAACCCAATAAACTTAAAACCCATATTTGAGAAACCAAAAAAGTTATAAAATCCTTTTACAAAAAATACAAAAAATTTAAAACATATTTGTCACTAATATTTGTAATAAAATGAACTCCATTATCGAACCTTAGATTGGAATTAACGAACCCCATTGTTTTAGTTGGATGTGAAGAATGTAGAAGGAAGATCCATCCAATAAAATACTAATACAATGCAAAAATATTCATAGTCATTTGTCACCAATATCTTCAACAAACAAACAAAAAAATTATCCATTCTAAATATCCATTTCTAACCAATGTCAATGATAAAAAAACCCCATAAATGAACCTTGGTTTTCCACTCCATAAGAATGTAGAAATAGTCGAGACAAAAAAAGTATAAGGAATAATTTTGTGATAAGTGGCATTGGTGATTGGCACTCAACTAATTTTTCAAAACTTAGTTGATAAGTGGCATGCAATTAAGGAAACATATTTAGTTGTTTGGGAAACCACAAATACAATGCAAAAACTTTGAAGCCATTTCTTAGTGATGTCTACAATAAACAACGATCATAAATGAACCTTTCTTTTTCACTCATGAAGCATACTAGAATACTAGGAGTGAATAATGAAAAACAAATATTTTTGAGAAAAAGTGCATGTGTGATTTTTCCTGGCTTTCTATCGCATCCATCAACACACTTCACCCATCCTCCTCCTTTTACTACACTTTTTTTAAACTCAATAACTAGCTACTATCCTAAATTTGGCATTCTCTATTGCTTGAAATTATTTGACTTAGCTGACCATATCTCAACCATCACTTTAAATGGAATTGGTTAGTGACATACAATTAATTACCCAAAAGTTGAAAGTTGGCATATAATTAAAGAAATAAATATTGTTGAATCCACAAAAGGATAAACAAACATAAGTTAACCAAACACTTCTGGAGGCCCAAAACAATCCACAGAAGGATAAAGAATCATAAGATAACCAACCACTTCCAGAGGCTCAAAACAATCCATGAAAGGATTAAAGATGCTAGTTACCACTAGGTAGCAATAGGGAAGAGTGTTATCACTAGCTTATCATGAGCTACTCTGGTAGGTCCTCACTAGGTCTGACCCCCATCCTAGGTTACCCTCATGACCTCTCCCAACCCCTGACCCCCACACAAACACTAGTGGACCATACCAACCTTTTGAAGGGACAAGATTGGTGGATGTCATTTCATGCCTTCTCTACCTACCCCAAACCTGTACGAACATTTGTAGGAAAAAGAGGCAACAATATTATCTTGATTAATGTGAACTAACTACCCACCTAAGTTCATTAATTAGGTTTTCTCTTGAATTGTCACAACTCCCATTGAGTTACCCTTGTGACCACCTTGGGTCTCGGACCCCAAAGAAATCCACTCCCCCTTGACTTGCACATAGGAATCAAATATAAATGAAAAGGCCATGACACCCTAAACAAAATGTTTCAAGGTTCAAACCATAGAAAGGCTTAACTCACTTTATAGAACAAGATCCCCAATAGGGTAACAACAGTAGGCTAGGAATGACCATCTAACACATAAAAATCCACTGAACCAAAATATCAAGAGAAGCAGTACACCATTGTTCAACATAGAAGGGTCGACTATCAAGGAAATCATTCAAGGTGCCAAGCTCTTAACATTCAAGGATGATGAGAAACATGCACAAATGGGAATACATACATTATCTTGGCCTCTGCAATCTAAGAGAGTTTAATTGACTTAACCGAGCACCCACAAAGACGTACAAGAATCAAATCAATACCATGATCTCATAAAGCCAAACATAATGAGTAAAATTCTACTATAAGACTAAGGAGTTCAAAATAACATCTATAAATTCATTAATTCAAATCTAACATTAAGTTTCTAATATTCCAAAATTCTAAATCATTAAAACTCATTCAACTATCATTACACAATAAAACTATTATTTTCATAATTCAATCTTTAACAATAACTAAGTACTTTAATACCATTTAACAATCATGAAATGATCTTTTGAACTTTATCAACAATCAAGTTTACCACTGAAGGATAAACACCAATGCCATTTAAGTTTGGAGGTGTCCCCTCTCAGTTGGATAGTAGAATGGATCTTTTTAACTTTATCAATAATCAAGGCTTGCATGACATTGAGCTCCAAGGAGCCAAGTTTATCTAGTCAAACAGAAGGATGGGAGATGATCTTATACAAGTCAGACTTGACAGGGCCCTCATTTCTAATAAGTGGTTTAACCATTATCAATTCTCCCTCTCAACCATCTCTCGTATTGGGTCTGACCATTTCCTTGTGATTTTTACTTCTACTAACACTAATGTTAAAAGAAATTTCTTGTTCAAATTTGAAAGGATGTGGCTAGATCACTCTAACCTAGTGAAAGCCATTGAGAAATGGTGGCCTATTGAGGTCAAAGGTACAATTATGTATAGAATTGATAAAAAATTAATAAATGTAAAGGACAACATCAGAATTGGAATATGGAGTTTTTTGGTGACTTCTTTGCTGCCAAAACTAAAACTCAAATGGAACTCAAGGAAATGTAGGATAAAATCCAAAGGAACAGATACAAGGAAGTCTCAATCAATGAGGAAAATGAAGTGCCGATGAAGTACCACAAGATTATCAGAAGAGAGGAATAATTTTGGAAACAAAGGTCTAGATTCCTATGGCTTAAAGTAGGGAATAGAAATAATAGATTCTTCCATATGACCATGTTGAAACACAAGGCAGCTAACAGAATCTCTAAGATGAAAAACATGGAAAATGAAATGAGGAAGGAAGAGGAGATTGGGAAGGGAGCCAAGAACTTCTCTACCTCTATGCTCTTGGTGGACCTTGGTCTGGATGGTCAATCTTAGAAGGGCATCGTTGACATCATCCCTCCCATTAGCAAGGATCAGAACAAGGTTTTGGTGGTAATCCCCTCTGAGGAAGAAGTTAATAAATTTGTCTTTTCTTTTGATGCGAACAATTCCCTGGGCCCGGATGGCTTTCCGCTATTCCTCTTTCAATATTTCTAGGACATCCTCAAAGCTGATGTGGTTAAAGGTGTGCAGGAGTTCTTTGGGGCTAAAAGGATCTTAAAGAAACTTAATGCTACTTTCCTGGTTCTGATTCCCAAACGACCAGGTGTTGATTCTATGGATAAGTTTCGATCGATAAGTTTATGCAATTCCTTCTATAAAATTATCTCTAAGGTGGTCACCTATAGGCTGTTAAGGATTCTTCCCCTGATCATTTCACCCCAATAGAGTGGTTTTTTTCCTCGAAGAGAAATCCCTGATTCCATCATTTTTATCCATGAAAACATTCATTCATTGGTGGATTCTTGAAAAAACAAGTATTTTTGATGAAGTTGGACTTGTCTAAAGCCTATGACCGAGTGGATTGGAGTTTTTTGGGTAAGGTGCTGGGTGCTTTTGGTTTTGGTGTGAGATTCATTAAGCTAATTTACCAGCTCATCTCAACCCCTTATTTTTCTATCATTGTCAACGGAGTGGCTTCCACTTTATTCAAAACTTTTAGGGGCATTAGGCAAGGAGATCCTATATCCCCATACTCTTCATCATTTTGGCTGAATGTCTGGGCAGATTTATCAACAACTTTATTTCTGAGGGGCTCCTCTGTGGTATCTCGCCTTCTTCAGGCTTTAGAGATTGCAATCATCAATAGTTTGTTGATGATACCATTTTAATGGAAACTTCCACCATCAAAGAAGCCTCCAATTTGAAGCACATTCTCAACACCTATAGTAAGGTGATAGGTCAAACCATCAATTGGGAGAAAAGTTTTGTTTTCTTCTTTAATACCTCGGAAGATAGACAAAATAGATTGGCTCGGATCCTTCAGTGCCAAATGGGTAAGCCTCCTATTGTCTACCTTGGCCTTCCCTTGGGTTTGAAACCTTTGAAGTTGTTTTGAAATTCTCTTCTTGATAGATTCAGTAGAAAGCTGGCAGGATGGAAAGGGACCCTACTTAGTCAAGCTGGAAAAGTCCAACTCTTAAAATCTTCCATCTAGAGTCTTCCAGTGTGTGCCCTAAGCCTTTTTAAAATCCCTGGCAAATTTGTTGATGCCATTGAGAAAATCCATAAAGCTTTCCTATGGTTAGGAGTGGAGGAGAAGAATAAAATGGCTCTCATAGCCTCAGAAAATGTTTGTAAACCCAAAAAGATGGGAGGCTTGGATCTTAGGAATATCAGAACTTTGAACAAAACTCTCTTGGCTAAACAAATCTGCAGAACTTATCAAGGAAAAGGTGAATGGAATGATATTTGGAAGGCTAAGTACTCAAGGAAAGCTCCCACCATTGAGGAATTCCTGGCTTCAGATCAGATTCCATGTGGATCTTTCATTTGGAATAGTGTTATCTAGGCTAAAGGTATTTCTAGTCTCAGCAACATCTGGGCCATTAGTGATGGAAGGAAGGTGGACTTTCAGGATGATGCTTGGATTGGAGGAGCCCCTCTTAATAAGATGGGTACTCATACACTCATCCATAATTGCAAGGAGAAGATAGGTACCAAAGTGGTGGATTATTGGAAAGATCAAATGTGGTTGGACCTCAAATCCATTGATCCCAAACTCAAATAGGTAAACTTAATGATCAATCATGCAGTCTTAAATTCTAGAAGGAAATACCTTATGGTGTGGTGTGGGACTTTGTCAGGGACGTATTCGGTCTCTTCTGCTGTCCTTTTACCAGCACATTCCCAAGATCCTATTCCATGTTGGGCCAAGGCTTTGTATCCAGGGTTGACTACCAAAATCTATATCTTTTTGTGGATCCTCTTTCAAAACAAAATTCTAACTTTTGACAACCTGAGAAAGAGGGGCTTCTATTTCCCAAACATTTATAAGCTTTGTTTGAATAATGAGGAATCAGTGAACCACATTTTTTTACATTGTCCTTATACCACTTCTATTTGGGGGATGTTTTTTCAATTGTGGGGGTTGAATTGGGCATTCCAGGAGGAGATGCAGGACTGTTTCAGAAGTTGGCATTACTCTGCCATTAACATTACCATAAGAAATCTACACCCGGGAAGTGGTAAGGTTCAAAATTAAAAAATAACTATGTTGAGAATGTGATGGCCAGGGTAGTGTATTGTTGTAGCAAAAAGGAGGACTTTGATGTTATCAAAAGGTGGAATATCCCTGCCTCTTTGGGCTCTAACATTAATCAAACCAATAGAAGCTTGTGTTGCTGGTCCTTTCCCCCCAATGAGTGGTTCAAGGATAACTTTGATGGGGAGGCAAAAGGAAATCCAGGTCGGACTGGTTGTGGTGGTATCATCCATAATGGGGTTGGCTTTTGCATAGGAGTAGTCGCCTATCCTTTAGGCATTCAAACAAATCATATAGCAGAAGCTATGGGTGCACTTCAAGCTATTAAATTATCCTCCAATTTAGGGGTTAAAATTATTTGGTTGGAAGGTGACTCTAGAAACATAATTAACTACCTTATCAACAATCAACAACCATCATGGACCATCAAGAACATCATTGATTCTGCCGGAGATCTGCTTAAGGGGTTTAAAAAATGCCACATCAAACATGTTTTTAGAGAGGCTAACCAGAGTGCAGACTGCGCTGCCAATGCAGTGGTATGGAGTGAAACAATTATTACCTAGAATGGTGAAGGGGAGCTACCATGTGTGGCACGTGACATAGTAATTTATGAAAAATTGCATGGTAAGCAGGGGCAAATTTGATATCATTTCCCAAAGTGAAAGGAAATGTCATGGCAGTAGGCGTTGGCTCTGCAGGTTACTGAGGAGGAATTATAGTGATCATTGTAGGTTAATTTTGCATGCTTTATGGGTAATTTTAACCCTCCTCAACAACAATAGTAGAAAGTTCTATAGAAATCAAAGTGGTCATCACATAGAGTTTGTTAAGAAGAAAGGAATCAGGTTGGAGCTACAAAGTATTGAAATTAATAGAATCATGGGCAGTAAATGGAAGAGAATGGAGGTGACTACCATTGAGAAATGGGATATTCATTCATAGGTCTAGGGAATCCTTCAAGCTACCAAGATGATGAACTTCATGGAGAACATGCAGGAGAAATGACCTGAAATTACCAGGATTT